>NW_019392675.1:1097983-1557501 GCF_000648675.2 Cimex lectularius | reverse complement strand
GTGGATCGAGGTCACGATAGCTCAGGTGGTAGAGCAGCGGCGTATCTAGCCGAAGGTCGTGGGTTCGAATCCCTCTCGTGCCATTAACTTTTTTTCATTAATTGTAAACTATTAAATAATGATTTCTCAATCCTGCCTATTAGTGAGTGCAAGGCAGTTTCCACTGATTTTCCTGGTAAATAGGCATGCTGATTGGGATGTATCATTGTATTAATTCCACAATCATGCCTAATATATCTATTTAAAATTTTCTCTATAATTTTTATGGAAATAGAAGATATACTTATATAGATTGGATGTAGATCTAAACACACAACAATAATTAATAAAACCAGACTCCCATTCTTAGAAATGGGGACTGACTACATAATCTGGAAACACAATTTACAACATCCTGTAAATCTCGTTAGACTACAATGGAGAAATAGAATTCAGGAAGACATATACAATGATATGGTAAACAGATGGTTTCAAAACAAATGAAGGCACACTAAAAGTCTTTCATTCTGAAATACATGTCATCAATACTTGTGCCATATAAAATCATAAAAGAGGTGAAAGTGGTTTATCGATGAGGGCCCTCTTACGCTGATGATCTCAACAGAAAGCTGTGTAGATCCCTGGTCATTCTTGATAAAGATGCGTATATGAACTGGAATGTTGGTAGATCCCTCTTCCTTCCTGATGAGGCTGTGTAAGTGACCTGGAATGCTGGTGGATCCCTGGTCCTTCCTGACCAGGCTGAGTATGTGATCTTGGGTGGCAAAATCTCACCTCATGAGCCTTGGATGTCACATGCGATTTACGAAGCGAAGGATATGATGCACAGAAAGTCCCAAGCACTCACAATTTCTTGATAGCATATTCTATTTAATGTTATCAATCTGTAAGAAACTTAAATTATTAATTAAACTTACAATAAATGAATTTATTTTATTAGGTAAGTTTTAGTTTTCGTAACCTGGGATGTTGGTGGATCTCTGGTCCTTCCTGACGAGACTGTGCATGCAACCTATGATGTTGGTGGAACCTGATCTTTCCTGATAAGGCTGTGTATGTGAACTGGGATGTGGTGCTGTTACCGGTTATCTTTTTTCAAATATTTATATTTTTTGATGAAATAATTTTACTTTTTATTTAAATAAAGGTTTTTGCAACTTCTAGCTAGCATATATTTTCTCCCCGACTATAAAATTCCTGAAGGGACAATTATTAAATATTAATAAATGATTATTTAAAGATAGTGAGATGCAGTCTGGTGTGATGTGGGTTTACAGAAACGTTTTCTTTATCGTTCCAACATTTCGATCTTTATTGAGAGCATCTTCAGGGCCTGGGATTTATAAACATTGTTTAAATTAAACAAATACATTAAAATGTGAAAATGAATTTATACAATGATGCAAACAGTATAGAAATTTTAGGTTTAATTAAAGTATTTGTACTCACTCAAAGTGTGTTTTCTGTGTAGATGTGTCGTGTTGAGTGTTAGTGATATAATAGTGTTTTTTGTGTATATATGTTGGGTTTTAAAGTGGGGAAGGAAGTAGGGATAGAAATCCATTTTTCTTTGAGAGTTGGCTTCTTTGAGGTGAAGGGTGCTAGTCAATATAAATAAATAAATAAAAAGTCATGACAAACAAAAAAGCATTGAAATAAAAATTACCAGATTACAGTTTTTTTTGTTTATTTCATAAAATAACACTATTGTTTAATTAGATGTATATTATAAAAAAAAAGGGTTAATACTTACTATTTATGTTAGTTTAATCTCAGTATTTGTAATTAAATAATTAAAGATGAAAGTTGAGAGCTTGTGGGAAGCGATGTAAGTGTGGGCCACTGGTTCGACATACAGAAAGCCCACAAATACATCACACCCACAAGGCACTCTATGAGATTTTTAACTCATTTGGTTCAATTTAATGTTTATCCAACTTAGTTGAATTTAAAACTAAAAAAAAGTTAGTTAGTTAGCTAATATATAATACATAAATTTATTTTTAACTAAAAGATAATACAATTAAGCAATAATAATAAAATAATGTATTTTAAAAAAATATTTAATCTTCAAACCAGTTTTTACAGTATTAGGTAAGAGGAAAGAAAGCGTAATCAAACGTTTTATTTTCTAAAATTTAAATGCTTTTTATTGGCAATAAAACAATTTGCTTCTTATGGCCGTTTTATTTCCCACAGATGTAACAAAGTAACAATGGATGCATGATATTGTAATGGCTAATATTCTTTTGATGATGCATGCTTGTTTTCAGCTTCTAAGAACTTGTGGGAAGTGATGTAAGTGTGGGCCACTGATCTATGCACAGAAAGCCCACATGCACATCACACTCACAATTTCTTGACGTCTTCTATTTAATGTTGTCAACCTGTAAGAAACTTTAAACGATTCCTTGCAATCTGAGATAAAAGGTAAACATGGTAATTTTGCAATAATAAATCTGGAAATTTCCATTTCTTTGACACTAGAAAATAATTTTCTCTATATTATATACGTCTGTGATTCCAAAGGTAGTAATGGTTTATAGATTTGTCTAAAACGAAATAGTCATTATATATTCCACTCCTTTTACTTGACTGTTGACTTATCTAAGGGTTTGTTAATTTAAAATAAGGTTTTTTTTCATTTTATTTGCTTATTGTATGTCGAAAATATGTTGTATTACTTATCATTGTAAATAATAAAATCTATTATTAACTGAGCATACCCTGAACATAGAATCTGCAGTCACAACAATAACACATGTAGGTTGATCATCTCCGACCAGCCTGATCTGACTATTCTTGTTGTTTCTGTTTTAAAAAGTTTTCTTTGTGCTTGATAGTACTTGTGTTAAGTTGACTGTTGTGTAAAAAAATGAACAAACTGTAAACCAAGAAAATGAGATTAGTAAAAGGAAAATCATACAGACTTTTCTAAAAGCGTGTCTAGACAGAATAATAATAAGTGTTCTAGAAGAACATTAAGAATGTAATCTTTTTAAAAAGATAGTTCCTACTCACTACTCACAGTAAGTTGTTTTCAACGATCCGGATTTCGAGCCTACAGCTCAACATCAGGTTGAAGGTGAATAGTGAGTATCTTAAAAAAAAAATTGAACAACACACTCACTCCAGGTACATTCTTTTCTATTAAGAATGTAATGTGTGTAACGGAATGAAGAAACAAAAAAGATTGGCAACTGGAAAGTATAAGCATAATGGCGCTCTGTCTAGACAATAATAATTACAATTTTGAAAGAACATTAAGATTCAGCCCCTTGAAAACAATTTAAAATTGAAACCANTTTATAACATTTATATTTTTAAAATGATTCAATAAAGGAAAGGAAGTTTAATTTTAAATTGCCTTTATGACAAATTGTAGAGAAAAGGAACAACTACATTCTACATTATCAAATACAAAATTCCAAGAATGTCGAAATTATATTTTGAAAAATCAGAACAACGGCAAATTGAATGAATATTTCGGCATCCAGTGCCATTCACAAGAGCAATGGTTTATTTCTGGAAAAATTATTCTAATTTAATAATATATTCTAATTATTCTTTTTCCTAATTACTTATGCATTCAAAAATGTACTTAATTTAATAATAAAATGATTAACGTTTTGTGCATTAAAGGTAAATATTAATAAAATATATACATAATTGAGAAAAGAAAGAAAAAAAATCATTTTTTACAGAAATAAACCATTGCACTTGAAGAACGAGCACAGGATGTCAAAAAGTACTTTCGAACCATTTTTTAAAAACCAAATTCAAGGAAAAGGCTTAAAAAACAAAAAAATTAAACAAACCATAGACAAAAGAGAAACTAAGAAAAACTTATCTTTGTTAAAGTATGCTATAGTATAATTTTATTCTTCAAAATTTGCAGCTAAAAAAAAAGTGTAATCTGGAATATATTACATTGTTAAAAATGATTTAATAAATTGAAAAGGTAAAAAAATAACAAAAAATAAATAAAAATAAAATCTGTAACACATTAACATATGAGTATTATTTGAATTTAAAAAACAAAGAAAAATTGTTCAGATATGTAACATTTTGGCATCTGTGTCTTTCTTAAGTACAATGGATTATTTCTGGAAAAATTAATTTATGGTCTTTTCTTAATCGTTTATACATTATATTTTTATTTTATTAATATTTATCTTTATTTTTTTAACAAAAAGGTAATCATCTTATTATTACATTATTTTAATTTTGAAAAATATAAATTAGGAAAAAGACTAATGTTAAATTAAAATAATTTTTCTAAAAATAAACCATTGTACTCGGCACAGGATGCCAAAACTTGTACATTCGAACAATTTTTTAAAAAACTTTCAGAAAAAAAAGGTTAACACACCAAATATTAAACAAGCCATAAAAAAAGGAGAAAAAACCATGTTCAGCAAAAACAAAGAAGTTTGCTAAAGTATAGCTTACTGTTTAATAAGTCAGTAAAATTTTACACTGTTGTGTATTGTAAATCGTTGTGTAAATTTGTAGTTTATATAAGGAAAAATTGTTCGAATATATAATGCCTCAGCATCCTGTGTCATTCTCAAGTACAATGGTTTATTTCTGGAAAAATTTAATTTCTGTTCTTTTTCTTAATCATTTATATATTATTCACATTTTTCTATACATATATAATAAACCGTTGTACTCAATAATACCACAGGATACTGAAGCATTATATATTTAATCAATTTTTCGTTGTTTTGGCTCAAATAACACTTTGTGTGTCTTTCTGCAATTTGTTATAAAAGAAATTTTATTTTTTCAACAATTTTTAAAAAAAAACCTTGTCACGATCTACGTGGATGTCAACACCCCCTTCAGCTGGAGGGACCTCGGAAGTGTAAGTGGGGCTAGAAAAAGGTAGGGTGCTCGGGCAGTGAAACAATCCGTGTATGATACTGTCTGTAAACTGAGATAATAAAATTTGTAGAATAAGATTAAGGCAGACCTAAGAAATACTTAATTTAGCTAATATTGTTTGTTTAATTGGTGGAGGGATTAATTATAATTTGTTTGTAACCGAGGATTATTCTTTTTTTTAAATATAATTTTTCCCTTAATCTTTTGTCTACTCTCTACTTCCACCTCTACTGGTTGGAAACCGGTGAAGAGAGGGTGAAATCCTTCAATAAAACGGCTTTAAAACTACCAAAATTAAACAATCCATACAAAAGGAGAAAAAAAACGAATTACAGTCAAAACAAAGAAATTCTTTAAAAAAATGTATTGTTGAAAATTTGGAGTAAAAAAAAATATAATAATAATGATGTTAAATTAACATCATTTTTCCAGAATTGAACCACTGCTTGAAAATGGCACAGGTTGCCAGTATGTTGCACATTCGAAAAAAAAAATTAAAAACCTAAAAACAACAAAAACTAAACAATCCATAAAATGGAGAGAAAAAAAGAAAAGAAAAACGACGAAAAACAAAGAAAAGCTTATCTTCTTTAAAGTATACTATTAGTAAAGTATTATTGTCAATTCTTCAAAATTTGAACTTAAAAAAATTGAGAAAAATTGTTTAGTTAAAATAATTTTTACCAGAAATAAACCACTCTACTTGAAAATGGCACAGGATGCCGAAAAGTTGTACATTATTTAAATTTTTAAACCCTAAAAACGAAAATTAAACAATCCTATTAAGAGTGAAAAAACGGACAAACAACAAAAACAAAGAAAAGTTTATCTTCATTAAAGTATACTACATGTTAATTATTATTATGATTTTATCACCACTGTACTTGAAAATCAAACGTTGCACATTCGAATTTTTTCCTAAAAACAACAAAAATAACCTCCATAAAAGGAGAGAAAAAACAAAACGGAAAGCCAAAAAAGAAAAAAATAAAGCTTATCTTCATTAATGTATATGATAATCGGTAAAATTTTATTCTTGAAAATTTGTAGTAAAAAAAGGTTCGAATTTTTTAAAATATATTTATATAATAGAACAATTTCTACCATTATCAGTGTCAAACGAAACGGGCAGGAGAGAAAGAGAAAATGAAAGAAAGAAAAAAGTTGATTAGATTCTGGGAACATGAACCCATAAGCACAAGAAAACAATAATTAAAAATGGAATGGTAGAACAATGTAATACTAAGAATGCAATAATATTATATATATAATGTATTAATATAATAATAACAATGTAATACCAAATAAAAAATAAATAAAAAACTAGCGAATTTTTTTATNGTGTGAGAGATGCAATTTTATTTAAATTGATGTATATAAAATTGTTAAACCTAAGTTGAGCGATGGAAATATTTGGAAAAAAATCTTAATTAAAAGGATTAAATAAAATAAATAAAGTAATAAAGTGAACTAGAATAGTTTAAAAAACGAGAAAAATGTATGCAAAAAGATTTCACGGAAACTTATGACAACTTGGTTGAATGCAGGTCAGAAGTCGCTTAAAAGGAGATGCATCACGTTTTGAAACGATTTTATAAAATTGGGTGCAAATGTGTTCTGAGAAAAAAAAAAGTTTCAAACAATATTAACTATTCAAATCAGATCAAAAATTACGAAAGCCATGACTTCTTGGAGCAAGTGGACGAGCACAGATCCTCGGCAAAATGACAGAGACAAAAAAGAGAGAAAAAAAGGGGCGACCAGTGTAATAAACAAAATGTAAAAAAACTCACCGAATGAATGATGTTGCCCAGATTAGTTCCTATTCAGTTCTGAGCCCAGTCGAAGCTAGCGACGAAGAGTGCATATCAGCATAGATTGCGTTCTCACGGCGTCAGCGGGTTTCGCCCATGTCAGAAGACCTTAAACCGACGCAGCGATTTCAATTTCATCATTTCTCTGTCTTTATTAATGTTTTACTACAAAAAATACGAAAAAAGCTCCTTTCTCTTAACATCGGCAAAGGCATGGAACGGCAAAGGCCAAATTTTAAATTGGTGGCGTTATGATATTTAAATCTCTCGAAGTTGGCGAATACGACAACGGTTAAAATGCCGCCTTCCATTTTGATTGCTCACCGTAAAAATTAGGCCTGCATTCCACATTTTGAGAATAAAATTTATGCCAATTATAAGGGGAATTTTGAATAATATAATGACATATTTGGCTTCTATGCCATCGAAAACTTTGCAGAGTTATAATAGTAATTCATTGTTAAAAGACCACATCACTGATCTCCATAACATCAACGTATGTTCGTAGTTGGTCGATTGCCATCATCACTATGAAAAATATTAAGTTCAAACCAAAATGTTAGTTTTATCGACCATGGGAAAGTTGACCGAATCCAAAATCTAAAAAACATTTTCTAAAAAGTTTCCTGGTTTATGTACTCCAAAAATTACAAACCGTCCTTCGTATTGACACAAAACTCAAATATAAAATGAAAACTGGGGACATTGCTTCTTTTGATGAAACAATCTTTTTAAGTGATTATAATAAATAATAAATTTCAATCAATAAATTTTCTACAAGTCGATTTTGTCTTATTCTCATTACACATGTGACATCGAAACGGTTGGCGAGGGCTAAGAAGTTGTGTCGTATTACGGCTTAGTTGGCGTGAATTTATTTTTATTTCATTTATTAAAAAAGTCTTTTGTAATTAAAGTAAATGAGGTTTTTTCAATTATATCATACTGTTTCGAAATAATAAAGTACAATAATCTAAACTAATACGGCTTTTTAAAGTGCTGCTAACCTATTTGTTGCTGGCCTCGTGCTTACCATCTTCGTAATTTTTCCTAGCCTGAAATATATAATTTATTAGCCATACTTACAGTCTTTTGTCAATTTTCTTCAGATTTTTCATCTCCATCCTTTGAGAGAAGAGCCACTGTAATATTTCAAGGCGAAATAGTAGTCAAAACTGACCTTAAGCCATCTTCGCGGCAAAATGGCAGATTCCAATGTGCAACTGGGCACGTGGTCGCTACAAGAGTCAAAGCCATACTGTTCCGTACTCGTTGAAAATTGTTTTTTTGGACTTTTTTTTTAGAAGGCAGTGCTCCTGCCTTTAAAATTTTAGCGCTGCAAATATAAATACCATTGGCTGTAACAATTTTCAAATTGTAACCTCCGGAAAGTAGGTGGCCACGTGGTTTTGAAAGTCTCCTTTTTGACTTGACCGAAAGTTCCAAATGCGATGAGCTTTATTTTTGAACCTAGTGTAAAACATATAATCCCTAACCAAAAAATAGATTATCAGTGGCCTGTAGTCCTAAAAATGGCCAAATTGTTTATTAACAATGGCATTTTCATTTCAAATAAACATGGCATAATTCTATAAAATCCGATCGGAATTTTAAAAACGTTTTATTGAAATTATTCATTTACCCCAATCTTATGATGAACTAATTTTAATAGATAAAAAGGTTTAAATATGACAAAGAACGTCTGATCGCTACGTCTGTAAAACACGTGGCCAAGGTTGTAGCTGGAAAAGGAATCAATTTTTTTGTTTAATAACTGGACGTGTATTATAAAAATACTATAAAAACGTGTAATTATGTCGATATAATTGATAGCACCATTATTATTATGAATGTATACAAAATCAAGGATAAGACGAATTTGAAAGAAAGACCGACAATCAGTTGCTTAAAATTTTTTTACGAATATATCTTCTTCAGAACTTTAAAATTATTTTTAATGATTTACACGGTCAACACGTATAAACATTTACTTACAATATTAAATATTATCGCTTCGGCAATAACGAATTTGTGAGTTGACGAAATCTACCACCCGTCCATTCGACATTATAATTGTCTTATCCCCTGCTAATTGAAATGTAATAGTTTTTTATTTAGTAATGATAATTTCAATGTCCCGATGAAAGGGATATATTTCGCGAAAGATACGTGATTTTTAATGTATGAAAAATTTAAAGAAAAATGTTCTTTACTGTAAAACACAAAAGAATGAATAAAGATAGCCTCACCAAATTTCAGCGTGTCTTCATTTTTCTGATTTTTACATAACTTAAACAACAATAGGCATAAAATAAACAAAATGTCTCTGTTTTGGAGAGGAGAGTCCACACGGTCCGGCTGCTGGAAAGCCTAGGAGGTCCAGGGCTAAGAGCTCGTCCACCAGGCGTGCTTGACCGCAAGGCTAAGCTCGTTCATCTTCAACGCCTTCTCGCGCCGAACCACGGTCTTACTTTTTTGGCGCTGTTTTTTTAAAACTGTCATAAAAATTGATTTTTTCAAAATTATGGACCTTTTTTATGACAACCGAGCTTTGATTTTGGGCTTAATTTTTATTGTGTGTACAGCTTGCTGACCAAGAATAAATAGTTAACGGTACGACGAAGGTGAGATCCCCGATTTCAATGAATTCAATGAAACCTTTTTGAAATTTTTGATACTAGATCCAAAAATATTAGACATATGTTCGAGTGTTCTTCCCAATCAATCCCACTCGAAATTTTTTTAAAATAAAATTGAATTTGATTAAATATGGTTTTCGGCCATTGCTGTGTATGTATTTTCTTATATAATTTATTATTATTATATAAATAAGATTTTTTTGATTTTTGTTTAAAAAATTCCGTGTGGTTTTGAGAAAAAATAAATAAATTACTTATTTAAAGATTTATTTTGTCGTTTCGGGAATTTACACCCATCATTAGCATCTACATTTTTAAAATACATAAATATGACAAAGGATATTAGTATTTTGCAATATTTTATAACAGCTAACCTCTTTAAAAAATCTTGTCAAAAAAGTAGATGGGAATAAATTCCCGAAATGTCGAATTGATTGTTTAAATGAATAATGAATTTACGTTTTCTTTAAACCGCAAATTTATTATTTATTTAAACGTTTGTTTGGACGTTTCGGGAATTTATACCCACGTCCCAAATCTGTACAAGTAGTTCAATCTAGTTCTTCCAAGTCCTGTTAGTGTCTGAGTTAAATTGTCTAGATTCTTTTTGTAATTTAGTGTCGGAAAGTATTTCTTTGTCCATCTTTCTTTAGTGGTAATATTTCATTCCTCTTACATTTCTTCTCTGTTATCTCCTTCAAGTAAAATCGGAGCAGCTTTATAGTTCATAACTGCATTTTCATCTGCGGCTGTTTCCTTCGCCAGCCCGTCTGCCTTCTCGTTACCTACGGTCTCTACGTGCGTCTTGGCCAACTCAATTCTTAGTTTCCAGCATGTTGTCAAAATCTTAGGTCTGAAATGTTCATTTTATATGTTTGTGCCAGCAAAGCGCATATCTATTAGACTGAAAGAGTTGAGGTATAGGACTCATTATTTAAACAATTTGACGCAAATTTAGACTTCAATTTTGATTGAAAATGCACAGTTGATGTAGCAGTTTTTGTGGTAAAATTCAGGTTTTTTCCGAAAAAAATTAAAATATCGTTTCTTTTCGACGGAGTGAGTTAGAAAACTACTGTCTTACCGGCGTTCCACTCCATTTACGGTCTATAACCACCCCAATCATTTGCATCTCATAGCGTACCCTGTACTTACGTGAAAGTTTTATTCTTACTTGGGATGTAGAAAAAAATTCAAGGATCAAATGGAAAATATATTAAAAAAATGCAAACAATGGGACCGATTTTTGTCTGAACAACTAAGGAGGAGCAGGAAATAAGCTCGTATGAATGGGAAATATTCTTTAAAAAATTTTCAAAAGAGATAAGAAGAATTTGGCGGGCCAATAACGTATTTAGGAACAAACTATCTGGTGCTGGAAGACTCAATAACACTAGAGGAACTACAGGCAAGCGTTTGACCATTTCGACCAAAAAATGAGTCAGGGATTGACTTAATCCCCAACGGATGTGTTAAATATCTTTCTACAACATGGACACACTACATGTTTAATCTATTGAACTTCTTTCTTTGGAAACCACACCTGACTTTTGGAGGTTACAATTCGTTAAATTAAAACGTCTCTTTAAGAAAGTTACCCAACTAACTACAGAGGTATTGCACTACCCATAATACATGTAAATTGTTTACTCAAATTCTTTGCAATCGAATCACTGAGTGGGCAGAACTTCTTCAAATTCCTCCCGAAGAACAGATGGGATTCCGTAAAGGGAAGGGGTGAATTATATTTGTATTTTTCACTTGTGCTCTGCGGTCAACATCAATTAAGAAAAGAGAAAAGTAAGTTTTTTTTATCATCTTCGTGGATTTCACTAAGGCATTTGACTCTATTGCGTGCCGAAAAGTTTTTGATAAAATTGCATTGCATAGGAATGAGTCCTAAACTTATTAGAATTGTCAAAGAGCTTTATGAAATAGATTATTCGGAGATCGTGAGATGCGGTCTGGCGTGACGTCGGTTTTAGAAAAACCTTTTCTTTATCGTGCCAATGTTTCGATCTTTATTGAGATCATCTTCAGAGTCTGGGATGCTAAATGTAAACAGTGTTTATAAATCTCCGGCCCTGAAGATGATCTCAATAGAGATCGAAACGTTGGCACGATAAAAAAAAATGTTTTTCTAAAACCTACCTCCACCAGACCGCATCTTAAGATCTCCAAATACTCATCGACTAACGGTCACTAATCACCACACATTTATGAAATAGCTAGAATAATATGGGGATGATGGTTGCTCAAATGAAATTAAAGTCACAAAAGGAGTCATGCAAGGCGAAAAACTTTCCCCAATTCTTTTCTGTTCATTTATCGCATGCAGAATATCTTTCTTCCGCTCTCGGGGTGCTCAAGAGATAACTATTAATTCAATATAAGACTTTTTAATGTTACTATACGCAGATGACGGGGGTATAATTGCGTATTCATGGAATGATGCCCGTTAAAATTACTAAGTGAGTGCTGGCACATAAAAGCCCTTTAGGTGAATATCCAAAAACAATCCTCGTGCTTTCCAAAACTGTGGTCGTGGAGGGTGAGTGGTATTACTAACAAACTGAATTGTAAACTCCACAAGATCTTTTTATCGTACACGGAAACAGGCTAAATACTACAAAAACAGGCAACTTTTCATAAAACGATATCCTAAACTCAGAGAAACTAGAAAAATTGGTGACTCAAATGTTACCTGGAGTAATAGGGTTCAATACCTTGGTTTACACATCGTTAATAAATTTAACTTTGGTGTCAACATTCGTAAAAAGGTTGAAATAGGGAATTGTTCCATCAAGACTCCATTTCCTCTTTTGTTTGTAGAGAACCAGGGATAAGCCTCGAAAATACGTTAATTATTTATAAAACAAAATGTAGACACATGCTGGTAAACGCTACTCAAGTATGTAGTAATACAAGTAACACCAGCATACAGTGCAAACAAATAATTCAAAATAAATTTTTAAGATTAATAACGTCATCTACAAGGAGCATTCGTATAAGCTATATGCATAAAATTTTAAACATTCCATACATTACGGTTGAAATTAAAAGATTTCTCGCCTTTTTTTCACGTAGAGCTGAGAGTACAAACATGATAGTATTGTAAAAAACGTTGGTAACTATGACCTCTCCAAACATTGGAAACACAGACGGATCACACACATTTTAATATAAGGCTGTTGTATTTATTTGTACATTTAGTTATTAAATTATTAAACACTACCTATTTATTAAATTATTTTATGTAGAATCTATTTATTAAAGTAAATGTATATCTAGCTTAAATTTTTTAATAATAGTCTAGTCAAACAAGGGCTCGATGTCCAAAACCTGATGTGGGAATTTTTTTTATTTTTATCCTACTGCAAATGTGTTTTTTTCTAAATAAATTTTTCCCACTTTTTATATATTTATTTAGGCTAAGTTAGTAATTCTTGTAAATATATTTCAAGTACTCTGCCACTGGAAAGTGTAACGTCTCTAGTCATTTTCCCTTGTATTTATTTTTTTACAATGTGTGTACCACATTATGCATTAAATAAACTTTAACTAACTAACTACAAATGAATGAGTGAAACAAGAAATTTATTTACTGGTAGCCGGGTAATTTGCTTGAAAACAAGGATATATACATACTAAAATCAAAATAAAACTAAGATAAATAAAACAAAGCAAAAAAGTAAGAGAAAATGAAATGTTGGTGACTGCAATACATAGAAAAAAAAACCATAGGGCTTTTCAATATAAAATTAAAATTAACATTAATTAATAACTGAATTGTTCCACGAGCTCTCTGTGGTACTCGAATGCACATTTTAGTAAAACCAATCAAGTCTTCAAGTCTGTGCAGTTTGGAGAGTTGAGTTTATTGATGAGAAAAGCTCTTGAACTCTTTTAGTACCGGAAAAGAGAATCCGGAACTCAGTAAGGATGGAACACTGAGTCAGTGAATGTGAATGGACGAGGTCTTCCCTTGTGGAGGACATATGTTCCCATCTTTAAGGTGATAAGACCCATGAGGATCTTTAACTTCCGGACTTATCCGCGAGGGGACTTCTCAGACGTCCAGTGTTCTCAAAGAGACATCATGGACTTGTCGCATCCCTTGGCTAGCGAGGTGGTGCAATGCTAACCAAGTTCAGAAATGTCCTGAAAAGAGAAAAGGGGGGAAAAAGGCAGTTTTGTGGTTTCCGGCACGACCTTTTAGCCGTGCCTTTCACCACCCTCGGAGAAATAGAGAAGGCACTCTATCTCCGGCTCCGGTTGGCCGGTACCCTCCAGCTAAAGTACAATTTGTTTATAAACCACAAGTCCAACCTCAATTAGTAGAGCCGCTTGGGTACTCTACTCCCGTGGTTCAGTACTATTTTTAAGGTGGGACTGATCGCCCACCTGGGAGTTCATACGAACCCCCACCGATGCACCCGTTGCCTGAGTGGTGCGGGTTCAGTAACCTAGGAAGCCTCTACCAAAGCAGGGGGGAGGGGGAGGGAAAAGGAAAGGAGTGAGGAACGATAAGGAAGGTAATAGTGTAGGTAGTAGTAGTAATCCTTGTGGAGGACATGACGTTCCCGCATACTCGGTCGTCCTTAAAAGGACACTGAAGATTTGATTCTATTGATGAGAAGAACAAAAAAAATAAATAAATAAAAAAATAAAATAAAATAAAAAACAAATTAAAATGTAAACAAAAACTTTTTGTCTCCTTTAATAATGAGTATTTCCACCTCTGGCACGAATCACGTACGTTAAACGCCTTTGCATTCCTTGGAATATATTTTTGGTAAAATCATGAAGAATTCTTTCCCATTCATGAAGAACAGCCGTTTACAACTCTTTTAGGGTGTTAGGATCAGGTTTCGCCGTCGTACTCGTCGCGCAAGTTTGTTCCAAATGTGTTCGGTCGGATTCAAATCTGGACTTCGAGCTGGCCACACCAAGCATTCAATTCCAACTCATTCAAGTAATCATTCACAATACATGCTACATGGGGCCTGGCATTACCCTGCATTAGCGAGAACCGCTCATGATGTGTGGGGGGCTAATGGCACAACACTTTTTCGATTATGTCTGGGACGTACTTATGTGGAGTTAGAGATCTTTCTCGTACAACCAATTCGATGCGGGCGTCCAAGCAAATGCCTCTCCAAAACATCAATGACCCCACCGTGGATTGCCACCTGAGGAACCATACAGCATGAGGCGTACTTTTCTCCTGAGCGTCTCTATATGAAATTACGCCCATCTGAAGATTGGAGGCCAATTCTCACCTCATGTGTAAAGAAAACTCGTCTTCAACCTTCCAATGTGCAATTCACATGTTCCCGTGCGAATTGAAACCTGGCCATTTTTGAGCTATGGTAAGAAGACGTCCATGAGCCTGAGGTTATTTTCATTGAGCCTTCTTCTTACACTCTCGAAGGAAATAGAAACATTTCGGACTTGTCAAATTTTTTATCTCATTTCCCGTAATGCTGCGGTTTCGTAGAGCCTGATGACGAATGAATTTATCGTCTCTCCCGTCTATTGACCTAGGTCGACTCTGTTTCTCTGAAGCACCGAAGAACCTACCTTCCTATTGTAGAGTGATTTATACTCTCTCTCCTGGCGACTTCGCGCTGCCTGTATCCTTCCTCTAATAATATTATCACCCTGTGATACCCACTGAAATGCATGTTTGGAACCATTGAAAACGGAAGAATAAGAATTAAATAAAATCATGAAAGGAAATATAGGCATATTGTTAATTTTTGTGCAATTGGGATTAACCATTACAAACGTAAATACAGGAAGTAAACAAAGCATTATTTACTGTTTATTTTGACTACGATAGCTCCTAATTATCTGTAACTAATGTAGAAAGATAATGGATTTAATTTTAAACTAAACAAATTGTGTGGTGCGTTAAATTTGTCCATCAGTGTAGTTGACTTTGAAAGTACTAGTAGTTTTATGTTATCCATTCTTCCCTTATAAATTCGTTTTATTTTATTTGTAATACTTCTTATCTTATGAATATTTATGAAAAATGTATTTAAAGTGTGCTTCTGTGTATTCCTTTGCAGTTTTGTGCTTGCAGCACATGTTGCATTTTATTTAAAAGAATTAATCATTGTGTAATGTAAATTTAATTTAGGCCACGTTATTAATTAACATTCGTCGAATTTCTCAGAACTAAATAATCGGAATTCAGGTTTCCTTCCAAAGAAATCCCGCCGACCAGAATAAACCTTTTTCGCTTAACGAAGCACCCATTGAAATCCGGTACACGATTTGTCAACGGTTTTTCTTCCATCGCCCCCGTGTGAAATTATAGAAATCCAACGGGTTGTTCGTATTGATTTATAAGCGGTTTTACATTTGAACTTTACAGCGTTGGTATTTTTCAAAGGCACCGAAAGACAGAATTGGAGTGGTACAACATCTCAATATTTCCCAGGCGCAGAAGAAATCTCTATAAACTCAGAACGTGCTTCATCGAACCGTTCTGATGACCACCGTGTTATCATTCAGAAAATCTTATATCAGAATGGTAAAATATTCGGAAATTTGGAGCATTTCTTTTCTGCTCATCGGTTGTAATATAGAGAACAGCCTTAAGCTTTTTTCCACTTCGGCAAGGCGAGAAACAGTTCCGATCATTTTGGTCTGATTTGATCTGACAGACGCGTTTCGTCTTCTGTGATGAATTTATTTTAAATAACGGACACGACCGACGAAATAGCACACAGATCCAAAGAAGAAATTTCACAATTCACACCAGTGTCCGTTCTAGTTTCTTAAAAACTGCACAACCTGGAAAAAAATAAGCAGTACTTTTCAAAGCATTAGCTCTACTTTCAAAGATTGCAATAATTATAGTTTAAAAAAAATTAAATTCCTTAACAAAGTTTAAAAAAAATGATAGTTTTGTTGTTTTCCACTTTCATTTGCGGATTCGTCTAGTTGAATCGATTTTATGATAGATAGATAATCGTTTATTTATTTATCATTTTTGCATACAGATTGCAAACTGATTATTTTATTGTAATTTCTGACACTGGGTTTTATAACATTCTGCAACTTTAACAATGTAACAATGTGGTCTTTTGTTTTGCCTACTTTTCCGTTAGCGAGGAAAAATAAATTTAAAAAACTCGTGTAACTTTTGACGCATGGTAATGATTTTAAATTATATGAAAAACTTAAGACTTGTTTAAGTGTGTCTTCAATCTGACAGCTACATTGATATAAATTATGTTTAAAAATTATAGTTATGAAGAGAATAAACAAATAATTACATTAATAAATAAATATGCACAAGCATAAACAAATTAAAAAAGTAATTGCATATATACACATGTACACACATGTATCTATACTCTAAGAATAAATAAATAAATGTAACGTTTGTGGTCATGTGTATATACAAATTATTTAGTACTTAGTAGTTTAATCGTTTGTGCTTCCATGGAATCAGGGTGTAGTAATTTCCAATCGGTCTGCAGAGGAAGGTTCTTATTTGAGGGGAGTTTGAAAATTTATAGTTTGGGTTTTCACAGCATCGTAAATAAAAGATATGTCCGATTCGTTGTGGAGTTGATCTAACCTGGTCCGTTGGCGAGATGATGTGACTAGTCTTAAGAATTCGTTCAGTATCCTTTATATTTTTAGCAGATTCGTTCTGCATGTAAAACTCCGTACAGGACAAGCGTATAGCATGGGTTGGACAACCACCTTGTAAATAAGGCGCTTATTTTGCATTGACAACCCTGATTCTTTAGCCAATACTGGGAACAGAATTCTGATAGCTAGTTTGGCTTTTGGGATCCTATTGATTTGATTATATGAGGGCCAAAGTGAAGTCTTCTATCCAGAATTAAGCCCAGGTAGGTTACCTTTTTTGACCATGGGATGAGAGTTTAAAAAGACATGGCACCAAAATTGATCCCTGTGGCCTATTGCTGTGCTGAAAGGGGGAAAAATGGCTTCGTTGAGGTTAACTCGGAAGGACCGATTGATAAGTTATGAGTGCAGACTGTGTCGAAAGCCTTTTCTACATCGAGCAGAACCATACCGGTATGTTTTTTCTTTTTGAACTCCCCAGAAATAAAGTCGACCACCCTAGCCAACTAAGCAGTTGTTGAAAGCCCAGGGCGAAAATCGAACTGCGCTTCTTTCATGATGCGCATATGTGTGTGATGTGCTTCACTAATCTGAAAATCAAAAATTTTGCTGAACGGACTTAGTAAACTTATGGGCCTATAGCTAGTAGGCGTATAATGCGATTGCTTTTTTAAATTTTATTTAATTAATTAATTATTTTAAAATAATAAATACAAGCTTAGCAAAGTTCCATTTCCTCGGGAAATGACTCAGTGCGAGCATTCCGTTGAACAGGTGCATTAAAATTACTGTGGCTTTTCTCGGGAGATCTTTTAGGATCAGGTTGGGGATTCCATCCAGGCCTGGAGCTTTTCTGTTGTGTCTTGTTTTGATTACTTGCAATATCTTTATAGGTGTGATTAGCTTACCGTCTGTGAAGGTTGCATGCGTATCACTGACATACTTGGTAACTGTCTCATGTATATGCCTTCACAAGAATTTAGAACCTCGTTGGATCGTCAGTTTATATACTGTTCGAAATACGCACCCATGGTGTACACCTTGTATCTGAGACACTCGCGATTCCATTGGATATCAGTGGTAATTGTAGTGACTCTTTCTTTGACCTAGCACGTTTCATTACTGTTTAGAGAGGCTTTGACAGATTTGAGATAATTGCTCCAACTTCTGTTAGTCCAGCCGTCAACTAGCTTCTGAACTATATTTTATATTTTGTATATCAGCTTTTTCAGTTGATTGTCCTGTGCCTCTGATACAGATGGCGCACTCTGTTTTTTATGTAATGAGTTTTTAAATTCTTAATGGAAGCTCTCCAATTGGGCACTTTTTGTGGTATTATTTGTTTGGCTGCGTATATAAGGGTGTTTGTGAAGTTTGATAATTCAGATTCGAGTGATTTTGTGGTTGACACTGTTGGGAGAGGTTGATTTTTTTATTGAGTATGTTACGAAATTGTCAGTGTGCTTTGTTATAGAAGATTCTTAAGAATAGTTTTGTACTGGAAGTATAGGCTTAGAAGGACAGGGTTGTGATGGAGTTTAGGAGCGAAATACTGTATGGGGTCTTGTACCACTACAGTTTTTTATTATGAAGAAGACAAGGACACTGGGGATTCTAAGAGAGGATGGGCTGAAGGTAGGGGCGTCGGGGCTGGCCAAAACGACGATATTTAGTACCGAGTATTCGTATAGATTGTTGTCTTATGAATTGTTGTAAGCGCAGATCCAAGCAACGTGCTTGGCGTTAAAATCTCCTAGAAGTATTACCGAAGACCGGATGGTTAGGAGCGCCGAAAGGTCTGATAATATTAAACGTTTTCCAGGGGACTTGTAACAGCTTATTATAGCTATTTTTTAAATCTGTTTAATTTAATATTCACTCCTACAGCTGCTAACAGTAGAGCAGTGGAAATAGTATTGGCTCGTGTTTGCAGTCGGCCTTTATTAAGATGCGACTCCTCCACTTTGTCCGTGCACATCTTGTGATGTGCGATCGTTTCTGTACATATTATAGTTGTATACTCTTATGTTGTCTGAGGGAGTTAGTTTTGTTTCGACAACACCACAAATATCCACCTGCAGTCTAGACAGACAATGAGTTAATTCAATGATTTTGTTTTTAAGAGAGTTACAATTACAGGTTAGTAGGTTACAAGAAGAAAAGTTGTTGTTAGTATACATAGACATCAATCAAAAAATGAGAATGTTGCTTCCACTAAAATACAAACTTTAGTTAGAGAGTCAGGTGCATTCTTAAATTGACACAATGTTTTTTTTTTAATTACAATTGTTAGTTTTTGAAAGTTAAACATGCTCTTCATTTCCTTTAGCAGTGTGACAAGGTGGTTCCTTCGTCTTCGATTGTTCTTGGTTGTTGGACGATTCTGGCTTGATTGTTGAGCCAGATCGGTGTGTCGGGAACGGGCTATATTGATGATGGGTTAATGGGGGGAAATTGGTCAGGATGCAACTGAAACCTCTGCAGGTTTGCTCTCTGCATGGATCTCGGCTCCTTGAATTTGGCTTCGATTTTATGATACACGGCGAAAACAATTGAAAATCAGTTAAACATTACAATTCAAAAACCCACAATGTTTTTTCAATTTTTTAAAATAGGTAATCTACAATTTTATTCGTCTCGTGAAGCTCATAATTTTTTAATGAAAAATTGCGAAAGAAAAAACGTTTGCTATTACAAAAATAACACGTTAAATTAGATTCTGATACAAAAAATCATTGTTTTTCTAAATGATCTTAAATTTTCGATAATTAATTTGATGCTATAAATATAATGTAAAATTTATAATATAAATTTACATTTATTATAAATTTTACAAAAAATAGAAAAGAAAACATTGTATACAATGACTGAATCATCAATGATTTCACAAAACAAAATAAAGTCAACTAAAGCCAAAATTTTGAAGAGTTAAGAATTCTAATTGTTGTAAATAATGTTATTTAATTTTCTATTGTCTCAGTTATCTAAATTTTCCATTATTACGTGAATTATTTTTAAAATTTAAATAAATTGTTTTCAACCAAATAAAAACATAAAAATAAAAATTAATTTTTAATACTAATGGTTAAGTTTCTTTTGCAGTTTCTGATTTCATGTGTCATGGGTAGATAACGTGTATTTTCCTCTCATGTTCTTTTATTATTAATGTGTATTCTTTACTTTCCGAAACTGTCCTGTTTTTGCTATTCCAATTTTTTATTTTGCTAGCACATATCTCGCTTTTGTCTTTATACATCTTTAGCCACTCCATTTTGTAAGTTCCATTGTAAAGCTATCTTAATTGCCAGCAATTCCGCTGGGTTATTAGAGCAACATGAAGCCAGTTTCATTTAAGGTTTTGAACCTTACATATTTAGCACTAAATAATACTACGGCAGCTCCAATTTCGTTTTCAATCAAACTACCATCAGTGTAGATGTGTTAGTAATACTATGTATGCATAAAACAATGAGCAGATCTTTCCTGGGATCCTTCCCATCCCGAATGTCGATATCACTATCCTAACATACGCTGATGACCTCCAGACACCTCTATATTCCATTGAACAACGGTAAAAAAAAGACCAATCAAACTAAACACTACAAAGTCCCAAAATCTTCACATTCTACTTCCAATCTATATGTTCCCTTTTTAAATGAAGAAATTAAATCGAGTTAAACAGTCATTACATTCCATGGAGAATGGGTCGAAGAGGGAAAAAGCCATATTGATAAAACTAAGCGTAGGTTATACAAGAATAACCCACGGGCGCGTTCTGGCCGGAAAGCGACCACATAGTTGCCCGTTAAGAAAGGATAAAATAACGGTCGAGCACATTTCCAATTGTAGAAGGATTGGCTCATACAGATAATATTTTGGTAAACCTTCGGACCAGTGCGTAGTCTTGTAGCACGGCACAGATCGCTGTTCGGATGGAGATAGGGATTTTTAAATGTACAATTGGTTTGGCAAAAAAGTAACGTAGTTTTTCAGTTATAGAATAATTAGCTCATTGATTCATTTTTCGTTTATATTATTTTTGTTTACAAATACGATTGTTTAATCCCTAAATTAAAAGGCTTATTTCTTCTCAGTTTCTGTTTTTAACTTCTTTTGTTGTATCGAATCATGTCTTCGGGTGAAACGCGTTTAAGGCATTGTTTACTTTATGAATTCCGAAAAGGGATCAATGCAACTGTTGAAACTTAAAATTTGTCTGCAGTGTTTGGTAGTAATGCTGCAAATGTTCGTAAGTCCAACGGTGGTTTGCTCGATTTAGAGAAAGAAATTTTGTTTTTGAAGATGATGCGCGCAGTGGACGTCCTTCTGAGATTGACAACATATTGAGACATAGGCATCCCTTTCTGACAACCCAAAAATTAGGAGGTTGAATATTTCCCGAAAAACCATTAGAAAACACATCCAAAAACTTGGGTTTGTTAAAATGTACGCTACAAGGATCCCACAGGAAGTCAGCGAAAGGAATGCGGCGGATCGCATCTCAATTTGCTCTCACTCCTCTATCGTCACTGTTACGAACCATTTCTTCATAAAGTGGTAAAAGGTAAAGAAAAACGGATCGCATAAAAAAATAGTCCGTCGAAAGCCTATTGCCAACCCGGTCAACGATCTCCAGTTGTTCCAAAACAAAAAATGAAAAAAAAAGTGCGCTGTTCATTAATTGTGGAACAGTCCCTTGCATTTTGAGCTTTTACGCTCTTATCATAATGGCAAACGGTTAATAGTGAATTGTACTCTGAACAGCTAACCCGTTCAGACCTTCAATTAAAGCAAAAACGGCCTGCTTAGCAAAAAGTATAGTGTTTCACCACGACAACGCCCGCTCCCACGTTGCTTTGAGGATCAAACAATTATTAAGTAATCTGAGGTGGGAAATTTTATCACACCCGCCATACTCTCATAACATTTCACCTTCTGTCTAATATTTATTTCTGTCATTACAAAATTTTTTAAAAGGCCAACACTTTGAAAGTTTTCAACGTTCCTAGACTCAAAAGTTAGGAATTTTTATGCGAAAGGAAAGACATACTAACGGAAAGACGGCCAAACATAATTGGAAACAATAGACAATACATCTCCGGATGGTTAAAAACATACCAAGTACTTGTAAAAAATAAAAATTTATTATGCACAAAAACGTCATTACTTTCTTGCCAATGTATAGAGTTTATGTGTATTTGTGTTGTGTTTATGTTAATATACTGGAATGAATGCCATTTTTTTAGCGTGAAACGATGGGGTCGTTTAACCCCGCCTCAAGGAATGTCGAGTACTCTGGGGTGAATGTCTGCCGTCTGGAGAGTAAAAGTAAGTCATCAGCGAGAATGGAGTGGGTTCAAGGGTTCAACCCCGCCCCGAGTAATATCAAGTACTCTAGGGGAGTGAATGTATCCAGACTTGTATGTTTATGGTGATGTACAGACATATGTATTGTTAAGGACCATCTAAAAGAAACAAAACATAATTTCAATTCAAATTTAAATACAAGAGTACATAGTTTCAACAAAGGGAAAAAACTAGATTGGTTTGAGAAATTTGAAATTAAAAAATGTAAAACTGAACATGGTGATAAATGCATTAATACTATAACAGATTTTGATCTACCTCCCATTTTAAATATGTACATAAATAATATCAAACACCCAAATAAATAATCTAATTATTTTAATTGTTATTATTTTTATAGTAATTT
This sequence comes from Cimex lectularius, assembly GCF_000648675.2. Lineage (NCBI taxonomy): Eukaryota > Metazoa > Arthropoda > Insecta > Hemiptera > Cimicidae > Cimex > Cimex lectularius. Next base: position 1,534,828 of record NW_019392675.1, on the reverse strand, counting down.
ATAGTAATATTAAGTATTTATTATTCTAATATTTATTTGTGTTATAATTTCCGCGTTTCGCAAGTTCAAATTGAGCGTCATTAAAAAAAATCAGCTGATAATTGGAACGCCGCGTTGGCGGAGGTATCAGCGGTACACTTTGGCAATTCATGTCGAGAGACGTGGTTGTAGAAGTCCTTCAACCTGATGATGAGCTAAAAGGCTCGAAATCCGGATCGTTGCAAGGCAACTTACTGTGAGTAGGAACTATCCTTTTGGAAAGTATTGAACACCGCACTCACTCCATCATTTATCATTTCTATGTATTGTTTGTCCTATATCTATTCTGTAGTTGAAAACCTGTGGGGCAAATGAGGACTAGCATTTTAGAAAATTGACTTAGTTTTCATATAAAAGCATAGAGTCAGTAATGGATCGAGACACTCAAATGGCTGCAGACTGAAAAATACGAGTGAAAGACATAGAAAAAGAAGTAAAAACCCGCCGAAGGCCGGCGATGACCTCAGCTTTTGACAGCTCCTAAACTTCCCATAATATTATTAGAGATGATGATGGGTTTTGATATGTGAGTCGGCGAACTCATGTTGAACCAGCACATGGTCACTTACTCGGGTGTGTAATTATTATTACAGCCATTACAGTGAGTTATGCTGAGACAAGATTTAAATTGGGTTGAAAAATTTTTTAAGTAAAAGCAATTAATTAAGGTTTTTAGTTGAGATGAAAAAGTCAATGGCACGAGCGGGATTCGAACCCATGATCTTCGGATAGGTCAAGCGTACCACGAAATGAGTGAACTTAAGTAAAAGGTTTACATTTTATTGTAGCAGGATGTGCTTCAGTTTAATTTTTTGTGTAGAGATTAGTGACCGTTAATCGATAGTTTTTCTGATATCGTGAGATGCGGTCGGGTGTGATGTAGGTTTAAGAAAAACATTTTCTTTTTCGTGCCAACGTTTCGATCTTTTATTGAGATCATCTTCAGGGCCTGGGATTTACAAACAATGTTTACATTTAACAATTCACAACAATTCACTTTTCCACATCCTAAATGTAATTGTTAAATGTGTTTGTAAATCCCAGGCCATGAAGATGATCTCAATAAAAGATCGAAACATTGGCACGATAAAGAAAATGTTTTTCTGAAACCTACATCACACCCGACCGCATCTCACGATATCTNAGAATCGGACCATGGACAATATGAACTTTTTTGTTCATTTTAGGGTGAAGAATCTACTGGAGAAGTTTGTAGCACGAGTAGCAATTCACCCTGTATATCAGTCGTTTTTTTTTTTAACGTAGTATAATAAATGAATATGCCGCAAAGGAAAACTGTTTATGTTGTTTCACTTATTTATATATAAGTGTTTTCAGTTATTTAAGATGTTCGTATTTCAAATTGATTTGAAGATAGACGCAGACCCAACATTGCCAAGGCTGTAACATTATTTTAGGGTATTAGGATAGGATTGTAACATGATATTATGATCGGACTGTAACAATATTTTAGGATATTAGGGTAGGACTGCAACATATTTTATGATATTAGGATAGAACTGTAACAGTATTTTAGGAAATTTGGATCTGATTGTAAAATATGGCTGATGGAAAAAATATATTAACAATTAATCATCTACTTAATTACGTTAATTCGTAGACATCTTTAATATTGTTTTGCCACGTTGATGACCTTAAAATATGTCGAAAGCTTGGCAGTAACAATTGAATTTTTTTTAATCAAGTCCATACCAAGATCCAGATTTCATGTGTATGTAAACACAAAAAGCTATGTAAAGCGAGACCTTCTGCAAATTGTACCTTGTACAAATATTACAGAAAAAAATTCGCCTAAACGGTAGCTCCAACTTTTAATTTTTATTAAAAAAATAAGAAGTTTATTTTTTGGGCTTCCTTAATATTGATTTGTCATTACTTTATTATAAATTACTTATTATTTATTTTATTGTCCTTGTTTCTGTTTTTACATATTTGTAGTTTTATTTTATATTTTTGTGAAATTATATTGGCATTCTTTTTTATTTTACATTAACTTCCGTTCCCAAGTTATTACCAAAGCAAGTCAGCAATAAAACAACTGAACTTACAAAATAAGGAAAAAACGGCCTGAATTTTGTCATACTCAGATCATTCTATGATTTGGCGTTTGGTTAAAATTGAAATTGAAATATTTTCCACTTAGCCAGGAAACATTAAAAAGTAAATTCGACAAAAGACAAATTACCGGATATTTTATCATAATCATTGTGAATATCCGTTTAAAATTCAAATACTAATTTATNAATTTACTATTTTTAAAGTAATGATAAGTTCATACAAATAATGCCAACTTCCTTGTAATCCATACGATAAATTCTTTTTTTGAAACATTTTACTGATGATCAAGCATTTAGCGATAATTCGACCAACTTGCATCCGACCATGCTAAGGCGTGCAAGTTCGAAACTATGTTCAAGCCCAAGCCTGGAAGAGAAGGTTCACTAACTTGATTCTAAGGTCAAAAGACTGGAATGTGACGAGCTTTCTTAGTCATGGATTGCGATGGGCAACGAAGTCGGATTCGTCTCAAGTGACTTCGCTTCATAACCGTCTTACGAAGGGTTAGTGTTAGGTATCTGCGGGCTGGTTTCAATTCCTTTATGAACCTACTTGTTTTAAGTTTCTCTTCTAAGGAGAGATGTACAATTTATTAAAAAAAATATAAAAAAACTTTAAACATCAACCACATCACCCAAAAAACGTGATATTAAGCAAATTTTTATTTGTTAATTTCTTTTAACAACATAAATGAAAATACATTTGTAAATATAATAAAATTGTGTGGCATCTGCTACACTCGGTATCAGGTCCGGGATTGAACTATAGCTCACTCTAATATTTTGTCTAGATGTTAATTTTTATTATTTTCCTTAATTTAATCCCAATCAAATAACTTTTTATGTTACATTTTAAATGTATCTTAATAATTATCTACCAGTAAAGTATTACTCCCTGGAAATAATAGTAAACATTAATTTCGAGATGGGACAAAAAGATAAATCTTCAGAATGTTTTGATTAAAACTTAAAAANAAAATAATAATAATAATAATGACAAATTAATTCTATAATTAATTTAGTATAGGTTCTTCCTTTCTCCAGCCTATTTATGTTCGGTTTTAGGTTGTACGGGCGACGAACAACTTGTGAAAACGTTCTCTCTTCCTTTACGTCTCAGATCGTGCGTTTCGTCTCCTCTGTGTTCTGGAATTGGCCGCAGCCTTCCCTTGTAAACAGCCATGATAACATGTCCCCAGACATTGTCACTCATACTAAAATCTGGATACCTAGCTGGCCATTCCTAAAAAAGGTTTTTTCTTTATGAAAAAAACTTTTAGCAAAGTGCCATTTTCGCTGCGTGGACAGGAACATTGTTCTTCTGGAATACAAATTATCCACTTAGCATTGTCTTTGAGTACCTTATTGTATTAATTTTTGATATGGCATACTGTTCATTTTACCAGAAACAAAAACAATACCTGTTTTTCTGTTGTAACTAATGCCACCACATACCATCACCCTTCCTCCACCGAATTGTCCCACCAGGGCAACAATGGGCAATATAAAAGAGATGAAGTTCGAGGAGGTTCGTATGGGTAAAGATAATGAAGACGTCATTCATGCAATTTACATAGCAATAATAGAGTAAATATTAATGTATGATGTAAAAATGAATGAATTGTAAGAAAGAAGAAATTTGCTAAAAGCAGGAGTCTAATTTAAAGGGTGGATACTATGAGCTGAAAGAAAGCATCTGAGGGAGAAAATATTTGTGATTTAAAAGGAAAAGGTGTTCTCTTTATTTAAAAATACAAGGAATGATACGTCAAAGGATGTGCAGGATGCTACGGCAAATGTGACACCTCTGTTACGTGTGTTGGTGTCTCTTCTGCTTCTTTGCAGGATCTGCACGTGCCGAGTTACGTTATACCAATCTTCTTCAGTCTGCATTCTTCTATTCAGTCTGCAGTGTCCTTTCAGATACCCATTTAGCCGAGAATCCTGCCAGGGTTCGAAGTTTTTCCTCCTTTTTTTAATGCATTCTGTGATTCCTTTCCATCTAAAAGTTGCTAGAAGTTTCTTGGGTTGTTTGTCCTACGAGTGAATTCTATTGCTTCATCATTTTCATTTTGTCCTTTTGTCTAAGGTACTCATTGATATTGTGAATTCCTGTGTTACAGAAGGGCTCATGCTCTATTAGCGGTAGAGCAACTCTTTTCCTTGCAAGGGCGTCCGCTCACTCGTTTTCCTCTACTCCCACACCTCCTGGGACCCAGCAGAGGGTGTCTTTGTTTTGCATATCTAAATGAATGAACAAGTGTTCAATTTAAAATTTGGGGCAGAAGTTGAGAAATTTCCGGCATTGTACAATTACAAGTTGAAAGGAATGTCGTACAATAAATCGGCGCTGCTCCAAGCTTCCAAGACGAACGTTGTTACTTTTAATATTAATCGAAGTGGAGGAAAATTCCGTTTTTCTGGCTTTCAAAAAGAAATAAAAAACAATGATGTGGGAAAGAGAATGAAAAATGTCTACGAGATAATAAATTATTTTTATTCTATTTTTAACTCTCCATCTTATCCGTTGACATAATCTTGTGAATTTCCTCACGTTTGTTTTCTTTTATTAACTAATAAGAATTATTTCAATCTTCGAAATGAAATGAACAATTCTATTCCATTGGAATTAAATTAAGAATTGTTTATGAAGAATAAAACATGTTTTTTTTAAAATGTAAAATCATATATGAGGGACAATACAAGCGTTAAATTGAGAGTATACATAATCAACATATTCCTCACATATGAAAATATATATTGAAAATAGTTCTCACTCTTTTCAGCTCAAATTAAAAGTAAACAGAAAAAAATCCATATTTTACTCTTCTGAAAATGGATAATGGCGAATTCTTCTAATGTTCCTATGACCATAACTATTATGTAATATATCAACTGTTACAATTCATTAACAAATATTCTGCTTAAGATTTGACCATTTGTTTGAAATTTTAATTAGGTGAAATAGGTGAGTAGGTTTATAATTAACAAATCACTATAAGATTAAACTTGTTTTTAATACAAAATTCAGTATATTACGATAATCGCATAGTGTGGAACTAAAATAAAATCTAATTTGGACCCGATGTATTTGTACAAGTATGGTAATTCGCCTTAATACAATATTTTCTTCACAAGTTTGTCATTAACCAGCTATTCAAACATTAATACCTAAACAATTATCTGTCTTATTATTTATTAATATTTATTTTTGAAATCTATATAACTCTTTTTTCGCAATTACTAAACTAACATTTAGTTCAACTGTTCAAAATATATTTTCAATAATGTGAATTCTAACTTGAAAAAAAATCGAAGTGTAGTAGTATATTTTTTTATACTGACTGATATACAATATTTATAGGTAATTTGTATAATAATTCTGATAGACATACGATATTCTATCTTTTGAAAGACAGCCGCTGATGCTATGACATGTAAAACTATCGAATTGATTTTTTTTTAAATACCGAGAGAGACATTACATGCTTTACTTATATATTTACACATACAACAAGTATCCACACAAGAATAAATGATATTTTTGTACCCCTTCCTTCGTTTTTCTTAAGAAACATTTAAATATTTAATTTTTTCTCTTAAGTCGAAAGTAAAATTTCAGACTGCACTTGCTTTTGATAAAAAAAATTCTATCAAAAGTATAACTTCAACTAATAAATTTTCATACCAAAATTTAAAAAATAAATCTAAAATATACTTTTTTCTCTTTGTCAGTAGTATTTATATTTGGTGTACTGATTTTAGAAAGTAACGATATTCAATACAATCACCACGTTCCAAGGGACTTTTTTAGATTCCTCTAATCTTAATTCGAGGTTTACAATGTACGATTTATTGCTAAATTTCTTAATTTATGCATTACTTAAAGCCCTATGTTTTTCACTGAAAGTTCATCTTTAATTAAGAGAATCTATTAGAATAATTTCATTTTATGATTAAATATTTTTTAAAATACAATTTTTAAACTCTAATTCGCGATTTTTTCTTTTCTCGGGTAGGTACCATACAGTATAAGAACGTCGCTAATTTGCGTGTGTCCTATGAAGAAAATTAATATTCTATTCGCCTAGTAGGGCCTTCAAGCAAGTGCTAGGAAATTTAACTATAAATTATTTACCGCTAAAGTTATAATTTAGTTGAGTTAAAAACAAGTTCCCAATTTACTAGAATATAACCGGTTGTCATTACACCATTAACACTTCGTAACGTTTATCCTCTGCTCAATATCACACGCGACAATTTTATGAATGTTTCAAAATTCATTGATACATGTGGAAAAAATTACAAAAACAAAAGAAAAACGATAGATTTTTTAAATTACTCACCCCACGTTCATTCACACAAAACGTAAAGTTTATCAATATAGGTATAAATTAGAAAATTAAAAATAAGTGTTAAGCTCTTGTATTTTTAATGCGTTTTTCAGTATGTGCTCCAAATGTCATGAGAGAAACAATTCTACAGTATATTTGATTAACAAGGTCTCTTACCGAAAAATTAAAATAAACAAAAATTTTAAAAGGCAACAAATGAGCCATAGAAATCAAACAATATTTATAGGAATCATACAGACAAATTCAGTGCGTAATAAATAGCAATAAACTGATCCAAACGGGGAAATTATTTTAGAGTTTGTGTTTAGAACTAAAAAATATTCCAATTATTAAAAAAAAAAACTTTAATTCAGAAAACACATTGTTGTCCATTTTCGGTTGTAGCGTTCATAAATTAGAGAATGGTAAGCATTTTTGTTGTGAAAAATAATATTATTGTGAAATATTTGTATTTAACAATTTCCAAAGTTTGAGTTTTATAAAATGCGTTAGCCAGAGAGAGGTTCACTTTTCTGGCTAAACGTTTTGCTCTTTTATATTAAAAAAAAAGTCAAAAACAATACTGCTATTTAATAATAATTTACAATAAACATATAACCTTTGCTTAAACTAAATGATAACAGGGAACACTACAAAATTACTACAATGTTAATTTCACTTTTGAATAACCAGACAGTTCGGCTAAAATGCCATGAATAAATAAATCCAATCGAAGACAATTAAAAAAAACAAACAAAAAAACAAGTCGAAACTTTAAAATTTGTACAATTATTACCATTTATATAATTTTTATATATTTTTTTTTAATAACGAGATAACTTGTTTTGAAAGCTTATTTGTTGTGTCGACAACTTTGATAATAAATATAATAAGTTTACACATCTGGGATTATTTAAACTTCAACTTGGTTTTGTGGATTATTTACAGTTTTAAAAGAGAAAAGTACATATATTGTAGTGTAAACGCCCAAAGACAACCCGTGGTGACAATTTTGTACATTAAAAAATGGTCAATTCTTTACCCAGTTTTAAAACTTTTGTACGCAATTTTTAAACATAAACGCTAAAATTTAACAAAAGGTATACTTATATATTAAAAAAGCATATAGCAATATTTATATTTCATCTTTTGAAAAATATATATGTACTTACATTGTACTAACAATCTCAATAGTTTTGCAACCACATTAGATACATATTTAACTAAAAAAGGAAGAAGGAAAAACAAGACTTTTGAAACATACTCAATATGGAATTCCCAAATCAAATCTAAATATATATTTTTATGAATAAAATTTGGGTTTCTATTATGATATATTATGACTTAATTAGGTTATAAATCTGTAGCAATGGTCTACACAGTGTTTAGAAACGCTATTTGCACGTTTTGAAAAATATATGCCTTCATTATCTCGCTAGGTACACTACCACTCTGAAATATATTTTCAAATTCATAAACCAAATCCTGATCATAAGATCATAACAGGAAAATAATTTTTTAATAATATGAAATCAATAAAAAAATAAATATATTATAACTACCTTCATAAGCGATGAAAAAACTAAAATGTGGTTTTGTAATTTTTTTGGTTCCTTAATAATATAGTTAAAGAACGATACGTACAAACTCAAATAACAACGATTGAAAATTAACTTATAATAAATTATGACAGAACAGCATGAGATGTATGAGACAATATTATTTTCATCCGTCAATTCTTACATTTTCTTGTGCATCTTCTCTTCGTGGGCTTTCTTGACGATTGCCAGCTTTGAATGTGGGTCGGAAACCGGAAGACCGTTGTACGGTGCGTCTGAAGTTCCATGAAGCATCAGGGTCCATTCCTTAATAAAACCGGCCTGCGGTGTCTTCGAGTTAAGGGTTACCTGGAAATTTTTCAAATTTGGTGCACAGATTAAACTCATGGAGTTTTATTTAAATTGTCTTCACTTAAATTTAGCACAGTTATTAGAATTGTAACATAATGCTACATATTCACAGTCTTTGTCGCTTTTTTGGGTTGTATCAACTTCGACGTAATCGTGGTGTCCCATGCCCAAACTAGGCTTACTTTTGCTAGAAGTAAAAATGGCAAAAATGCTTAACACGGCTTTTAACCCAAAAAGTCCCTACTAATAAACGGAAATTTGCCGAACGAGCTTGTGTAATACCACCCAAGGTTTTTTTATTTTATTCTTTGACGAGGGTATTTCAACTACGAGGTTGTATGAACCCTAAGGTAAAAAAGACCATTTGTATGTATATCATGGAATGCAGGACGGCTGGATTCGAACCCGGGACCTTTACCTTATAGTGATGAGCGCCGTGTCAACCCCTAAACCATTGCGGACACCGACGCCCCCTAACCCAAGGAGTTTGTCGTAGGCCTTGGGGAAATAGTGTTTAATTAACCGTTTTTCCGTTATTACTTCTACAAAATTCTGTCAATTAAATTGACAATCGATTTGGCAGAAGATGGAATATATATTGGGATCATTTCATGGTCAGTTTGCTAGTTAGATTAAAAACTGACTTGGAATGGTTAGGGATAGATAGGAAAAAAACCATCACCCCAGTAGTTTGTCATAGGTCTTGAGAGTATAGTGATTAATTAGAGCCTTATTAATTAAAGGTCTTATTTGTTTTGCTGTTTTTCTTATCATGGTTTGAAAAGGAAACAAGTGGACCCTTCTGGTGGTAGATGACGTTCATTACAAAGACCTGAACTATTGCATCACTGTACATTACATATATGTTTCCAATTTTTATGCATTGATGGTTGAATCGAAAAATTAGCGTCCTGCTCGTGACACTAATTTTTCTTTTCAACCATCTTTGCATAAAAATTGAAAATAACAATTAATTGTAAACAAATAACTAATTAAATAATAACATATATGCCCATGGAGACAGCTTATGATTAAACAATTTTTAGGATTACTTTATATCCAGTTTGCAGAGTAGAATAACGAACATCTTTGAATTAACATTGAAAACAGAATAAATAATAACATCCAAGGGCTTTTTCGTTTCTAACATAATCCGAAAGGCTTTATTTAACTTTTGGGTCATACTAGTATCACTGCCTTTTGGTTTATAGTTAGACAAGAAGATTAGTTGATCATTCTCAGCTATGATAACGTCCAATATTAAGACGTTAAGGGTTTTGATATATCATCTTATATTAGTACATAAGTAGAGATGATAAAGGTGGAAGAGTATGTTGTTCTTCTTCATTAAAAGATAGTTCCTATTCACAGTTTGTTGTTTTCAACAATCCGGATTTCAAGCATTAAACGCTCATCATCAGGTTGAACGAGTTAAAACACGTCCCTCGAAATGAATTGTAAGAGTGAACCCGTCGACCCACCGCCAACGCGACGTTCCGTTAGGATTAATTTCAAGCAGTGGACTTTTTATACTTAAAACTGTTCATAATAAATAACTTAATTGAAATAGACATATATAGAAAACCCACATCTACGGAGACCATGAAACCAGCAGATTCTTCTCACCGTTAGGGCCAAAAAGCTGCTGGATTCATTTGGCTCATAGACCTTATGTTGAAACTCCCATTAACACCTGCTAATTATAAACACTAATTACAAACTGTTAAAGCCTTGGCTAAAAACAATGGATATGAAGAAATATTTATCGATATGCCAGGAAAAAGAATAAAAAATTTAACATTAAAAGAAGCAACAATCGGGCTCAAACCCCACCAATCCCAATGAAGTCCGGATCGTTGAAAACAACAAACGAGAGTAGGAACTTTTAAAGAAGTTAGTACGCTAGTTCGCTTCTCGCAACTATACGCAATATTTCTGCACAATACACGAGGGTTTACTCATCGACAGGTGTTTTGATCAAACGTTTTCAAGTGGATTCGCGTTTGGTCGCAGGTTTCAGATAAAATGATTCTCAAGTGACAAAGTTCCAAGTCCATTTACCTCAAGTTTCCATACACCTTGAGGATACTCTCCCCAAGTGTGCGTCGTCATAAAGGGCCATTTCGTGAATCCGTCTCTATGGTCGTTGTCATTCACTCGCCTGCTCAATATCATAGATCTGTCGACAAAAGGCATTAAAAAATAAGTCGATTTTCGAAGTTAAAGCAAGAAATAGTTACCTTGTCCCCATGGGGGATGTCAAGAACAGTTCGACATCCCCTCTTCTAGTCGCGTTGAGAGTGATCACCGCTTGTACGTGCTCCAAATAATTCACCTGAGTGTCTGTCCCTTTACATGACGATGTCTTTATCTTCAATACGAGAGGTTTATTGGTGGTAAATTGCCTGAAATGATATTGCGGTCAGTTTGTCGTTCGTGTTGGCCGTTTATGGAGGGGAGGGAGAACTTACTGCAATCGTTTGATGGAACCGGCTTCGCAATGGTACCTCGGAGGGACGGTTTTCCATTGCTTAGCCAACGCCACCATGGCACCAGCGTCCAATACACCAAAACCAAAAAGGTGGTTAAACTCTAGGCCGACTCCGTTCATCGTCCAATGAAACCTTCCTTTCGCGTCGAAGAGAGAATTCCGCTTCGACGTGAGCACTGTCAAGTGCTGGATGTCCCTCCAGGTTAACTGTGAGCTAACGATAAAAAAAAATGTATTAAACACATTAAAAAAAGCATAAAAAATTTGTACATACTTGGCCTCGAGAGCAAGCGCAAAAACTCCCGCTGCTTCTGGCGCCGCAGCTGAAGTCCCGGAATGAGATGTTGTACATTTACCGTAAAGGTCCGTGGTGGCCTGAAAATGCAATGAGTTTAAAACAATTTTTAAAATTTGCCATGCTACCGTTTAACTCGATCGATTTCTCCCAGACACGCTATGTGCTGCTGGAAGAAGGTGGTCGTCGCGCAGAAATTACCGTATGCCCGCTATTTTTACACACGGCTAATACAAAGGAAACTTTATTATTTACTACAGATAAAAAGAAATTACACATACATACGTGAATGAAAAGTAAGTCAATCAAGATAAAATTAAAAAAAAATTGGTTGAAAACAGTCTGAATATTAATAAATTTATCTACATTAAGAATAGGCCATACGCGGTTAACTCATGGGCACTTGCTCGTGGGCCAACCCCCGCACAGATGCACCCAATGCAGAGAAAGGTTGCTCGATGTGTCCCACATAATTGAAGCGTGTCATGTTTCGCTCCTTATAGGGTGCGAGTGGGCATGCCGCCAGATTTAAAAGAGGTTCTCGGACACAGCATCGAGTTTCAGGGTCTCCTGTTCCGCTTTTGTATATAGCCTTCAAAATATGCGTTTCGTGTTTCGGTGTTTTGTATAAGTGAGTGTATTTATTAGAGTGAATGGGGCTGATGGTGAAATAGTATCTACATCGCCCCTCGAGCTGTGTGCGTGACTTGGGTCGAAGGCTGAATATTTATAAAAGTACCCCGGCGACCCAAATTAGATTAGTTTTTTATTGTGTGCACAACGATGGAGGTATACTGAGTACTCCATCTGCTGAACGGAATGAGCGCAATGTATATATGTGTAATTGTATTTATTCGTGTGAATTCGTATTGAATATGTGTTGTTATATTTCGCATGCGCTCGGGGCTGAAATGACCTAGCTGTCGGATGCCCTTGTTAATTAAAAAAAAAACAAAAAAAAAAACAACCAATTTAACATTTTTGATTTGACATCATGTCAAAATATTTTTGAAAAGGTGTCGATTGCAATTTTGATTCTTGATAACGCCATTGAAAACCGCGCGGGGCAATTTCTCACTTTCTCATCACCATTAATTATAAGAATAATGTATTGTAGAAACCGACGGTGATATTAATTAGTTAAGATTTTTTTTTCTGTAGTTTGCTATCACAAATTTTTACAATCGACCTGAATGCCCTGGACATCAGGAGGTCAAGAACTTTATTTTCGAACATGTAACATTTTGGTTACAGTTCTGCCGTTAAACAGTTGCACAGTTTTAGCATCAAGAACCTTGTACCGTTTTGAGAAGTTTTCACTCTCGTGAACGGATCGTATAATTTAAGTCCATTTCTGGTGCTGTATTTATTAAAATCACAGTTTAAATTGAAATTATTCTTATTTCTATGTACATACAAAATACATAAATGTATATGTAATAAATATATACACATGGCACAGTGAGCATCCCTAAGTTGACAAAACTATTTCGACAATATCCCCGGTACTTCAGTTTGCCAATCATTCTAATTGCCTTTCATTGAGCAGCAAAAACGTATTTGGCCGAAGCCATTTATTTGTGAATAAATAAAAGCTTAATAGACATTTTTCACTAATTTGGGGAGTCACTTGACTAAATAACCCTATTAATAAATAAATATTCGAATTAAAACATTTGAATATATATTCACAGTGTTTACACCAGTTTAGGAGAGGATCAACTTTTATTCCTAAAATGTCAATATAATCTGGTTGGTTAGGTTAGAAGTCTGTGATAAATCTCTTAGACCTAAGGTGAGCGTTTTAGTTTAAGCCTGGTTGAAAAGTAATCCATTCGCATCAAGCCAGTCTTTTGTGTTTAATATTGCCTTAGAACTGTTTTCCCCGAGTGACTTCAGATCCTTGCACTTAATGGAAGGAGTGATGTCCTATCCAAAACCAACAATAGTTAAATCTGAGAAACTCTGAAACAGGTCATTGGTATAGATTAAGAACCGAATTGGCTCTCATATTGAGCCTTGGGGTACTCCTATTTTAACATTGCCTAATTCTGAACGGTTTTCAAGTCGCACTAATCGACTACGATTTGAGATATATAAAGATTGTAATTTAACAGAGCTTTCTGACAATCTGTATTTTCTGATTTTGTTTATAAGCATATTATGTGGAACTGAGTCAAATGCTTTGCTAAGGTCAAGCGACATTGCTAAATAGTATGAACCCTCTTTGAAGAAGTCCAACGAAAAGTTAACATCTTGTTTTTACGCAAGACAAATTGATTATTATTGGCCATGTTATATGTCTCAATGTGTTCCAGTAGTTAAGGTATTAAGAGTTTTTCAAATATTTTGGCAAAAACTCGTAAGACAGATATAGGTCTGTAACTAGACATTAAATTTTTATCCCTCTTTTTATATAATGGGAGCATGACACCTGTTTTCAGGCAGTCTAGAAATATAGGTTTATATGAACTTTCATTTATTAATGTAATAATGGTTCTGCTTTATACGATATTATGCTGTTTATATCTACCTGTTTTATAACCATAGTTGTCAGGTACATTCGATTTTTTTAGTTTATTGGTAATTTATATAATTTCCTGATTAGAGCAACTCTTAAAGTACGAATTATCATATTTAATATCACATGTAAAATCAAGAGGGTTTACTTTTGAATTATTGTTATTTGGCAAGTTAAGTGCCACATTAATAAAAAATTGCGAAAGTCGTTAGGTTTTCTCACAGATTGTTCTTTTGATTTATCACAGACACGTTTTTTGTTAACTATATGCCACATAGTTTTTTTTGTAATCAATTTTTACTTTATTCAGTGCCTTGTTGCATTTGTTCCTATGCTTATATCTCATATGTTGAACCTTTGAATTTTTGGTGTGATTGTACGAGTCAGATAGCAAGTCCAAAGCGGTTTTTCATTTTACACAGATTCGTATTAAACTAACTTTTTTTAAATTTATTAGGTAAACAAATGTTTGCTTTCACCCTTCTTGATGGAAAGCAAGTTTGAACGCTTGCTTATTCATAGATACATTTTATGGTAATATATATATGAAAGATCCGCTATCTATGATTAATGTGCTTACTCTGGTCATCACCAAATGACGAGTCACGTGATATAACCCATTCAGTCATAGTATCATACATAATTTGGTTGTAGGTTGGGTTTTAATTTATCGTAGTGAATTAGTATGGTTTTATGGACAGACAAATTCGTTTCTCTAAATATATGCTAAAATAGTGTTCACTGTTACAGCCCTTGGCAGTGTTAAGACTGAGGCGGTCTTCAAGGAAATTTGAGATCGCCTGTAAAAAAATTAAATATGCCCATGTGCAGACATATTTAAGATTGTTTTGCCCTGATGATGACCTTAAAATAGGTCGAAAGCTTGGCAGTAACAAATGAATTTGCAAATTCAAAATTAATAACCAATTATCCGAACAACGATCAAGTCTAGTCCGGTTCCTATTTGAATTTGAAACCAAACGAGTCAAAAATGTTACACAATTTTTTCCTCATGGTGTTGTTCTCCCGAAAATGCATATTTATCCAGACTGAGTACATCATGTATCGAAGTCAACAACTTTGACAGCAACAATTTCACATATATATGCTTTTTTTTTTTTTCTTTGCTAACTAGAGATTTACAAAAGAGGTTTGTGGCCTGATTTAATATAATGTTTAATTAATAAAACACTCAGCTATCGGAGTTATAATTTCTCTTAATTAAAAATTCAAAAGGTTTGTTAGCCGAGGGCATTCAACTAGGAAAAGGCTTACGTTCTCATTTATTATTTCTGTATTAAAACATGACGTAGGCGTAATTCCGCTGTAAAAGTTCTTACTTTTATATTTACATTTGAAAAATAATAACTCTATTTTAATATAAGCATTTTCTATGCGAACGTTATTGTTTAAAAAATCATTTGTTTTCTAAACATTTTTAAAAGTCATCGTAAGAAAACAGTATCCCACCTGTGGTATTTTTTTTTTTTGGGGGGGGGGCAAATTAATGAAAATACAATATGCTGCTTTCTCCCCTCAAAACTGTACGCTGACGGACTAGTATTCGGTCCTGGAACAAAATTCTCAGAACCCATACCAGTATTTTACAGGCTGAAGTTCATGCAATTGAGATATGTACTCAGTTCCACTGAAAGAACGAGTACAAAAATAGGCATATAACTATCATGTCAAATATCCAGACAGCTATCAAAGCATTAAGGTAAAAACATCGTTAGATCAAAGATATGCTAAACCACAAAACAAAAGGTATGCAAAACAAAGTCCCCCCTTGCTGGGTCCCATGATGTGTGGGAGTGGAGGGCAACGTGAGAAAGGATGCCCTTGCAAGGAAAGGCGCTGCTATACCGCTAATAAAGCCTGAGCCCATTTTTAACACAGGAATTCACAATATCAATCGGTATCTTAGATAAAAGGACAAAATGAAAATAAGGAAGCAATAGAATTTACTTATAGAACATAAACAATCCAAGAATCTTCTAGCAACTTTTGGAACTTAAGAAATCACAGAATGCATCAAAGGAAGCAGGAAAAAATTCGACGGGATTCTTGGCTAAATGACTATGTGAAGAAGATTGGTATAACACAACACGGTACTTGCAGATTCTGCAAAGGAGGAGACACATTACACCTATTACAAACTGTGGCGCCACATTTGCTCGCAGGAGGAAGTGTTTTGGGATGTACAATTTAACGCAGAAGAAATTCAACTACTGAAACAGGTTCAAGTTTCTTAATTAACTAGGACTCACCGGTGTGCTTGCTATACGTGTAGAACTGGGGATACAATAGCTCTCAAAGGGCGCAATATTTTACACGCCCAAACATTACACCTACATCGTTTCTATTTTTAATTTCAAAATAACACATTTTAACAAATGCTAAAGCATTAAAAAAATGTATATTTGAGAATTTTTTTTACATAAAATAATTGGCTCTTAGAAGCCCATATGAAAATTAATTAAAATAAAAAATTCTCTCAATCTAAATATAATAACAAATAATTTTTCTTTGAAGTTCTGAATTTTTAAATAATAAAATAATAGGGCGTGGGTAGCCGCAACGGTTAATCCTTTGACATGGCGCTCGTCATTGTAAGATAAAGCGCTCGGATCAATCTTGCACTTCATTTTTACTTCAGATCTCCCGACAACACCCTCCACACTCCTAGCTTCCTTTGACGACGACACAGCTGTACTATCCTCTGGTTCTATCCTGCACTTGCTTCGGAGGAAAACCAGTGTTGCTAATAATCGTATCGAGCAAATTCTGGCGCCTTAAAATAAATGGAAGTAAATGCTTCCCCATATTACTTGTACTCTCCGAAGCACAAACCCTTCCTCAATAATAATCCTAAAATCTGGCTGAGTACGCTACCTTGGGTTCCATCTCGACTCTAGTAATTCTATCTCATAACCTGGCATCCGCGAGTTGTTTCAGTTTATTATTTCACCAAACTCCTACATAAGTGCCTTCTATTTTTCGATGCACTAACATTCCTTAAAATTAAAATGGATTAGGAGAACTGTGAGCAGTAGCAGCTTTCTGAACGCAATTAATGGTCATACATACACTTAAAATATTTTTTTGTGTATGGCGATTAGTGACCGTTAATTAATAATTATTTGGATATCGTGAGGTGCGGTCTTGTGTGACGTAGGTTTTAGAAAAACATTTTCTTTATCATGCCAACGTTTCGATCTTTATTGAGATCATCTTCAGTGCTCAAAGTGTTTGTTTTCTGCGTAATTGTGCTATTCTTGTGTGTTGTGTTGAGAGTGCCCAGACCACCTCGCCGTACCTGAGGAAGACCCCATACCGGTGGACAAACGCTTTAAGTTAATCGAATTTATAAATCTAAGGGACTCCAAATAAATGGGATAAAATTACCTCCCAACGATCTTTCCTTCAGTCGAGACCGCTGGTCGGTTTTCGAGGGAACAATATTTTCATTTTAAAACCTAAAACAAAAGGTCTTCCCTTGTGGTTTCCCCTTGCACATTTACATTTTCGTGATTTTCTTTTCTATATAGTTATATTATNGCCTTCAATTTTCGATGCACTAACATTCCTTAAAATTAAAATGGATTAGGAGAACTGTGAGCAGTAGCAGCTTTCTGAACGCAATTAATGGTCATACATACACCTAAAATATTTTTTTGTGTATGGTGATTAGTGACCGTTAATTAATAATTATTTGGAGATCGTGAAATGCGGTATGGTGTGACGTAGGTTTCAGAAAAACATTTTCTTTATCGTGCCAAAGTTTCGATCTTGATTGAGATCATCTTCAGTGCTCAAAGTGTTTGTTTTCTGCGTAATTGTGCTATTCTTGTGTGTCGTGTTGATAGTGCCCAGACCACCTCGCCGTACCTGAGGAAGACCCCATACCGGCGGACAAACGCTTTAAGTTAATCGAATTTATAAATCTAAGGGACTTCAAATAAATGGGATAAAATTACCTCCCAACGATCTTTCCTTCAATCGAGACCGCTGGTCGGTTTTCGAGGGAACAATATTTTCATTTTAAAACCTAAAACAAAAGGTCTTCCCTTGTTGTTTCCCCTTGCACATTTACATTTTCGTGATTTTCTTTTCTATATAGTTATATTATCTAAAATTTTCTAACTAAGAAGAGGAAAACAGTCCGGAACCCATTACTCTACCAATTCTCTTGGTTTTACAAACACTAACATTAAAAGTTTTAAAACATACACACACCAACTACACTGTACAAGGCTATGGTGAGGCCAATCTGAGAATATGGTTCATTGGTGTGGCTGCCCTATACTAGGCTCCCATGTCATGAGATTGGAGTCGGTCCAAAGGAGATTAACGTTCAACCGTGACATTGGAGACTTAAATGATGTCCAATAGAGGACCAACCCTCACATACATAATCATTTAGTAAGTAAAACGAAAAATAAAAGACCGATGCAAATAACATACAGCAATGGCGAGTAATCAAACTACGCTACTCACCTTGCAGAAAACCGTCAAGAACGCTCAACAATAAAGACAGGAAACTACAGCACGACATACAAAACGGACGAAAATGAACATAGAAAATCTGGAAATTGGAAAAAAAAAACAGACTATTAAAACACATACTAGACTTTACAGAATAACAGAGACACGTTGAAGATGACGTACGGTTAGAATGAAACGAAACCTTGGTGGGGAACATTTGGAATATCTCTTAAGTTTAATCATTTCAAGCAAAAATCACCATGTTAAGATAGTTTCAAAATTATGCCTAGATTTTGGATAAGTAGAGAAGTGGAATTTATCTCCAAAATTTTTCCTTCCGGTAGTCTGTGAACTATAACATTAAAACTGAAATAACAAATAAAACTATAAATAACTGAAATTTATTTTCACTCGATTCATCAACTTACTTCTGTATAAAAGGACATCGCACCTTCATTCGCCCGCCGCTTAAAAACTGTTTTAATATAGTCTTTTATAAACTCCGAACTACAAACTGTCATATTGTTATTTTTTATGTTGTTTCTTTCCGTTTGCCTTCTCCGGACGCCTTTGCATTTCAAAAGGATCCAGAAGGAAAGAAGTCGTTGCGCTCGCCCTCACGTCCTAGCAGGCTGGACAGTAGGAAAGAAGATATTTCCTATTTGCTCATTCTTTTCTTCCCCTGTGCAGAGACCTTCCTATCCTTATTTTGCTTAGAGTTAATATTAATTTCATTTATTTTCGTTAACCGTTGAATCCGGTTGTACTTTCCTTTCTTTTACCTTTCCTCTTCCCAATCTCGAAACTAAAATTCGCAGAAGATAAGCGTAGTTTTCATTATTTATTATTATGTTTCTTTTTTTAATTTTAAATTTAATGTCTCCCTGTCTAAGAGAGAGGAGTCCTCCGATTTCTCTTCATTATTAACTGAAATCACCCGGCACCGATCGCTGTCCAGCTTTCTAAAATTATTCGGAAGCAGAAATCGGCGAAAGAACAACGAAACAATAAGTTTATCAAGCTCTAATTTTTCTCTGTTTTTGCCATGTCAGTTAGTTGCACATTGTCGAAAATTTTGATGGCCAGCCATTTGTTGTATGAATGTGTGATGTGCAGATATTTAAAAAAAATCCATTAAGCTATGAAACAATATACAAAAAATATAAAATTACCAAGTTTTTCATTTTTTCCTCGTAATTCGTACATTCGTGTTTATCAGGAGAATTTGGCCTGTTATAGAAAGGATGTTAATGGCGAGCACGCCATTAACAAAATAGCCAGCCTTTCACCATTGAGGACTTGGAATTCCAGATAATTAGATGTTTTCGCCCTTTTCATTTTTTCTGCTTGAAAAAGCTTCCTAACCATTCCGATGCCGTTCAAGGGAAATAATAAAACATCTCGTTCACGAGGAATCCACCAAATAAAATATAACGAAACGAAAAATAAATATTTACGCTCCTTTTGTGAAATAAAATAAATTGCTCTATAAATACTCTAAATAAGAAGCTAAAGAGATTGTAAATAATTATTGTTCCGACTATCTCCATTATGATGACCGTTGTTTCTATAATTGGAAAAAGGTGAACATGAAGGTCTATTTTTCGTCATACATTGTGTTTGTAAGTCGCGTAAACTTAAAAACACAATGTATGGCCGAAACTCAAAATTAATTTTTTTGAAGACACCGCAATAAACAACTCTTGGTTTGATCATAATTTGGAAGAACTCGGTTTGTTAGGGTTCATCATGTTCTGCGACTATGCTCGTTAGTTGGCGCCGCTGGATGGATGGCTGACAAGTATACGGCTGCAGGCATGGACAGTGACGACCTCATGACTGTAAGAGAGAGGATGAGGTGTCAACTCAGCAAGTACTTAATACCGAGGAGCTTGAGCGTCTTTTTCGTAGGCTCAGGTATGCATCCTCTTGTCTCCACTACTTCACCGGTCGCCACAAAGTAACTTTTCCTGTGCAAATTTTTGAGGATATCCCTCCGCACCGCGTACCTTTGTGTCTTGAGGTCTGCCCATGTGTCCAACGCGCCGCATTCTCCTAAGCCATGGCTAGGTCTAGGATTAGTACTCGACGAAGTCCGGCCGGTGCCCGGTGGGGAGCTTCCACGGCGACCTGGGAGCTTGTGTCACGAACACCGACGACGAGGACCTGTAGGCACGAATCTTTGTGTGATTCTCTGGGCACGTCGAGAGGACGTGAGAGAGCGTATCTGTGTCGGCCCCACTTCTTCATTGGGCTGGCACTTTCGTGTCTGCCCTTCCAACGCCAAGAGAGCCAACGATTGCCCACAGCGTCGCCGGCAAGATCTTAACTCCGAGACCGGTTGCACCCAAAGCCGCCAAATTATATAATCCCCCCCCCGTAATGCCGTTTGGCAAGCAACCCTCGCAAGTGGTGGGCCCCTCCCGTGCATACTCACCTGGTTGGCCTCTTAGAGCACCCCGATCCGCGGGTCGGAAGCGACGACATCAAGCACTAACGCGAGGGCCACTAACGCTCTTAAGGAAGGAAAATTGGAATGGCATAATTATGAAACTAAGCATACCAGACCAATCAGAGTAATGGTTTGTGATCTCCATTCCTCCAGCAAATCAGAAGTTATAACCGCCGACCTCCAAGAACAGAGCTACATAATATTAGAAGTTGTAAATACAATAAGAAAAACTAAGGATGACAGCGGTAAGGAAGTTCAAACGAAAATATCAATAAAAGTTATGAAATTCAATACATTTGTAAAATGAAAGTTAAGATAGAAGCACTGGGAGCAACAAACTGAGAAACAACTTCCTCAGTGAAAAAAGTAACTGGTATTCTGACATACATATAAATATTGTAATCATACTACAGTGTGTGTGAAATATGCTGGAGACCACCTCACGGGACTATCCACCAAACCGAGAGACTGGTTGTGTGCGCAAATTGTACCAAGGCACATCCAGCGAGCCGCAGGGGTGCCAAATCGCAAAAGCGTTACAAAAAAGGCGACAGGTAAACAATAATCAAATGGAGTACAAAAGTAAAGAAGTGATTTCTGGAAAATCGGAGGAAGGATTACTTGCCCAAGTGGCTTCAAATAAAATGACGAATAGAATCTTCCAGTAACTACATTTGAAATGATGCAGCAGATGATGGGTCTGTTTGAATTTATTTCAAAAAAGACTGACAAGACTCGAAACTTTGAGTGCTTCAAAGTCCAAAATGAATAAAGAATTGTTGAAAATAGTAACGTGGAACGCAAATGGGGTCCTAAACAGAAATCACGAATCGGAAGCTTTTTTATTTTCCTACGACACATGGCAGAACAGTCTTTCTTAAAAATTACGGACTAAAAAACGGGGCTACAAAAGGTATCATGCAGTTTATCCTAATAACAAAGCAAGAGGCGGCAGTGTGGTCATAGTTAAAG
Source organism: Cimex lectularius (assembly GCF_000648675.2). Taxonomy (NCBI): domain Eukaryota; kingdom Metazoa; phylum Arthropoda; class Insecta; order Hemiptera; family Cimicidae; genus Cimex; species Cimex lectularius. The sequence goes on along the minus strand of NW_019392675.1, from coordinate 1,513,248 downwards.
ATAACATTAACCACTACGAAGAACGACACCTACAAAACGAAGAGCTAACCATCATTTCTATGAAATGGTTCAAGCAAAAATTAAAAATGGGCGCAATTTATTGTCCACCTAAACACATCGTTAAATCTTACATCTATACGAACCGAACTTCCTGAAAAATCTAGGAGAGAGGTACATTGTACGTGAGGGCTTTAATGCTAAACATGTTGACTAGAGTTCAAGATTAACAACTAAAAAAGGAAAAGAACAAAGAAAGATCGACAGAAGGGATGCCACTATCATTCCACAGGCAAGCCAACTTATTGGCAAACAGATAGTAATAAAATACCTGATCTGCTAGAGTTTTTCTATCAAGAAAAGTCTTACATAATTTGATTTATGTTGAAGAAAATTTTGATCTAAGCTCAGGCCCCTCTCCTATCATATAATACAACATGAAAGGTTGATAAAAAAAATAGACCTAAATCATGCGACTGACTGGAATAGTTTTGTATTTCAAATTGTAAAAGCCATCAGGCTAAATGTTAATTTAAAAACAAAAGACTAGTTTGATCGTGAAGCAGACAATTTCAATATTATCATACAAGGTGCATTTTGGAATAATAGGAAATATTTTTTCAGAGGGACATTTTCATTTTATTTTAATTGTATTGACTTATCGAATCCCGAGTTTAATTTTGTTTTTTCTTTACCCTAATTTTATTTGTATTAATTAGAAGTCATAAATTGTTCAGTTAACCTGTCCGTTTATTTAACTCTCTTTATTATTTCTATTCAAAATTAATATTTACTTTCACTGCTAGTGTAACCCGAACCAGGTTCGTACCTTAGTGGTAGTGAACAGAGTCTCCCGATTGAATTAAAAATACTGCGATCCCAACCCCTATTGTTTTTTAATTGTATTCGTGGATAAATGTATTTATTAGCGAGAAAGGAGTGTATGTTCTAAGGTCGATTGTATGTACGTGTGAATGATGGTGAAATATGCAGTATCTTGACAGTACCACTAAGGTACGACTCGATTCTGAATCTTTACTAAAGTGAATATTATTGAAAAATCCTGAGGGCACGTGGTTCAGCAAAGTACATTTCGCAAAAATGTTTTGTTCCATTAAAATGAAATATATGGACTTAAAAAAATGGAGCTTCACGACTCATTCTGCTCATATACCCGATGTGGTAATTTTTTCCATCTATGGCAGACTTTGGTTCTAACCCGGATGTACAATTCAAATGATTCACTCGCTGAAAAATGTTTCAGTTACATTAATGTTAAAATGTATTATGCATTAAAAAATTGCGTTTGAAGTTAATTGAGCGTTTTAAATTTAACATCGACTAGACTTTGGACGATGGGCATTAAGGCCAAATGTACAATGCATCGGCCAATGCCAATCAAGTGAGTAGGCAAGATCGATTACTGTAATGATTGATAAATTGCTGTTGTGTTTTTGGAATGTCCTTACCACTCCTGTATTTGGATCTTTGGCGCCGTTGCTGAAAGTGGATGCCAGTGTCGATGAGCAACTTTCGTCGTAATGGGCGTTCTGCCCGTCGTTTATCGCACTGTTGATTGATATCGTCCACATGGATGCTGCATAGCCGTCGCAGTTGCAGTCGTCCTCCTCGCCTCCGTCTCCGCTGGCCCACACATAAATATTTCCTAAACCATTTCGACCCTGAAATCAGACAGAAAATAAATTTAAAAAATTATAATATCCAACATCAGACTTTCTTAACTTTGAGTATTTCTTTTCAAACATTACACGTTAAGTCAGTTTTCATTTAAAAAGAAAGCTTTAAAAAAACTGGGTATATTAAATATTGAAGTTTCCGTAAACAAACGAGGGAGAATGACTAATAATTAGTTAGTACACATTTAATTGAAAATGACTCCTCTTGAATTTCTTGAAGGTTAGTCAGCATTGAAATGAAAGGATTCACCCCTCCTTTTGTAGCTCCGGATATAAGACCTCAGTTTTATTAATTTAATCCTAACTACGTCTGTATTGAATACTGGTATTTGATGATATGTGTATTGTGAGAGTATAATATGTATTTTACCTTATACCTTCTGGCTATTATTAACGATATGATTGTATAGTTATAATTATGCGTTAGCTTTATATTATGCTTTCAAATAGATACCAAAAAACAAGAGATGTTAAAAAAGCATATTTATTTAACAATTTATACAATATTAAATAATGACGATTATAAAATACTACATGGTTATTAATTAATTAATTATTAGAAGTTGGTTATCGCTGATATATTACTAATGCTAATAATAATGCTATGGTTATTGACTTTTTATTATTAGATTGGTTTTTTGTGACAAATTCGTATATGTGTGTTCAAATTTGGGGGGGTTATTGGGAAAAAAGGGCCAGGGGCAACGGTGGGAATCGAACCCACGACCGCAGCGTGAGAGTCTCTCATGCTAACCACTCGGCTACCGCGGTCCCCAAGATTGGTTATATAGTTGTATAATTAATGCATTAACGCTCCATTGTGAGTGCAAATCGATAGCAATGACAAGAGAAAAACTTATTTATATATCTATAATTTTCAAAAGTATTGATTTATTATTAAATTATTATGAATTGTATTAAAAAAATTAAGGTTAAAACATAATAATAATATCGTTGAGTATGGTATCGACACTACAATGATACATCATAAAGCTAGGCGATCAGGGATGACGTGATGAAGTTAAAAAAAACTTATTTTCTGATGTCGAGCTTTCTTTCGCCTGATTTGACGTTTACTTATTATACCTTTCTCAAGACTCTGTTTAATTAAGTGCAATTTTTTTTACAGCTTACACATATAAAATTATGATTATTGAACTAAGGTAGTTGAAAACCTATTTAAAAACAAAACAAAAAAAAATTTATGATTAGTGGTCCTAATAGGAGGGACCAGACAACTCAACCCAGCTCACCGGGAGAGATAACCACTAATTAAGAATCCTCTCCGAATCCTCCTGATAGTAATAGTGGCCAGGCATTAAATGTATACATGACAATTACTTATGTTAAGGAAATTTAAAATAAATTGTTAAATACTATCAAACAGCAGGACATTAACTGTGAACTTTGTAGTGGGACAGAGCGGGAGGATTTGTTTCATTTCTTAGTGATTTGCCCTACATTTGCTTCTGTAAGGAAACAATATTTTTGTAGAGAAGCTCAGTCTAGTTAGGTTCTGTTAGAATATATTAATCGCAAGGATTGGACCGTATTAGTAATTTTGTAAAGAGGTGTAAAGAGGCTTATTCTCTTAGAGCCAGAATCAGAAGCACTTGGTGAGGATGGAAGCGGCATCACATTTCGGATTCCCCTGAATAGATGAAAAGCTCATCCTCGACTTAATATTGTTCGTGTGTTGTGAAAACCCATTGGCTGAGTCGTATATGTACCTTTTCCTACAGGCCACCTTTGTTCCAATATTAACACTGTCGTTTGTTTTTGGCTTAAGTCCCAATAATTATCGTAAACATTTATTATTTGTTTTCTATTACCACTTGTAGTATAAAATATAATTTATTATTATTTACTTTTACTTTTATTATTTCCATTTACTTTGTTTTGTTTTTTATTTAGTTTAATTTATTAATTGAGGTAATCAATCATTATAGGTAAACATAAATGAGTGAATTCACTAATTTCGTGATCCGCTTGACCAATTAATATATTACAATTAATTAAGGTTTTTAGTTGAGATAATAAAGTCAGTGACAGGAGCGGGATTCGAACCCACGACGTTCGGCTAGATACGCCGCTGCTCTACCACTTGAGCTATCGTGACCTCGATCCACTCGGACATTAACTTCCCATCTCAACCCCACCTTTTGAAATTTCCCTCCTTTTTGCCATTTTTTTGTAACTAAACTTTCCACATATTAAAGAAACAAGAGAAATAAAAAAATATATTTCATGATTGTAGAATGAGTACTCTGGTATGAGTACTCTACTAGAATGAGTACTCTGGTGTTTCGTTTTGAGAGTAAAAATAAGTTATTAGCGGGAATGGAGTGGATTCGACTCCCATATATGTAATATTCTTGGGGGAGTGAATGTGACCAGTCTTCTATGTTTGCGGAAATATGTATTGTAGGTTTTATATCTTTTCTGTAGTAGCCAACCTGAGGAACAAATGGGAAGCCAGCATTTTAGGATGTAAACTTAATTTGTACATAAAAGCAGATAGTTATACTGCAAATCGGGTCTGGAGGGTGAGGAAAAGTAGACGAGGCGGCTAAGGTCGAGTCCTCCCAACCTCCGACCAGAAAGTGGCTGCGTCGGTGGGCCGAGAAACTTTCACGTATCAAGAGCACTGACGATAGGTGGTCCCCCGAGGTTCTGATTCGTAGAATAAGGGTGAGATCCGATTACCCGAGAGCGTATAGGATGCCATACGATATGAGAATTGTCCTTGAGCACGGCAGCGAGTCTTTGCAACCTCTGTTCCGATTTTTGGGGAAACCTTCTATTGCATATAGATTGTTTTAAGTTTCCTTTTTTTTTGTACGGAGAGTGAATGTATATATTAGAGTGGGTATACTGTGTGAGAGGGCCGATGGTGAAATATTGAGTACCCATCGACTTTCCATTAGATTAGTTAGCCTTCTCACACTAAACAAAATTTAAGATGCTTTTGATACCAAAACTACGGTCACCTTTCCACTTATTGCCATCAAAATCCAAAATGTTCGATCTGCGCAAACTGTCATGAGACAAATGTCTATCCTGTCAAGGTTAGGTTGCCCTAGATGTGCTAACTGTGGCGAAAACCTCGAGCCTCTGAGAGCCCCTTCTATAAACACTTCTAGGCAAAGGATTTAGAGAAGAAAACCTCGGTCAGGACAAATCAACAGAAGTTTCGGATGCATCCTGATCGATTACCCCCTCCTAATAAATCCCGCATCAATCCAGCCTGTTATCAACACACTAACGTGGCCATGAAGGATCCAACCTCGTCACTCTGTTAAAGGAACTGAAGAGCATACTTAACTTTTCAAAATTAATAAATCTACTGAAAAATACCTTGTATCAATTTAAAAGTTCATCTCATTCTTTTACCAAAGTTTGCATTTTAGCGGAGGCGTTTCTTGAATAATGTGTACTCAAAACAGCAATGCCATATTATCTTGTAACCTACTAACTTGGAACTGTAATTCTATGACAAACTGTCTGATTTTCTGATTGACATTTGTGGCCTAGTCGAAACTAAATTAATTCTTGAAAACAAAATAAGAGTACGTAACTATAAAATGTATAGAAACGACCAAATCACACATAAAGGGGGAGTTGAAATTTTAATAAAGACAGAGTGTAAACACAAACCTCTTCTACTCCCACCACTTAATTCCGTAGAAGACGTAGGAGTAAATATCAAATTGCCATCATATGTTGCCATAAGCTTCCCAAAAAACGATTAATAGAATCAGAACTTTCTCTACTTTTAAATACACATTCTTAAGTAATTCTTCTATGGGAGTTTAACACAAAACACGCCGCCTGGAACGGTGCTTACAATAACAATAACCGTGCTTAAAAAATCGTACAATTAATCCCTCTAAAATAACTTTGCTTTGGTTACTCCTGATGTTCTACATACTTCCCTCCTTCCCCAAGAATTCTCCGTATCCTAGAAATGTTTATATTAAAAAACACGTGAGTACACAAACCCACACAGTCTCCCTCTTTTAAGTTCAGATTATATCCTATACTCTTGTACTTCCCAGGTTCAGCAACAAAAAGCTAACTGGAAAAAATGTCAGGATTCCCTGGAAGGAAAATTCTATCTGCCCCGAACGAATAAGAGCGTAACGACTTAAAATTGTAACTCCGGAGTACATCTCTAATTTTATTTTTTGAAAAACCTAAAACCCATACAACATTTCGGAGAGAGGAATAAGGTTTTTCGCAAACACACACTAAAATAATCAGCCCCTCGTCGAAATTCGCTGCCGGTTTCTTGGTGATGGGACGGCAACTGATTCTTATCTCCTCATGTTGCGAGCAACACGAGTAAACGTTTTGTGGTTTACTCTGGGGCGATCAGGAAATTTCTGGGTGTACAACTCGACTGCACACGTTCAGTACCACCAGTACCAATAAAGCAGTCGTACATATCAACTCGCTGTTGATCGGAAAAATGTACTCTTCGGTTCATTTTGAACTAAATACTGAATGTAACAAATAGGTACGGTTGTAAAATTTATTTACTTCCAGGAATTAAGATTTGCTCTCATAATGCGAGTTTGACAAACAATGATAGAATATAAACAATAAAGACAATTATTGTTTACTTTAGTGAGGAAGCAAATTATTGGAATTAACAAACGAAAGGCGTTTTTTCAAACTTTTCAAACCATAACTTCGTGATTTTTTGACCAATATAAAATCCGAATGCACAATTGTTTTCAGCGTAAAGAATCCTTCAAAATGATATGTCAGGATATATAGGGTCGTGTTTGAATGATTTTAATTTGAACTGGTCGTTAGGTACCCTGTACAATTTTTCTCCCAAAATAGGTTACAATTTGAAACTAGTATTAAAATATTAAAGAATATTATTTTTGATAGCGTCATTGGTTGAAGAGAAATTCAGCCGGTCCATCTAAAAAGGACACCCGGTATAATATGTAATTAGAAAAGAATGTATTTAAATGTGCGTGATTTGGGGCCGATATAACGAAGCTAACAGCCCCTGGAGGCCTACCTCGATGGCTGGATGGATATGACCGAGGTCTGACCCCGGACTGCCAACATCCGAGGGATGATTCAAGAGGCCTGCCGGTAATTTATTGTAAATTAGAAAAGTTGGAATTAACGGCGGACTGTGAGAAGTTTAACTCCGTGCACGTGTGAATTGAAATCAGTAAACAAGAAATACAATACTAAAAACAATAAATAACGAAATCTACACTAACATGATCAATAAATGAATAAACAAAACGATAGATAGGAACGAACAAATTACAATACTATTATTACCGGAAACAATACGTTTATCACACAAACTCAAGATGTCATCTCGCGATCATAAATTTTGAATTCAGACTCCCAAAACGAAACGGCTGTAAAACATCGCGATTCTGTGATATTAGTATTTCAAAATGGAATAAACTGCCAACGTATTTACCTCATCTTAATTGAAACGTAATTGAAAGTTGGATTGTCATTTTCCACATTTTCTGAACTCTGAGAAAGAGCGTTTGCGTTAGGCTTTCTCTACCTCTCAGGATTTTTCCAAGGATTTTCTTTACCACAACAGGCCTTACTTGCTTTGTGGGCCGTGAACGGAAAGCTTTAACCTAATTGCCTCTCCTGAAATCGGATTTCTCTCGCACACACACGCACACACACACACTCTTTCTCTCTCTCGCAGAAGATCTAGGCTGACTCTTCCCAATTTCTTTTCTCACAATGTACGAAGTAATCCTTCAAGTAGTAAAATAATTTTTTGTTAAACTCTGTACTATGATATGAGCTAAGATTGATATCTGTTCTTTAACTATGAGTCAAATTATTTGTATAAGTACCTTGATTTAGTTTAGTTATGTATGTAAGAGATATAAGATGTAATATTCGGAGTGTGTAATATACTGCGCCCTTTGAGAGCTATTGCATCCACCGTTATACACTTATAGTAATAGCAGAAACTTGAACCTGTTTCAGTAGTTGAATTTCTTCCAAGTTAAGTTGTACATTCCAAAACACTTCTTCCTGTGGGCACCTGTGGCGTCACAGTTTGTTAGAAGGTGTGTTGGTGTCTCCTCTGCTTCTTTGCAGAATCGGCACATGCCGTGTTGGGTTATGCTAATCTTCTTCAGATGTCCATGTAGGTTGTAGTATGCTGACAAGAATCCCGTCATGATTCGAAGTTTTCCTGCTTCTTTTGATGCATTCTGTGATTTCTTTCCTTCCAAAATTTGCTACAGGATTTTCTTGAATTACTTAAATCCGCTGTTTCCTAACTTGCCTTGCAAGGCATCTGCTCTCTCGTTGCCCTCTAAAGTCTAAAAGTTTCCACGTTTCCTACAGAGCAGAGAGTGACTTTGTTTTGCCTACCTTTTGGTTTTGCAATTCAGCACCGTCTTTGAACTAAGGATGTATGAACTTATTTGCTTTGACAGCTGCTTCATCAAGCAGAAGAGCTATATGTTTGTTTTTGAACTCTTTTTTTAAACTGGAGTATGTACATCTTTCTTTTGCATGGACTTCAGCCTGAAAGATACTGGTGTATTTTCCCACGAGTGCTTGATTCCAGGACTGAACACCTGCCCCGAATTTTCTTGAGCTCTAGATCCATCAGTGTATCAGAAGTGGTGCCGTTTCCCTTTTTTTTTGGTATATAGATTTGTTCGAAAATTTTTTTCTGAATTTTAATTAATCGTTTAAATGAAAATTCTGTTCATCCGTCCCTTGGGGCCATGAGTATCGGATGTTCCTTAATTAGCATCTCTCCATTTAAATGTTTTAGCCGTTTAGAGGTTTCTCTAATGTTATTAACCTGTTTAACCTGTGCCAATATGACAAGAAACGACCAACAAAAAGATTTAATAGTTACTGATAATTACAAGAATTTCATCTTAGGACTTAATTCGTAAGGCTTACAACCACTTAATGTGGTGTTGCAGTTAAAAGTGCAATGGAAACTTCATAGGACTTGCTCGCTTGTTTGACAGAAAAGAAAGATCCAAAGCGAAAAGTTAAACAGTGGGAAGGAGGAATGATTCAAGAAGACCCATGATCTTTTAGACTTAGCATATGATATTCAACCTCTGATGTAGAGTATTTTTAAATATAAAATAATAAAAAACTGTAAAAAATCTAGAACTATTGTCTAGGACGATAATCCGAACCGCGAACAGTCTCAAAGCCTATAAAAAGGCCATAAACCTTTTCAGAGAGCAACAGAGGGTGAAGTTTTTTTGTCAATGAAGCGCTTCATCCATAATAAATTTTATGAAAATGTTATACAACAAGAATGATTCAAAGACATTTTAAACCCTTTAAAACGATAATACCTAGTTTTGAAAATTTCCTAATAATTATATTTTTCTACATCCCTGAATGTTCTTCACACAGTTTTCCTTGACAGTGAAATCCACTTCTTTGGAGAATTAGTGTCAATGGCTAAAATTCTCGAGAACACCTAATGCGATCAGTAAGATATTATGAAGAGCCCCCTTTATAAACAAGCATACGCAGATGATCAAAAGATGGGAGGCGTATGTCGAACTTTTGCACACAACGTCCTCCTCCCTGACCTAACTGGAATCCGCTTATCTCAAATAGGATTACAAGTTCTTTTACCAAAAACCTTTCTTGGAGATGGGGTATTTTTCTATAAAAAGCATTCAATTCCGCATACATCGGTGTATTTGGCCAACTGCCGAAAAAACAACATGAAACTCCAGCCTTACCACTCATTTTGCACAATTCAATGCAATTGTTGCATGTGGTAATTATTTACAACATAATCTTTTTATGTTCTGAAAGGAAAATTTTTATTTTATTTATTTCTCTTTTTCTCTTTTCATTTTTATCTTTTGGTTTGTTCTTGGACAATGACCGTCACAAGTGGTCCGATCCGCTTCTTACAGGGAAGGTGAATATAAAGACGACCGCAAATCCTAATCCAGGGGATGAAAATTCTTAATTAGAATTATTTAAAGGCAATAAGTTAATCTTAGTCTCAATCTCAACCCTAGTAGTAATGTATTAATTCGGGGAAAATCTTTTTGTGGTCAATGACAAAGGTCCTTTTCACGTGTACCTAGAAAGCAATCAAGCGGATAGTCTTACGGGAGGATTAGCGAAATTGCACGCTATGTCCATTAGAAAATTAATTCATAATAATCATCAGAAATTTCGTCATGAAATTAGGAGCATCGATAAAGCAGCCCGGAATAGAAAACGCGTGATATTCGCGTTCTTTCATGGAGTGAACCTCCTAGTTCTAGCAGATTATATTAAAAGCAAAAATATTAGAGCTTAATTCTTTTCCTCCTAGTGAGGGAGGATGTAATCAGGGGTGGACCCAGTACTAACCAATACGGAACTTGTACAAAACTTTACAATCGAAAGTCCGACAATAAATTTTATCTGTAATAAGGTTCAAAAGGCAAATAAGTAAGCAAAAACCTTCGACGGCACCCGGAAATTTGGTAAATACAGGAACCGCTCTGATCAAATTTAAAGGACAGATTTTACCCGAGTACGTGATTCAATATGTGCGTTGCAAATTGAGTCTTGTCAAGAATGTGGTATCATGTTTTAAATGTTTGCGATGTGACGAGGAGCACTGCAAAGGTAGTTTGAAATGTGCGCATTGCTTAGGGAGTCAGGATAAAAAGAGACTGCGAATAAACAGACTCCTTGGTTTAATGCCTGCACTGTAAAAGTTCCTGTTCATATTTCGCTCAAACAGAATACCCGGATATAAAATTAAAATTGTGATGGCAGCCCAAAATCTATCCTACAATGATGCGATTTAGGTTGTCAATAAAAATCTACGCAAAAGCTACCATAGCCCCATCGGCGAAAGACACCTCAGCGTTCCCCATTCTTTCTCCCCAACCACGTTTAGTTTGAATATGCCTAATAAGACGCCTCAAGAGAGAGAAAGTACTTCTCCCCCTGGGAAAGGTATGTCCCAAATCTAAAAATGGCTTTACAATCCTCTGATTCCTACTCCAAAAAAAAAAATACCCCAAGAGGATTAATTGTTCAAAAACCCTATCGTCCCAATGAAAGGTTGATAAGAAGAATTTAAATTTTTTGATTATATCGGAATCGGAATTCTGTGTAATCAATTTAAGTAGAAAAAAGGAAAGTGACTATATGTTTGTGCCCTCCAATTTGCAAAATATCATTCAAAACAGCCTAATGAGACTTTTTTCAAATTAAAGGGGGCTCATGTCCAAATTGGTTCATAGTGAACGGGTATGCATAGATATTCGTAAAATAGATATTTGTATGTGCGTTTAGAAACACAATGGTATGTAAATATCAGTGTGCATGCATATATGCCTGCGAGCATGTTCGAATAGGTACGTCTGTGTATAACCGTGTATATTTGTATGAATCCTTCTTCGTTTACAGCTGATCAAAATTATTTTGAAGGATATTTGTGTTTTCAGTGAGCAAGGCTAAGAATGTAAATCTATAGGTCGTACAATGGAACTCTTGATCAATCATGCAAAAAAAAAAAAATCTTGACGCCTTAATAGACAAGAGAAGGATTAATTTGGTTCTTTTATCTGAAACTTGGTTAAGTCCTTCTGTCTCGTTCAATTCAGGAGTTTCTATTTTCATAGGAACGAAAGAGAAACGGCGGGTAAACATGCGTAGGAGTTTTAGTGAGAAATCACTTTCATTCCCTAAATTTCAAAATCAGCCATACTTAACTTAATAATTTTATGGTTGGTATCCAAATCGGCAAAGGCAGCTCGGCCCCACAAACAATTGTTTGTGGCTTTATCCCCCCCCCATCAGAAAACGTATCTCGACTGGAATGGAACCAATTCTTCCATGCATGTAGTATTGCTTTTCCATGCTTAAATTCCTGAACTGGAATGATAAGAAAGTGAACAGGGGAGTACCTACTACAAGCGATTGAAGAGAATAATGTTATTATCGCCAACGACAGATCTTATACTAGGGTAATGACGCCAATGACCCTTCTTAGAAATTCTGCAGTTGACATTACGTTTGTATCATATGACATGTCTCTAGTCAAAACAAGCGAAGTACTCCATGATCCTTGGGCTCGGACCATCCCCCCATTGTCTCTTTTGCCATCTTGTACTTCAGGCCCTCCTAACGTGCGTTTTCGTAAATGGAAAACAGAATAGGCAAAATAAAGAAACTACAAGGCTTTGTGAGAAAGATTGCCCAAATCTTGATGATAATTGAATAAGTAATGAATGGTTGTCGAGGTTATATCGGACATTACTAAGAAAATTATTCCCATAAAAAAAACCAGGGTACCCACAAAGTAGATCTCTGAAGAAGATGTGTTGGAACTCTGAGTGTGAGTTAATTATTAAAAAACGTACTTTGGCTATAGGGTTATTCGTTCATTTGAGAACTATGAAGCATTTAAGGCTCTCCAAAAGGAATTTAGTAGGAATAAGAAGGAATCTAAAAGAATAATTTGGACGGTAAAATCAAGTTCGTGGAAAAACTACTGCTCCTCCCTAAATAGAACTACTCCAATAAAAGCTATATGGAGTATGCAGAAGGCCTAAAGACTGGAAAATGCTGTCACCAAGCTCCTCTGGTCTGTGGTAAATGGAAAAATTTGTTCCCTCCCCCTTAGAACTAGCTAATTCTAACAGGCCCCTTTACGATGACGGGGTTACAAGGAACCTTAAAAAGAGCGAATGACTCTTCTCCAGAACTAGACCATATACATATAGCACGATTTTCAGTAGTATTCCGCTAAGAAACTATGTTACGAACATTTAACATGTTGATTTTAAACAATTATACCAGATAGCTGGAAGGACACTGCTCTTATTCTGATTAAAAAACAGGGTAAACCATCAGTTGATCATAAATCGTACCGTCCCATTTCTTTGTTGTTTTGCACGCTTAAATCCTATGAACGGATAATAAAAACGCCATTCGAATGTTGGTTGGAATCAAACCTCAAACAGCCTGAGACACAATTCGCGTTTAGAAGGAACAATGTCAGCTGTCCCTGATTGGTGATATATACACCAGTTTTTTCATAAATCAGTGCGTATTTGGATTCCTCCTGGACATAAGCGGTGCCTAAAACAATCTGGATTTATACATAGTAGGGACAAAATTGCTGGTCTTCCTAACGTTTTTGTACAAAACATAATTGCTGTAATAGCGGACCGTAAAATTTAGATATACAAACAGAGGTCCATATGGGACATACAAAGGAATTCCACAGGGAGGAAGTCTAAGCTCTATGTTGTACGCTGTATATGTTGCCGATCTAATGGGTATAATCCCTGATCATATTCTAACAGTTCAGTACACTGATGACATTTGCCTTTACGCGAAGGGGGAACTATCACAGAATGTAGCTATAAATTGGCACAATTTATGCCAGAACTTAAAAAAATGAATGAGGTTGAATGGTCCAAATATTTCAGGAACAAGGGGTTCTAATCCCCACGACACAACATTTTAAAGTTTTTTTTGTGCTGAAAACATTGGTGAATCGGATTTTAAATTGGCCAAAAAATGACAAAGTTATAGCAAAACGTTTGTCAAGATAGACTTCACCGGTAAAGATGTCACTTTGTGTTGGGCTAGAGGGCACGCTCGCATTCGCGAGAACGAGTTGGTTGATACTAGAAGCAAAGAATACGGTAGTTAACGGAAAACTTAGCGTTTACATAATCACGAAAAGTGATAGCAAACGGACTCTTAATAAGAGATAGCTCTGGTACTAACAGACCGTGGTTTCAAGGTTACAGCGCTTCCCGGCAGGTTTATTCAATAATTACGTGAATGAGAACAAATCACGGTTTGTGGGGTGCACATAAATATAGAATAGGGTTAAGAGATACTCCGAATCGCGCGATTTATGATTGCATAGAGGATCTGAGTCATATTGTAATCGAATGTTCGGAATACGAAGGAGAAAGACAAGCTCTTTTTGATCGGATTCAGACTTCGAACGGAGTAGAAAGTCCTTTTAGTTTGGAATCCCTGGTTCCGATGTGTAGGGGTGACATCTGCTATCTTCTTTATCGATTTATAAAAGATTGCCACAATGATGTGTGAACTGAATCTGCAGTGTGAGGTTTGCCGGGTTGGCTTTGTGTCGGGGCTGCGGTGACTGGGTTTGGCAGGTGCGATTGGGGGGAGGGGAGAGGGCGTATTAGCCCCAGCTATCTTGAGGACGTGGACGGTTGTTCCATGATATCGGGATGTAAATGATTTTTATCCAGGTCCTCCAACTGAGGAGACTGTCGGGAAAAATGATCTAGAAAGAAAAGGAGTTTCTCTCCCTTCCATCCCTGTAGGCTGGGGGCCGTCAGGGTTGGGTACCTGCCTTCAGGCTTTGGTCCTCCTGCCGTGCTTGGCGGGGATATTCTTATCACTAAGGCGTGAGTAAAATGAAATCATAACCCCCCCCCAAAAAAAAAAGCCACAACACTTTTGTCAAGATTTCGAGGAATATTTCCCCCGTAATCAGAACTACCGTAATCAGAACTACCCATCATATTGTAAATATGAACATCTATTTGCAATATGGACACTTATGGTCAAGGTATTAATGCAAATCACAGTGGAACGAGACAACTGCTGTCCTAACTCTTACTAGAAGACCCTATATCGAAAAGGATGACTATTTTTAAGACGACCGAATTAGAATACTTTTTACTATCCATCAGGTCTTTTCTGACTACTGAAGGATAATATAATATAGGATATATCTTTCAGAAAATCTCCCGGATTCGACTTCATAATATCGAATTTACCTAAATTCATTCCCCTAAAAGCTCTATTCTACCTAACAATTTCTACACCAAACAAAACCCTTTATTTTACCTACATCCTATTTTCCCGTCTGTTTATTATTCGTTCCTGGCAACATTCGTAAGGAACTCCTCCTTAAACGTCATTATCCTGGTCTAGAATTCAGCACATAATCCCAGAAAAGGTCGGTATAACAGCACCGTGTTGTAGACGTCATCGCCTCGTCCCTATGCTTAATTTTGATTGGAAACTGCCGACTCCATTGGTTTATTGTATAGATTCGGAACTGGGGAACATATCTTCAGTCAGTGGGTATGTCTATGCAATCTTATATTCCTACTCCTTGCAAAATCCAAAGCCTGAAGAAATTCACAGGACTGAAAAACTTTGGGATTTGATGAAAAATCTTAAGCTTAACGAAGAGTTCTATATAATATGAAAATATAATGGAGATGTCTCAATTGGACGACTCCTCTTAACCTTAACACTTGAGATCAAGGAACGATGGAATATACTTAGACGTCGTGCAAGCATTGGATAAAGTATATCACAATGGAATACAATTTAAACGTACGTTCGTCCTTCCCCAATACCTACTATCTTCTCCTCAAATCCTAACCTTCCAACATACATTTTCACATTTCGAGGGCTCTCCCATCCTCCAAGTTAACGCTGGTGTCCCCCAAAGTACTTAGTATCTTAGGTCTTATCCTCTACACAATTTAGACCCATGATATCTCAGCACAATTACATGTGAACTTCTGTGCTATTACAAAAATTATCTACTTACCTCATTGACACCTTTCACTATGGCTCTCATCGTAGCATTTCTCGGCCCGTCGACAGTTTTTCCATCATCTGTAGGACCCCAAGATGCGGAGTAAATGTCGATCATGTTTGGCTCATGCCCCATGGAATTCGCCTCTATCAAGTCGGTCATGTACGGCTGGTCCAACATTCTGATGCCTGCAGAAAAGAAACAAGCGTTACGGCAAGAAAGAGACATCGATACTAGAATTCAAGGGAAATTTTTCTATTGGATCGACATTTTGACCTCAGCCGCCTACCCTTTTCTTGAATTATATTATTTATTAAAAACACATTATAAAAGCTAAATATGCTCTTTGGAACCTGTAATATTTGAGATTTTACCTTAATCAGTGATATTTGGGTATAGTGTAGGGGCTAAAATGTTGCAGTTTGCAGTTTTTTCTTTATTGTGGGAACTGCTTTGTTCACTACTAGTTCAAAGTTAAGATGTTAGTTACTGCAACCAGATGCAACTACGTTATATGTCCTTTTGGGGTCCAGGCCCCGGATTATAGTTTAGAAAATCCCTTTTAAAAAACATTTAAATATTACAGTACATACATTACATAGTAGTATATTATATTTATTTTTTGGTAGAAGGGTTTGATAAAGAGTTTTCGCTGTTTCTTCTTCTTCCAAGCAATGTCTGCTCTGTCTCTTTTATGCTGCTCCGAGTCTATACAATTTACTTCCAGAATTTGCAGTGCCCACTTAGCAGTCCTACTATCCTTCTTGTCCTTAAGTCCTAGGTTTAGTAGTTCTGCCGTTAGTTTCTACTATGGTACTTTAATGAACTTTTCACCGCAGAAGGCTCAGGGCCGATAGTTCATCGAACTTTCCTGCCTCGTCGTTGCCCCTCTGCTATGTATGACATATTACCCAACCCAAACAATGATATTTTTGTAGTCGGATCATGGCTTTGGACTTTACTACCGATGAGACTCTTTAACATCCCATAAGCCTCCATGGTCCCTTTTTGTGGAAAAAATCCGTGTTAATTTCACGATAGATGATGCTTGGTAATCATGTTGTGGAATTACATTGTTCTTCTAATACTTTTCCCACGATAGGCAGCATGCTTATTGCGCGATATTTGGACGAGTCGTTGTAATTCTTTTTTCTTAGTTTTTTATCAATAGTTTAATATTTGCATGTTTTCCTATTTTCAGGAAGCATAGCCTTCGTAAGGAATTCCATGTAAACTACAGATATTGATCTTGTTGACATTATTTGACTTGAATTATTGCAACTCTAATAAATCCATCGATTCCAGGTACTTCGTTGGTTTGAAGAGAACATTCCTTCTCGTACTTCCTCCGAAGTAAAGGGGAGAAAGTAGGAAGGATTCGTCTTTATTTTTTGCTACTTCGTGTTTTATAGTTTTATGAATTTCTTTACTACTAGATGAGGTAGTTACATTTAATGCCTCCTGGCTGTATGAGTAGATGCCCATTCCATTCTTAGTACTACCCAGCCTTTTGATCTCCTTGGCGCAGTGCTTAATAGTCTCTGACTTTGCTTGAAAACAGTGGCATATTGGGCAAGGATTATATGGCTAGTCCTAGGATAAATTCCACAGAGACCATCTTAGAACCATAGGTATACCAGATATAGTCGGCATTACTAGTATCCCTTTCTTCAGTCTGCTGTATCGGGCGTTTAATTTGAAATGTCTTATCATATCTGAATTTTAGGATTAAGGCGTTAGCAGGCATCTCCAAAACCCTAATTGCCTGAAGTTCCTCCAGAAACTTTAATGGCTCTTTTCTATGCGAGACAGCATTTTGGATTCGGAACGTTCAGGGCCGGTAGCTGTCTTTATTGAACTTTCCTGATTCCCCGTTGCCTCTCTGCTAAACACACCATAGTACCCAAACAATTTGGTAACCCAAACGGCTCTGAACTTTATTACTGATTAGGTAGAATGCTGGTTTTGTTTATAATACGTTTGATTTCATTTGTACAGTGTTCTATAGCCTCGACCTAGAAGACAATCGCATATTGCTTCAACTGGCATCCCTACAACGTTGTCTGCCTGAAGTCCCAAGGAAGCTTTAATTGCTTCTTTTTATGCGATTCGACTATTGGATCCTCTCCCAGCATTAGCCTGTGAATTGTGGCTTTAGGCTCTCCCAGGATGAAGATGAAGTGGCGGAAGAGTCACGAGGACGGCCTCGGCCGTTCTCATAGCACCAGTAATGCCCAGATACCAAGCTAGTCTCTTAACAGTGCTGAGGATTCTGACTGTATCCTGCTATAAATTCGTCCATCAAACCACCGATCCGTAGGTTAGCTTGGTTATAATAACTGCTGTCTTTGGATTTAACCCCCTGCTTTTCTTGCAAAGTTGTTTACAACTGCCTATTGCGATTTTCGCTCTTGGTATAATTAGTTTCTGATTCCGAAAAAGACTTTGATCTAGTGATTTCGAATTGCATTAGAACTTAACATTACCTACCCAATGTATATTCAGTTTTACATTACACAGTGTTCTAGATAAATAAATCTGCGTGCTGATTACGGTGACAATCATTTTCTTCCGAAGAAAAATTGCCTAATTGGAAACAATACAGAGGTTCAAAGATTGCATAAGTTGTGTGTCGATAACAGCGGTGAAGGCGATATCTATGATGGGAATGTTCCCCATTTATTACTAACTACAGCTTGGACGGAGTCCAAGTACCAGCAGTGGTCGTTCAGCAGCTGAGCGTACAATAAAGACCATGGCGACTTTTTCACTCACATTTCACACACAGAAATCACACATCCTTCATTCACACACACAGGCGCGAGCGCAGAGAAGAAAATTTGAAACTATCTCCGGGATCTCGAGGAATGGAATTAAAACCCACAATAAATTTCAGATATTGTCAGAGGAAACGAACGACACAACTAATTTCCCCACCTGCTGGGATTAACCTAACCCTCTCTCTGATAGAAATGCTACCAAGAAAAAATGGACATGCCATCGATAGCAATTTGGAAGGGATGCCGGGAAGCGGGGCTTGTATTCCCCAGGCACTGCAGCCTTCTGGCTTATTGTACCTTGATAGCAATTTACTCTTAGTTCAAAAATCACACTAAATCTGTGAGGTTAATTACATCCAAACGCACAGTAAAAATAGCGTTTAACCTTAAAACAGACAGGGTGCTTGTGATCACGCAAAACCTCCCTTTTTCTCATTTTTCAAAGAATATATTAGTTTAAGCATGTATTGAATTCCGTACTTATACACCTAAATTGAACGAAAATGATTGTACACTTGCCTTCAGCTTTACCCCTGAAGAGATCAAGAAAGATCTTTCTAGACAGGGCTTTTTAACCGACAAAGTGGAGCAGTTCACCGGAAAAGACAATAAATCCGCAGAAAGATGCCTGTTTTCGGGGTAACATTCGCAAAAGGAATGTTACAAAGAAACACTAACCATCAGAGCTGTTGCCTATTATAGTGTCTCCGGGCAAAAATACAAGAGACCTAGTAATCAGGTGCTATCGTTGGCAAAGCCTATGGCACTTAGCTGTACACTGCCATCGCAATCCAAAGCGTGAGACATGTGCTAACAATCACGAAACCAAGGACTATCCTAATAAAGAGGCACAGGCCCAATTAACATGTGCGAACTACGGAGGAGGTCATAAGGCATCCGACATTGAATTTCCCATTCTAATCCCAGCTGCAGCAAAGAAAATATACCGTCACCAAACTTTATCGCCTGTGCCTAAAATGGTGGATAGAAGGTATTTTCCGCCTTATATACTCACAATGCTTCCCGAGACTCTGTGAATGTTTCTAACAGCGAAGAATATTGACCAACTGATGAAGATTCGCAATATCATCCATTTTCAAGCTTTTTAAAAGTTCCTTTTTTATTAAAAACATAATATCAAAAAGTAAAACCACGCTACTGAAATTAAACATTGCCTCAGATGCTATCTCAAAACTGGCCGTAATCAAAGAAGCAATCCGTTCTTTTTTAATGATTCCACCCCATCGAGGTGTATTTCAATGGAATGCAAACTCTATTAAAGATAAAATTGATGGACTCATTAGTTAACTAGCAATTGAAATTCCTGGTTATAAAATGTACAAACAAAACCGGGACTCGAAGGTGGAGGTGTGGCAGTTGCCGTCAATAGCGCCATTCAGCATGCATTATAGCACTCCCTAGCCTCAGCTCTAACGTGGCGGTCATGCTACAGACCTCCGAATAGAAGATGGCATACCTCAGTTATGCTGGAATTGCTCGCATTGCATAACAAAGTCATCTTGATGGGTGATTTCAATGCCAGACATGTTGCATGGAATTGTCTGTCCAATAACTCCGCTGGGGAACGCGTGCTGGAATTGTCAATTGCCAGCAATATTATCCTCAACACTCCACTTTTGCCTACCCTATTCCATCCTTCCACCCGTAACAGCAGTGTTCACGTCCATCCTTAAAATATCGGTCACTTCTCTACCCCAACCAGCCACAGTATCTTATCTAGCAACCATAACCCTGCCTTCTTTAAATTATTCCTGTTTCTAGTTATATAGCTATGACGCTTGACTTCGGCAGGGCTAACTGGGCTAAGTTCAGACTCAATATAACAAAATGTATTAAGTAGCAATGTCTCTGGTATAAACCACAAGACCAATTCTCGATTGAAGAAGAATGTAAAAGGTTTAACAGTCTGTTAGTGTATACAGAACTCCTATCCATTCGTATGGGTTCCCACAATCATCATTTTACTCCTACAAAATATTACAATAATTATTCCGTTTAAAAACACAATAAAACATCCCTTCCAAAAACACAAGTGACTTGCTGTCAAATCGCTTTTAAAGGCCTATAAAAATAATCAAAAATCAAATTAAATTGCTTAAAAACAACAGAGTCCACTGTGAGAATCGTTAGTGATCGGACGGCTAAAATTTTCTCCTAAAAAATAATTTTCGGAATACAATCTAACACAAGGATTGTTTTGTGAGTTATTGCCTTAATTCTGGTGAATAATTGGTGCTTAAGGTTAAGCTTTACGTTGTTTACATTCAGCTGACGTGACGAGGGACCACGAGGACACACGTCAGGCAGTATGGTCTCTCGTCAGCTGACACTATGAGTGTACATTGCACACACTACACTGATGAGCGTAGTCCGTCAGTTGATGTTTTGTTCTCTTTAGCACAGAGGAGTGATGCAGAGCTACCAGAACTTGCTTTTATACGGGCTTGATTAAGAAGGAGAAATCGCCGTGTCTGTATGCCTGATTACAGCGATTGAATTTACTCGAATATGGATCCAGCCAATTAATGAGAACAGGAGGGAGCATGGCGAATTTCATCATTAAATCCCCTCACTGTTTGGTTTCTGTACTCCTTCGAAAACGGATCATACAAAACAGGGTTGCTCCGGACATACTCAATCAGCGGTTATTCAATTTTCGTGCCGTTTTTCTTGCAACACGCCTTCACACTCACTGAGGATATCTGGAAAGTTTGATTGGTACCAAACGCATCAGGAAGCGTTGGGGTCAGCCCGTCAGTCCCCGTGTTCCCTCGTCTTGTCAGGTCAATGAGCACACTCCTATTTAAATCAACAACTGGTTTTTTCAGCACACGAGGGAATAGGCGGACCCATGTGTCGACAGCTCAGTGTAAACGCCTAGTGTGCAAGTGATAAGTAAACAGATAGCAGCTAAGCTCAGTGAGCATGCGCACAGTGTGAGTTGATTTAATCAGTTTTTTTACTACTTTTATTTTTTAAATTAAATTAAATGATTTTATTTATTGACCGAAAAATAAAACGAAAGACTGTTAGATTTTATTGACGGTAATATTGAAGTACCCTCATGGGAGATACTTGTAACAGTAAACGGAAAAGCATTTCCAACACTAAGAGACCTTTGTCAAGTGGAGGTGTGTCTCCCAAAAGTAAGAGGCTAATAAATACGCCAGATATGGAAAACGACAAGAAGTCCATATACAAAATGACATGACCACAAACTACCCGACATAGTAAAGATGAGTAGCCAGGTTCCCACAACATCCCAGGAACCGACCAGACATCGAACTCCAATCGTTGTACAGACCCCTATCAACTTCACTTCACCAAACCGTTTCGCAGTATTAACTACACAAGGAGACGACGAAAAACGAAACGGAAACAACAGTGGGAGCAGAAAATAAACCTGCTAAACCTTCCCAAATATATTTAAAAGGTGTCACCAATTGGTGTGACCACCCTGTGTGACGCACTTTCTTTTGTTATAGGTAATAGGGACTTCATCTGTAGGTCCAGAAACACAGCTGTGGTTATCGCACCCCCATCAGATGAAGACTACGGGATAGTTTTTTAGTGATACACCAGAGAGAGAAAAAAATGGACGATGATCCAAGCTTTACGTTTTCATAGTGTGTAAGACAGGTATTAAAAATATGAACTAAGAAAGTTAGAATAGCGTGAGAGTTTGTATTAAGAATGGGAGTTGTATACCATCTCCATCCCTGTCTACAGCGTGTGATTTAATTGAGCATATATGCTTTAGGACCTGAGATGTTACGTTTGCTTGCTAAAGTAAGTAAAGCCTTTAGAAGATGGCGGGGGCTTGAGTATGGGAAATGGAGGAGAAGAATTATAGGGAAGAAATTGTTACAAGTGTCAGGACGAAATAAGTTGATAAGTTGTTGGCAGAGACTTTTGGGGACATTGTGGGTTTTAGTGATTTCGAATTCAACAAAGAACAGTTTAGTTCTCGAATTAATCTCGAATATAATATATGAGTAAAAATTACGACGTAGAAAAATCGATTTTACAAAACGTAACAGGATTAGCCATTTTGTGCACGAATGTAGCTATATCATGATATAGTTAAAATACTTGAGTTTTTTGTTTTAATGGAAACTGGCAAAATCACCAAAAAACATAAAACAAATGCATCAATAATCCGGGAATCAGAAAATTCGTTTCAAATATAACAAACAGCTCTCCCTTTTCATGATCTTGCGGCCACTAAAACCGACGATACTTTCAATTTTAATATGCAGAGAAAGAAAAATCGCAGTAGTAATAACTGGCGGTTTTGTAAAAGGCACATAGATTAATGACTGCAATAAATTAGATTCAAAATGAGCATTTATCGGTTTCATAGTGTTTCAATCAAACCTTTCGTTCAAACAATAAAAAACTATACTCATAGCATCAAGCATTGACGATTTGAAGGTTTTTTTTTTTTTTTTTTTGGGCTGAGCTATTTCTCTTGTTTATTTTTCTCGTGCTACTTCCTCCAATAGTTGTTTACGAGCCAGCTTTGCTCGGCATGGAAAAGCCACTTAAGTACGGAATCGCTTTGTTTACAACGATCTGGAGAAAATTTATTACCAAATAGCACGATAATATGGTATATTGTGAGAAAGTAGACTGATGTGCGTTATTTATGATTGCTTGTATTATGCTTGTGGTCGATTTCGATTCAGACGTAAGAAAATCATTTGGAACTAATTGGACTCATATCAACCATTTCTTTCTTTAAATTTTTTGTAAATTCAGGTTATGTTGTGCCATATAAACGAAAAGGATGGGAACACATTTCAGGAAGAGATAACCATTTCTATGACAGTCAGGCGATGCTTAAGATCTTAGCATATCTTAGCCATATGCGAGGTAAAGGTAAATAAAAGTAAGGAATTGTATGGAAGCTGAACCTGGAATGGGTCCTCGGGCATTCGGGAAATAGAGGCAATGAGAAAGTTGACATGCTGGCCAAAATAGGGACCAATATGAATTATCTAGACCCCGAACCCGAAGGGTGGCCTAGCATCTTGCCAGTCCAAGACCTGGTAGAACAATACATCCGCAAAACTTACAACGGAATACTGGAAGGTAACCGCAACAGTACCTGGGTTCTGGCTGGACTATTGACAAGGCACTGCCGCCTAAAAAGGCGTATGCACCTGATATAAATACTGACAGAAGGAACACCGTGTAGATATTGCCAGGAAGAAGAGGAGACCTCAGAACACCTAATATGTTTGTGTAGAACACCTTTGAGTGTATATGTAGGTGTAGACTATTGCAGCCAGAAAAGGAAAATAGAGAGCAAGCTCCTACACTAAGGAACAGCAGGCAAGTCTGTGGAGGTTGATTAACAACCTTAGCCAGTGATTAATAAAATTAGAGGAGCACAATAGATCTACTCAGGTCAGGATCTGTAGGATGGCGAGTTCTTTGCCATTCCAAGCGAGAGTAAAAATTAGGGATGTTTTTCAAAGGATAGAACGAAAGAGTAATTGTTTCCCGTTCGTTTTAATCCAAAGGTTCCAATCATAAAAGATAAAAAGAATGAAGTCATAACGAGAATAGTTCAGGGAGAATTCTTCTATCACTTTGTGTAATATTTCATAAAACGTGTGGTGATTAGTGACCGTTAATCGATAATTATTCAGAAATCGTGAGATGCGGTCTGGTGTGATGTAGGTAGATGATGATTCACTTTGAGCCCTGAAAATGATCTCAATAAAGATCGAAACGTTGGCACGATAAAGAAAATGTTTTTCTGAAACCTACATCACACCAGACCGCATCTCACGATTCTGAATAATTTCATAAAACATATACGACAAAAAGTATGTTGATGTAACCACTTTTGTTAAAGTGGTTGATCCCATGTGAAGGGTGAAGCGTGCTCTGAAAAAAAATTCAAGTATTGACTGTTAATAATTTCACATTGAAGCTTTCGACGGAAAACAGCACGCCTTCGCATTAACAGAGGACATGTTCCGCTGTCTCTTCTTGCGATATCTAAACATGCTTGATTCTGCAATACATTCTACAATGTCTAAGCAGCAGTCCTACGATGGTTCCAGTCCTAACACGTCTGAGATTCAGTAATTCTGCCGTTAGTTTAATGGACCTTTAATGAACATTCCAGGTTGTGGCCTGGAATACATTTCCCATAAGGACTACCTCCTTTTGGATTATAATCTGTTGAAGTTGTAAGTAAATAAATATGCTTCCGGAGTCTGCAGTGTTCAGTTAGCAGTCTAACTATAGTTCTAGTCCTAACACGTCCTAGAGTTAATAGTTCTACCGTTAGTTTTTGCGATGGTAGTTTAATGAATTTTCGCATCCTTTCGTCGCCATATTTATTCTATTCCCATGTGCGGAGGACTTGTTTTTAAACCATTGTCTGATTGCTTAATTTGTTTGGCAGTTTCAAATAACAGTCACAAAAGGCTCCAGGGCCAATAGGTATCCTCATCGAACTTTCCGAGGCAAACTTATCGGCCTCTTCGTCCCCTGGTACCCAGCAAGGGTGATTTTGCTGTTTTCCCCAATGTTTAATAGGGCCGTAATGCAATCCCAAATAACTCTAGACTTTACTACAGATGCTAGAATTGCCCTCAATGCTGCTTGTCTGTCGGAGTAAGTGGCTTTTCTTCTATTAACGATATCTAGCCTTTTAATCTACTTAGCACAGTGTTCAATAGCCACAGTCTTCGCTTAAAAGACAGTGGCATATCCAAGGCTTGATTTATTTTGAAAAATACCAGCTCCTGACAGATACTCGGTTTTGGAGCCCCCTGTATAGTTGGTATTAAATGGGATCTCTTTCTCCAAGTCTGCTCTACTAGGCATTTTAATAGGAAATTTCTTATCAAATCCGAATTTAGGAGTCATAGCATCAACAGGCATCCTCAGAACCCTGTCTGCCTAAAGCTGCCCCCATTGTTTTAGTTGCTCTTTGTTATGCGGGAAGGCTATTGGAGCCTATCCCTGCGTAAGCCTATGTATTGCTCCGGCCTCTCCATTGATAAAGAAGTGTCGTGGTAGTTGTTTCAAAGGGACTTCCAGGTCATCAGTGGGCGTCGTTGCACTCGCACCAGTGAGTAGTTAGTCTGTGATCTGCTGGGGTACAGAAACCATCTCCGCTTCCTTGCAGTGAATCCTGGACTCGTCGCGGGGCTGCATAATTTCCCTCACTGCCGCCTGCCTGTCCGCGTAGATGGCTATCGCTTTTTAATCTCCGTTGCACTTACATTTTCTAAAGCCTTTATGGTAGTTTGAGCATGATTATGGTCATTGAAAGTAGTCTTCCTCCTATTATTACGTTTTTTTATATTATTACCATTTAAATATAAAACTCTTTACAAAACCACACTATTCTTTAAAATAGTATGCAAGTTTCTTTTATCAATAAAACAGGGGAGGAAAAGTTGTTTCTTAGTGTTTTGTTTTTCATTGTCTTATATATAATAATATAGGGTACGAGTCTACCCAGGCATTTAACCCCTTGGGTCTTGGTCACCCACCCTGCGTAATATATATATGTATATATATAAAATAATGATAAATGGTACCTGCGATTTTCGAATCGTAAGCCACACCTACTCCGCAGATCCCGTTGTCTCTCGCTGCGGCTACTTCCCCAGCACACCTGGTCCCGTGGCTGAAAAAAAAAAATCAATTAAAATTTACGCTGACGTATTGTACATATACATTATATTTATTATCTGATATAACACATATATGATAATAACGCCCGCGGAACGGATTATTATAATAACGGTAGTTGGTTGTTAAGCCTTTGCAGTTGTATAACAAGAATCACTTATTAATTTTTAATTATCTTTATTAATTAGAATACTGAGAATTACATACAATTGTAAGGAATTTATATAAAGAAAGAGAAAAACGCTCAATATCGTAGGCACTGTTTGTGGATATCAGTTTATGTATCATATGTATCAGGGATAACAACAGTGCCATTAGTACTGTCACTAGTATCTTACAGAATTAAGCAAGGAAAGGTTTATTTGGATCCCAAAACGATCCATGTTGGAGTGCCACAAAGCAGTGTATTAGGCTTTGTCCTATATCTGTTCTCACTAGCGATATATAAGAAAACGAGGAAATGTCACGGCAACGTCCGCTGATGCTACTAGCAATCGACTCATAAATAAAACAATTCCATTTTTCGTATAAATGGACGACAAAATGAAGAATAAAGCCAAATAAAGAAAAATCGATACATACCAGCTTAATTTGACTGTCTTGAAATTCCGTAAATCAACGAGTTTTGGTATGACATTAAATGCACGCTTGCGATAGAAAACGAGTAAAAACAGAGTGGACAGCTAGCCGTCAAATTCCGGAAAATGTACTGGTTAATGGGCAGAAACTTTCTTTTGCCTATTGAAAGCAAGTCTTTACTTTATAAACAAGTCCTCAAGTCTACGTGTACTCACCCCAGCTCTGGTGATGTGCCAGTAAGACCAACTGCCAAGTCATACAAAGAGTTCAGAATAGAGCAATGAGAAGCATGGCCAATGCACTCTGCAACATCAGAAATGGAGACCTCCACCGTGACCTCAAAATGAAAACATTAGAGGAAGCTATCTATAAAACCACTTTAACCCACCGTCATAGGCAAGGTAGAACCACTTCACCTGTTACGCCTTCAAAGGTCCAACACCCCCAATTAGATTAGTTACATAATACGTGCAAAAGTTGATGGAGAAATATTGAATACTTCATCAACCTAATTGAACGAATGTTATGTAAATAGGAGTGAATGCATTTAAGAATGGACGCGAGTTCGAATGGGTTGAAACTGCATGCGTGGTGTGCTAAATCGACCTAGCTCTTGAGAGCACCCCCCGGAGCCCAACCTCGATGGCTGGACCGATAAGACTGAGGTCTGCCCCCGGACTGCCAACACCTCGAATGGGTAATTCTCATGTCTACTGGTCTACCGGCAGTTTATTGTAAATAGCAAAAGCTAGCCGATGGACTACGAGAAACGTATAGGCTCAACTCGGCCCCTATTTGAATGTATGTATGTACATGATTTGAGCCTAAATAAATCCAATTCCAATATGCCTAAATATATTCAGACGTATACATGAATAAATAAGTGTTTGAATATATAACTTTTTCCGTCAACTTAACCATTTTTAAATTTAAATTAACCTTTTTTAATTTCATATTAACCCTTCTTATAAAGCAATATTTTATTATTTTAAAAAAACTTAGAAGATGATATTACATATAAGCATTTAAAGAAAAATTCCAGTATATTTGCATTTTTTATATTAAAAATGTTTTGGAAGGCCATATGAATATTAATTAAATTGAAATTAAAAACGATCGAAAATGAAGTATAAAATAAAGGATTCTTTTATCTTTTTTTTTATTTATTTGAGAAAATTTTAAAACATAAAATCTAGCAAACCACATAACAATTAATTAAAATTAAAAGTTTAACAAAATTGGATATAAAAACAAATGGTTGTTCTGTTAAATCGAGATTATTTTTAAATATAAAATAATTTATCTAGTGAGCAAGTATTTCATATTTAGACCATTTTTTAGTTTTAATTTAGCCCTTTTTAATTTCAAACTCACCTTTTATTCCTTGTTGAAATTTTGGTGGGTAAATAAGCATTTTAAAAATCCTTTCTTCCCTTGCGACCTATATAGATAATAATAATAACTTTGCTAGGGTATAGTTGGTCTCTTTTACCCGTATTTCTCTTTTTTATCTTTGATCATCTGTGTGCCATATTATGGCCCCTTCCTGAAAATTGGGGCTACCTTGCTTCCAAAGGTCTGTATTACCTACCTATGATCACTTGGAAGGGTCTGTCATTGTTGTGTTTTTCTTTCATTTTGTCAGGTACTATTAGAGGTTTATGGTGGCTCCTCTTTAGATCGGGCTTTATTTCCTAGGAAAGGTTCTCCTATGAGGTGCCCTATCAGGAGTTTGTTGGCACTCTCGAAAGCCACGATGCATACATAAATGTTTAAAGGGGGGTCGAGTGCTCTAGTTTAACTTAAAAACTGGTCCTTCTGGGAGTACCTTCCTGCCTCACATTTGATGCATTCGTCCAGTTTTTCTCAATCCATTTTTCTAGTTCCAACTTTAGAACAATTTCAAGTGGAATGGTTGAGATGCCCCCTTTTTTGGCTAGTTGGTCAAAGTGTTTCCTTTTATTCTTTTCCCCCCTAATGCATTCCCAGTGTTTGGGAGCTAAAAGCATACAAATTTAGTGCCTTTACATGCTTGACTGTTCAAAAGCTGTAGCTTCCTTTCAGATTTTTCTTTATTACCTCCTGTGCAGAGCGTAGTATGGACCTCAGCTTAGAAGATCAACGCCAGGCCAAAGGGCACTAAATACTACGTGCCTATTCCCTCATTTAATCCATCAGTATACCATATTATTACCTTAATTAATCTCGGGGGGCCTTTCGTGCAAAGATCTCTGTTATCTAAGACCACTTGGAAGGATCTGTCATAGTTGAGCTTTCCTGTTATTTTGTCAGGTACCGTTATCATTTACTTTAATTTTTTCCAGAATTTTGTGACGGCTTGTTCTTAGATCTAGTTTTATTTCCTTGAATTGTCCGTTGGCACTTTCAAAAGCCACCTTTCGTATATAAATGTGAAAGGGTAGGAGATCGAGTGCGGTTTCCGGTTTTGTGTTACCTAAGTGCTTATATGTTTTTAGAGAAAGTTAATGTTTCATCTTTTATAGTAGGTGCTTTTAGCAGTTGTTCAGCTTTCTTTTTCTTGTAAAAAGTAAGAGATATGTTTTTTAGGGTTTCTGTTTAAACCCATCGTCCTACTAGGCAAATTTAGCGCATCTGATGTAAAAGAGTCCCATGAATACACCTCTTTATGGTTGTTACCATGCAATTTACGTAACCGATGGTATGGCACTGAATGCTGTCAAGCTCATTGAACATATTAGCATCAACCATAGAAATGGCAATTTGGGGGTATCCTTGAGTAGATGCTATTTGTATAGTCCGATCATCAAGTTCAGCTCTTATTTTCCGACTCCTTAACATTGCTAATGGTCTATACCTCTTCTTTGCAATGCCGCTTCAACTTGTACGAGGTACCGTTATAGCCATCTCGTTTATTTTGATTCCCTCTTGAATTTTTTTGATGGCTTCTCATTAGATCTCTGGAGACTTGGCACTATGGAACTTTTGTACATGAAGGTGTGACGGTCGGAGATACAGTTCGGGTGAAAGTGTCATAAATTTTTCTCGCGTCACCTATGGCATAATGAGCTCTCTCATTTCATAACGTTAATTTCTCCTAAAATTCAAAGAAAAAATTATTTATTGATTTGTTTTCTGATCAACCCTAATTAACAATTAGACATACATTTTAGTAAACAGATTCCGAGCACAATCTGAATTGGAAATAATATTTGTTTTCGCTAGTTTCCCACAATTTTTTTTTCAATGGTAGCAGGTAGGCGGACATTATACCAAAACCGCCCTCGACCTTCCGAGGTAAAATGTAACATCTTTCCTCTTTATCTCCTTTGTTGTTGAAATCAGAGAACAAATACTGTCTTCTAATTCATGCTTCATTCTAGTGTCGTGTAGAAGAACAATGAAAAAAGAAAATGAAAAGGGGCGGACGCAATCAAAGGACGTTCTTTTTCTTTTAGTTGTCAACGGTTATCCTTTCTTTGCCGTTAACGCTCTTGGATATTACTCACTGTCACTGGTTCAATTAGAGCGGAAATTTATTTTAATTGTCCTCCTGTCGGATGTTGTAATGAGGTTTATTGGATCGATTGTCTCTGCACGATAATTCGGTTTAAAAAGGGTGATAATGACGGGTATGTCGGCAATTTCCTCGATAGTTAAAATTTTTTAAATTCATTTTGCTTCGTTATGTCGAATTTCATGACCGGTTTCCTATAAATTTATAATATTGCCTTTTTCAACATCACTGTCAGTTTACCTTTGCCGGGGGCGTTGGAAGGATTACATTTGTCCTGTTATAAATGAGCTCCTAAATGCCCTTCTGTCACTCGAATTTACCTTTCCATAGCAATTTTCCCAGTAAGTTGGCAATTAACCTTGCTATCCTTTAACAAAGTGGCCCTTCTCACGGTCGAAACGACAAAGTGACATCCCTCGGAATTGAGAAAGGGATTCATTCCACTCATTGTTTGCTTCTAAATTTCCGATTTCCGCTTTCCGATTTGATTACATTTCATGGTAGCATTCTCCTTTGTCTGTTTTCCTCTTACGAAATTCGTGAGGCAGTTATCGCAGATAGTTTCTCTCAAAAAACTTTTGATTAAGCGGTGCTCAGCTTGGCGCCAGTTGAACAAAAACGATAGATAATGAATAAATATTTAAACTTTAAATGGCAAAGTAGTGAACAAACAGAAACAAACAAGTCATTAAGCCATTTATTCCTTAAAAATTCAACATCTACTTTTTATTTACCAACTGTATATTTTTTCACACTGGATTAAATTAAAATGAGCCTCGTTGAACGACTGCTTACAATTTAAACCAATTTCAACCATTTTTTTAACGATTCATAAAAACAATTCTAAGTCGCTCTAAAACCATTATAAAAGTAGTATTAATCAATTCAATATCAAAATATTGATCAATTGTCCAATGTCGACAAAGTGGGCGTAGCTAGGCTGTCGGTATGGGCTGGTTGGGCGTGGTCAAAGTTTGTTTTCAAGCCGGTTAACATCCAAATATTGGGAAGTTTGAATTATCAGTTTTAATTTTATGCCTTCTTTTTTCTTTAATTCGTTCCCTAATATTCTTATTTGTCATTTGACAATTAGATAATGATCGTATAAAATATCATAGACAGACAACGAAAAAACAGTTTCCTTGCAAGATTTCAAAGATAAATGACAAACCGCAAAATTGAATTAATAAGAAAGATGTTATGTTTAAAAATTATTTTAACTAACTAGGGTCCTCTGTTCCGATTCACGGAGGAAACAGGGTTGTTTTATTTTATATAGTAATGAGTTTTGTGTCCCTAGTGTGTGTAGAGAATGAATGTGTGATATGAGAGGCCGATGGCGGAATATTGAGTTCCCAATCGACCCTCAATTATGTTTGTTGTATAATATGTGTAAAGGGTGATGGAGGAATATCAAGTACTCCACAACCCTAAGTGAGAAAATGACATGCAAATATGAAATAATTTACATACTTAAAAGTGAATGAGAGTGTGAAAGGGTTTGTATTTGTTGGGGCTGAAATTATTAGGCTGTTGGCAGCCCTTGGAGCTCAACCTCGGCGGCTGGACGGAGACTGAGGACTGCCCCCGGACTGCCAACACCTGGGGTCGGCGAATCTCGAGGCCTGCAGATAATTTATTGAAAGTTACAAAAGCTGGAATTGCCGGTGGACTGCGAGAAGTATAGGCACGTTTGTATGTACATACGCACATGTGCGGATTTTAGCCTATAAATCCAAATCCAAAATTCAACTTATTAATTTTAAATTCAAACTAAACCAAATATACCAATTTATATAATATAATAAAGACCCTTTGTTTGTTTTAATTTAATAATGCAGAATTAAATTACAGGAACTAAATAAGCACAATTAAGGCATGGAAAATTCCGTCTGCCGGAGGTGATTGAAAACATGAACAGGGCAACAAAAGTGCAGAATAATACAAAATGTGGATTGAAAAAAGAAAAACTACGAAGAAACTCAAATTAAAGAAAAATAAAAACAACCATAAACTAAAAATGTGAATAAATAAAGTAAAAACATTAATAAAGAAAACTAACTGAAATTAAATTACTAACACTAGTACACAAAATTAGCAGGCCACGACAATGGGGGGGGGAGGTGTGCATAAACGACGTAGCCCACCTGAATTGAGTTTGTGGCGCTTCTATACTTATTATGTTGTATCAAGGAATTCGGGTACTGATGCGACCTACGACGCCAGAATGTTTGGCTCAATTGCTTCACTCTATGCCTTCTTGAGTGAGGGGTGATATCCGTCAGTGCTATGCGTTCGGGAACTGCTAAGAGCGGCCTTCCAACAAGGAAATGTCCCGATGATGGATAAATAGTCTAAGTCATCATCAGAATCTGGAATAGAACATAAGAGACAACTATTGAGGACAGCCTAAATTTTTGCGAAGCGAGTACTCCTCGAAAGTAATTGAGGATTCACCGATAATAGAATACAACAACATTTTTTATAGTAGACCCCCAATGTCCACCAAAACTGGTGGGGGGGTTGAAATGTCATTCAATACCCTTGGAGGAAGCATGAGAGTAGAGTTTATCTGCGTTGTGTTTGAGAAATACATCGATTTCCTTCAGCTGACAAGAAAGTTGAGACAGCAATCGCAATTCACGTTGGAAGGGAGTCCTCGAAAAGAAACAAAAAAACTCTATATGCACACATTTAGTCGTCATCATACAAATACGCAAAGGTACCCTGAGACCTTAGCCTTGCGGCGTGTGCTTGCCTTTACCTGGAACGGACCTACCAAATCGGTCCCAACGTTCAGAAAGGGATGACCCAGTTGAATTGGGATGCACGGGGGAAGATTGGGGCATCTATGGTCTTGGCCCGATATTTGTAACAAATTAGGCATTGCCGAATCCTCTTGCCAATCAAAGTTCGAGAGGAAATGATCTAGAAATTTATTCGCCCCAGAGCTTGAACCAGACTGTAAAGAAAGCTTATGGTAATAGTCACATATTAATGTGGATAGATGTGCGTCTTTTGAAAGTAGTAGGGGATGTCTGGTAGGAAAGGGAACAAGAGAATGTTTTAACCGCCCCCCACCCTGTGACATCCCAGAGAATCCAGAATAGGATGACGGGGTAAAAGGGAGGCGGAACACTTTTTTTCCCTCTGAGGGAAAGAGATCTTATTTTGAAAATGCCAGACTAGGGTAATTTTGACACAGACTTGCAAACTATGAGTTCGACCACTGAAAGAGGGCCGTTGATAAGATCGTCATTGTTAGTACTGTATTTGCAAGTGTCTATAAACAGCAGTACAGAGCCCCATGACTCGCAGTAGGTGCGACAGAGAAGAGAAATTACAAAATGTTTATTCAGAAAGGGATTTTCTATTTCTGCGGTAGACAAACCTAATTCTCTTTGAAGTCATCCAATTCAGACATAGGTAGGGGATCGTCAAAACCCCAGGGCCATAGTTGGATCGAGCCTAAAAAATGGCGGTCCCGCCCACCATAGTGGATCATGGATAAATGCATCGAGTTCCAAACCTCGCGAAGCGCAATCGTTAGGGTTTTCAGACGATGGTATATGACGCCATTCAGTGGGGGAGGTGATGTCTAAAATTTGTATTTCTCTGTTGGCGACAAATATCTTTAGAGCATGAGGGGATTAAGCCTAAGCCAAGACAAAACGGTGCGAGAATCAGAGTAAACATATCTAGAAGGTTCAACAACATTTAAATCTGGAAGTATCCTAACAAGTTTTGCGAGAAGCTAGGCTGCAGATAGTTCCAGGCGTGGGATTGAAAGAATTTTGATAGGGGCTGGCTACCTTACTTTTGACTCTGAACATTGAAACGAAAGGTTCGCTTTTGGGAGAGTGAGCGTTTAAATATGCAACGGCTGCGTATCGACGTTCCGACGCACCACAATAGCCCACTAGTCGATAGACTGAGGGTGAGGGCGGAAACATAAGTCGAGGAATACGGAATTGGGAGATCATATCTATTTTACTAATGAAGAGCTGCCATCGAGAAAGAAGTTCATTCGGAAGGGGTTCGTCCCAATCGACGTGAGACAGCCACGAAAGTTGTAAATAACATTTGGTCCACAAAGTAAGAAGGGCTAGAAATCCGAGAGGATCGATGATACCAGCCACCTAGGAGAGTATAGAACGTTTGGAAATTTACCTTTGAAAGGATTGAACAAAAAAGGCAAAAATATCAAGTTCCGGACACCACATCAAACCTAAAATTTTAAATCCTTCTTCTTCATTATTGAACATTAAGAAAGTTTCCAAATAGGAAGGAGGCAAGTCAGTCAATAAATCATCACCGTTTGATACTCACTTTCTGAGTTCAAAACCGCCTACAGCTAATAATTGACTGAGTTGTTCGTGAAGAGATTTTGCTTCAACTATGTCTGCAGCGCCAGCCACTACGTCTTCAACATAGGTAAGGTAATTAGGGGAAGTTATGTAGTCGCTCGAACAAAACTTACAAAAAAAAAGAAGAAACTTTATTGTCAAAACTGTACAATTTTTAAGTTTAAACCGACAGAGTGACAGGAGAAGGCTATGGCCAAAACTTCTGATTAAGATGATGGGCGGGCCTCTGGACCAGCCAGACTTTGCTGACGTGTTGGTCTGAGGGGCATTTTCATATTCCATAACTCCTCCGCCCCTAAGTTTGAAGCTCCTACGAGAAAAAAGGCAGTCTTGTACACAGACGGAGGTGTCGGCTGAGACGCCACTTCTTGATGAGGGTCTTCTTTATGACTTAGTTGTGCCTCTCGTGGAAGTGGTTTGTCTTCTTTACGATGACGGCGAAAATCAACGAACATGGAGAATATTGACAGAATGCAGAAACATATTATAACATAAACATAAATTGTTGAAAACGTCGAGGGAACATCTAATAGTTCCAATGGTTGCATTTCTAAATTTAGCTTATGTAATTCAAAAGCTATATTAGCTTTCGCCACTCTAATATGACTTTCGATTCATTAAATACATGTACAGTACAGTTTTTTAAACAATACTTCATTTTTGTCCAATTTAATTAAACTAGTATTAGATGTAAATATTGTATTGTTCACATCATTTTTTTTCATTAAAATTGATTTCGCTTTAAAAGCTAAATATTAGTCTATAAATGGTACATATTTAATAAATGATGTGTAGACATATTTACAATCAAAACGGTTTTCATTTGCAATAATTTGTTTAATACAATTATTATTAATTTTTGATTTGTTGCTTACAATAATTATGATTACTTATCTCTATGCAAGTAGCAGTAAATAGGTCATCCTTCGGTTTAAGGATTAAAAGTGGGTATGTATATATGGTTGTTACATGATCCTTTTTATTTATGGGATAGTATAATAGGAAATATGTGTCAAGGGTGAGCTTTGTAACGGTACGTCATTGAAATAATCAATTTCGTTATTCATAAAAGAGCAATGTATTTTGGTTAATTGCCAGGGTGTATTAAGAATGGGATATATAAATGTAATATTTCACGTATTTTTTAATGATGCATGATCATCATACATAAGGATTGAAGGATGTAATGTTTTAAGTTTTCAAAATTCTATAGAGTTTTCGACATCATTAATTTTGTTGTCTAACATTACTAGATTTACAAATATAGTATTATAAATTTTGCTTATTTCTCATTGGTTTAATATAGGATTTGTTAGTGATTTTATTTTTCTATTATTGTCTTGTATAGTCTGAATGTCATGATTAAATTGGTCCATTAATTTTGTTAATGGCCATCTGATATTCAACATTGTGCTGTAAATGAAAATAATTAGTTTGGATGGTGTTTATCGCTATGTCGCCGTAGTCCATATTTCCGGTAATCCAAGATATTGCTTTTCCTAAACCATTAATGAGCCATCGTTTTGACCTTTTAGTTTTAGTTTCACTGTTAATTAAATGATCAAATTTCTTTTTTGTGTATTGATATAGTGCCTAAAGTGAGGCTGATTCGTTCAGTTTGTGATTAATTATATCTCGTGTATATTAATCTAAGTTAGTTACGTGTATGAATGTATAGAATTTATCTATTATGTGTGCCTGTGGAAGTTGAATAGCAACAATGCCAGGTCCATTTCTTCAAGTCAGTTATTTCTACTGGTCTGGCTCGTTTCGCTAAGTCAGGAGAAGTGTGAGTAACCTAAGTATGACGTAATTTACAAAATCAATTGTTTTGATCAATTGGTCCAGCAACTTACATCGGTCTTACATCACAACATCTGGATAAGAGAGGAAAGCAACATATCCATGACTGCAAAAAACCCAAACAAAATCCTACAGCACTCGCTACCACCATTTCGAACACAAACACGATTTCGATTTCAACAATCCAAAAATATTATACACAGAAAAAAACAAACATAAAAGTAACTTTTTAAAAATGGTTTACATCAACAGAGATGAACATAGCATCAATTTCAGAACAGACACATGTAAACGCAGTCGTAGCTACGCTAATATCATTAATCAAATTAAATATCGATAACATACAAATATCATAACATCACACAAAACATATAATTTAACATATAAAACAATCATTACATTCCTCACATCAAACATTTGTACCTAATCTAATTCTTTCACAATTTAATTTTCCTTTCCGTAATTATCCCCGTCTGTATAATACTGAAAGGATAATCAGGACGAATCATTCCCCATTTTTTCCTATTGTCCGCTCCGTCTGCTCCTTTCACCTGAAAGAAGCCGACTCCTCATATAAAAATGTCTTTCTATCTCGATTTTCTTCCTCACCCCTTCAAAATCCAAGGTATATGAACAAAAAACAACAATATCTCACTGGTACTCTCAACGTGGCACACAATAATGAAACATCTACACAGAAAACAAACACTTAGAGTGAGTATAAATAATTTGATTGAGTCTAAAACTTCTATTATTGTATAAATCCATTTTTTCACATCCTTCATGTATTTGTATAATTTAAACAATGTTTATAATCCCAGGCCCTGAAGATGGCTCAATAAATATCGAAACAATTAATTAAGGTTTTTAGTTGAGATGAAAAAAAGTTAATGGCACGAGCGGGATTCGAACCCACGATCTTCGGCTAGATTTCAATTGTCGTCGAGAATCCAAACCGATTACACGACATTTGAAAAATGGCAAAAAGGAGGGAAAACTCATAAGGTGGGGTTGAGATGGGGAGTTGATGTCCGAGTGGATCGAGGTCACGATAGCTCAGGTGGTAGAGCAGCGGCGTATCTAGACGAAGGTCGTGGGTTCGAATCCCGCCCGTGCCATTATCTTTTTTCATCTCAACTAAAAACCTTAATTAATTGTAATGATTTAATTGGTCAAGCGGACCACGAAATTAGTGAATTTAAAGATCGAAACGTTGGCTCGACAAGGAAAATGTTTTTCTAACCTACCTCACACCAGACCGCATGCGACGATCTCTAATATTATTAACATTTCTTTTTATTTACTCCCAAATATTATTTTTCTATTCAAATTTGGGTATCTAAATTATACTGTAAGTTATAATTTTATTATTATTAATATTTAATATTTCAATGTTTTTCTTGTTGTAAATGTTCTTTGTCTTTCTTGTAAATATTCTAATAAAATGGGCAAATGCCCGTAAATAGATAAATAAATAGTTGGATTACAATTGTCAGTGGGGGTTTTCTTTAATTTTCCTCCCCAATTGAACTGCCAGCAAAGAAAATAAAGTAAAAAAGCCAATGTAACATAGTCATAGTTATTCAGTTGAAGGTCATAAAGCACAGCTGCCTTTCGCACTTCAGCTTAGAAAAGAGAGGATGCATACTGTGTTGTTATGATAATTATGGGGTAAATAAATGCTGTATCATATTATTATAACTAAGGAAACATGCCTTTATACTGGCCATTGGGGGAACGCGGTAGCCGAGTGGTTGGGGCGTCCTACTCGTATTTGCCACGCTAGCGGCTCTGAGTTCGATTCCGGACGTTAAGCCTTCCTGTATGACGGGAATTAATTACTTTTTCTTGCCCTATAACTACATACTCACTTTATATTTCATTCAAAAAGTACCACTACACACTTTATCCAGGGAGAGACCAGAGCCACAATTCATGCATGCTAATGGAGGGACAGGCTCCAGTACCCTACTCAAATAACAAGGAGGAAGAAAAGCTTCGAGAGGAGCTTCAGCTTGATGACTCTGGGGATGCCTACTGATGCCATGACCCCTAAATTCAGTTTTGAGAAAAAATTCCTAATCAAAATACCTTGTAGGGCAGAAAGGAATCCCAGTTAATGCCGATCATATCTGATTTACAGATGGCTCCAAAAGCGGTATGGGTCAGAAAATGGTATTTATAAAAATAAATCAAGCCTTGGGAAGATATATCACTGTCGGTCAAGCATAGACTGTGGCTATTGAACACTGTGCCAAGTAGATTCAAAGACTAGGTATCGTTAAAAAAAAGAAAAGGCACCAACACAGACAGCCAGGTGGCACTGAAGGCAATCGCCGCATCCTCGGTAAAGTGCAGAGTAGTTTGCGACTGCAGTAGAGCCCTGTCCGACATTGGAGAAAATAACAAAATTATCCTTGTCTGGGTGCCTATAAATTGAACAAGGAAAGTTTAATGAAGACACCTATTGGCCCTGAACCCTTTTGTGGTTACCAAACTGCCAAAACGCCGATCCATTACACAATGGATCAATAATAAGTCCACCGCTTAATGGGAATGTAGCCCGGGACAGAGGCATGCGAAAAAGTTTACCAAAGGTTCATCGCAGAAACTAACGGCAGAACTACTAAAGCTCGGACGTGCTAGGACTAGAATAATAGTTGGACGGCTAACTGGACACTGCAGACTCCGGAGGCATATGTATAAACTCGGAGTGGCAGAAACAGGCCTGTGCAGATATTGCCAGGAAGAAGAAAATTCTTCAATATTCTGTGTTGGTGCGAAGGCCTATGTAGGCCGAGATTCCTAATCCTGGGAGAGGAAAATCCAGGGCCTGGAGGATATACGGGAGCCCTTGAAAAAGCTTTGAGGTCTGGTAAAAAGCCTCAAGCTTAACGAGGAGCTCAAGATAAAAAAAATATTTCGTGGTTGTACTGGGACGTGTTTGTCACCCCGGCCAATATATTTGTCTCGCGCGGAACATTCACATCGTCGACTTGCAAAATTAATCAGTCTAAGCCATTCGGGCCAACGAAAAAAAGAAGCCAAATTTGTACAAATTAGGAGCACAAGCATTATCGTTTGACCAGGATTTATAATAGTTCGAAAAGGTTTACGCATTTACATGTACTATGTAATAATAAATACATTTCTGTCTAGGGTTATTATTAGAGACCGGATTTTTATGCAGTTGCATATTTTGTTTGCCACCACATACGATCGAGGAAATCACATATCCGAATCATGCATCTAGGAAGCCGAAGGTTAAATTTTAAAGAGCCCATTTTTGCATATTTGAAGAATATCGCATAAAATTGCATATTTGGATATTTTTTTTAATGTAAAATCACATTTATCGCGCCAAATATTTAAAATGTATTGGTTTTCGGGGGGGGAAGCATAAAACAATCTGTAAAAAATAAAAATTTGGCGAAAAGTAGGTTTATTTCAAAGAAAACTGAAACAGGTCGAAACGACGGGAAGAGAAGATTCTAGAAATGCCGACAAAAGAATATAAAACCCTTCTTAGGTCTAATATTCAATATCATCCCAAATTTTATTTGACCGTAGGCATAATTTCACGGAAGCCAATTTAGAGAAGTATTTGTTCATTAACATCAATTATGCTCAATTAGTATAAAATATCTAGTTTAATTATGTAAGTGAGAAAATATTTTTGTTAAATGTAAATAAACTCTAAATACTTGCTAATTTTAATTATTATTAGTTTTAAAGACTTTTAATATATATTTCTGTTTAAAGTTATTATGACAGTAAAAAACTGGTTCACTGCATATCATTGCATATTTTAACGTATTAATACTGCATATTATTGCATATTTCAGGGCTTTCAATTGCATATTTTATAGAATATTTTGGCAATTTTTACTCCATAAAAATCCTGTCTCTAGTTATTATATATTAAACTATTCAGATAGGAACTCGTGGTCTCTAAAATGCCGTCTTATTTAGCATATTTATTCTTAAGCTCCGCCATAATGACCAAGTGAAAAAAATCTTTCCATATTATTATTCTTCCATTGAATTTTGATTTTTCTTCTTTAATCCGTACCGTCCCTCATACGTTAGTTTATTCCGTCATGGGTGTGCTGTTAGCTTTTTACAAATTTCCTATAACCACAAATGTCGCTAAAGCGAACGCAGGTAGGTACAGTTGGTTTGGTCTCTTCATCATCAGAATTATCGCCAAAACCAGCTTCTTCCTCACTGAATTCATTCATCAATTTTAAAATTCGTTCGGAAAAATCTGGACCTTGGATCATGTTGGTCCATTGTCTCTGCATATATCAAGAAAAGAGATATTCACATTGAAAATTTAGAAAATTAAAATAGACCCAGAAGAAAAGTGTTACTTTCAAAATATACTGCGCGTTCAACAATCTGGGTCTGAGAGATCCCGTTACTGTTTACAAAATAGGTACCTACCGCATGATCATACTGGAGTCCTCAAACCTAGGCTATGGAAGCTCTACTAGCTTCTTCGAATTTACATGGGCGCCATATCCTGTTTCACCCCTCCGGTTAGCCAACACACAACAATGAAATTACCCTGTGAGACAGAGAGGGACGATTCCGGGTAATACAGTTATAATTTGAAACACCTATGTTTCTATGGAAAATAATTTCCCGCGGGCCGCTAGAATGGGTATCTAGGCGCGTTTTATCCCGGACAGTGGGAGGCATCGACTATTCCATGGTGCCTTGGATGCAATGGAAATGATTTTATCCAAGTCCCCGGACACTGATAACAACAATAGAACAAGTATAGAGTAATGATATTCCATTTCGGTCTCTATACGGGGCCAAGCTGCGATACCCCTCCAACACATGCGACACCGTGAGTCGGTCATCTTGGCATGCTGGGCACCTAGGTCGACTCGCGCCAACCAACAGGTACCCATGAGTCGCACGTGTGTGGCCGACCCGCAGGCGGGTCAGGACAACGGTTTCCCTTCGAGATATCCCCTCCGGGCTCCATCGGTTGATCGTCAACTTAACGGACACTAGCGCGTCAGTCGAGTCGGCCCAACGACGCTTCCACTTGTCTAATATCATATTTTTCACTATTCTCTTAGCGTTGTCAGGCCGAATCGGGGTGGTCTCAACATCATCACTGTGAGGAAAGAGAGTACCCTCTTTCGCGGCCAGGTCCGCTCTCTCGTTCCCCTCCAGTCCGACGTGTCCTGGAATACAGGCTAAAACCACCCTTTTCCCGGCGCGCACAATGTCCACATATTTCAATTGGATT
The DNA here is from genome assembly GCF_000648675.2 of Cimex lectularius. Classification (NCBI taxonomy): domain Eukaryota; kingdom Metazoa; phylum Arthropoda; class Insecta; order Hemiptera; family Cimicidae; genus Cimex; species Cimex lectularius. The sequence continues at coordinate 1,472,001 of NW_019392675.1, read as the reverse complement.
TTGCCGACCAGTGGATCCCGTGTATAGAGGTCTCTCAGGGCTCTCACCGCGCTGAGGGAGTCAGTGCAATGAGAACAGTTTCGTCCTCCATGCCCGACACCCCCAGCATTGCGTGCCAAATCGCGTTTAGCTCGGCGGTGTACACACTGCACTCTCTAGGGAGTGGGTGGGAGGAGCTCTCCTCCCGCGTGTACACCCCGCATGCCACACCAGCCCCGGTCTTAGAGCCTTCCGTGAAGACGGTCTTACATCCGGGAAGCTGAGAGCGGAGTTCAAGGAACTCCGCTTTATATTGGTGCGGCATGGTGCGCGACTTGGGCAGGGCTGCCAGATCCTTCCGGCCACAGTACCATCCCCTCCCTCTCCAGGGATTCGGCAAAGCGGATCCCTAGAGGTCGCGTCCGGGTGGGCAGCCTGGAATATTTATCCTCGTGAGGGTTGCCCGTGATCATTACCGCCAGCGGATTGCCTGGTTCGGCCAGCATGGATGCCGTATCCGTAGGCGAGCTGCTCCCGCTTCAGGTCCGGCGGGAGAACACCCACCTCGCAACAAAGGCTGGCCAATGGCGTGGTCCTGAAGGCGCCTGACACCGCTCGAAGACCCTGATAATAGAAACGGTCGACCTTGCGGGACCTCCTTGCAGAACCATACGTCATACATCCGTAAAACATTCTCGAGCACAGCAGCGAGTCGAATATCCTTAATAAAATTAACACGACATTTGAAAAATGGCAAAAAGGAGGGAAAATTCAAAAGGTGAGGTTGAGATGGGAAGTTAGGGTCCAAGTAGATCGAGGTCACATAGCTCAAGTGGCAGAGCAGCGGCGTATCTAGACGAAGATCGTGGGTTCGAATCACCCTCGTGACACCGACTCTTCTATCTCAACTAAAAACCTTAATTAATTGAAAGATTAAATGGGAAGTTCTAGAAGGGGGGGCCTTTTTAAAGGAAATTTAACGCTCTTTTCAATGATTTTTTTTTACTTCCACGCAAATGAATAGTTCAAGAGCTATAAGTAGATTTGTGGGGAAAACCGTAGACAGTTGGATAAAAAAGTTGAATATCTGCGAAAGGGTTGCGAATCGGACCAAGTTTTATGTGGTTTTTTCTGTCTCCCTGTATAATATTTTATTTTATATTTCATATGAATCTTGAAAATAACGATGTTAATAATAATAAATTCTCTACTTGAGCAGGATAACATTTCCCTCCTTATTACTGTTCATTAATCATTATTATTGCAGCGTGTTTAATTATAGATCTATGTTTGGATGGACTCATCAGAATCATGATTAATGTGGTCCAATTCAACTCATTAATTCAGAAATGGCGTCAATTTGTTTACGCGTTGATACAAGCTCATGTTTAATGTAAAGCAACGCCCATACTCTCATTTACAATTTGCTGACCGAATTATATATAAACTAATTTAGTAGAGAAAAGGGCCGCCCACACGCATAAACATTTTTGTTTAATAAAAGTCATTGGAATTCCATAGTTTTCGACAAATAATTGGCCTGTTTATTAAATATTTTTAAGATAAAATCATATATTTTCATGAAAGAATTTACAAAAACAATAAAAACAAAATTTATGTATTGTTCGACTAACCTGTTAAACCAGTCGTCCGTGTATCGCGGATAAGGAAACTGATCGTTACTGCTGAAGTCGTAGCTTGCTTTGGCATTCTGTAACACAATATTTTTCAATTAACATTTTAACATAAATAAACACAAGTAAAGTCAAAGAGATAGTTTACACAGATTTAACAATATCATGAATCAACGAACGGATAAAATTAATTACGGTCCACACCAAAGGAGAAAACGACGAATTAACTTCATAAACGTGATAAATAAGCATTCGACATGACTTAAATATCAACAGCAACAGCAAAAGTGACATTTTTTCTTTTTACAACTGTACTTATTTGAACTTATCACAATTAAAATTGTTTATATGTACAAATTTAAAAATAAATTAAAACAAAATATAGTAATTGAAGAAAAAATGAAATAAATAATCTAACACTAGAATGCGAACAATCATCCTCCGATGATCTTTCTAGGCTTAGTCTCACTGCCCAACAGGTCGCGACGTCACTGCCGCTGTATTCTCCAGGGAGGATTATTGGATATAGTACGGATATAGTAAGTAATATAGTAGTAATAGTAAGGTGGGACAAACAGATTGGGATGCAAGGAAAGGGATTTGTGGAATTTTGTATACACGAAATGTTATGACATCTTTCTCAAAAGCAATGTTAAGGTCATTACGGATTGGATACATATAAGGGACACACATTGACTTCTTTTTGGAGGATTTTGGATTGGGCAATCTGTATAAGTTGGCAGTTGGAATGTTTGGTAGAACCCCACAGTTCAATGCCGTACGTCCAAATTGGCTTTATTATCGTATATCAGTCGTTTGTTGTGACGCGACAGTTTTAACCGTTTGTCTATAGTCGTAAGGAGTGTTTTTTAATGGATAGTCAATTCCTGTTTTTTTAGATTTATATGTGGCTTCCAAGTTAATCTTTTGTAAGTACAGCCCAAGAGAGCGGACGCCGTTAACTGTAAGAATAGATATGTGATATAAGTATAGCGGTGGTATTATTCCATTACGGTAGTCAGAGACGGATGTACCTTGGCTGACTTGAAAGAAGTGCCCAGTCAGGTAAGATCGGGAATAAGGAAGTAGGCCAAAGAAGATGCTCCTTACCTTCCACAGCATATCCTGATGCCAGATGCATCAAGAAAAGCACTCGAGAGGTACTGTTTCAGCTCAAGAGAGGAAGAGACAGCGTCTAACACGGTGGCATTAGTGGTTTGTGATGTTTACGGAAGCCAAACTGGTGGTTGGGATAATGTTTTGTTCTTCTAGAATGGGAAGGATTCTTTTAAAAATGCTCTTCTCTAGAATTTTTCCTAGGATAGGTAAGAGGCTTATCGGTCGATAGGTTTGAGGTAGGTGGTGAAGTTTATGGGGCTTTTGTGGTAGATAATCTTGATAATGAAAAACTTCTATTGTAAGAGAAAATCAATAGTTTTATAACTCGACGGATTTGAGCTGTTATAAGGTCGGTTCCAGGATTTTTCTTTTTGGAAAGTTTTTTGATAATATGCTGGACCTTTGAAGGATGAAAAGCTTTTTGGGGAAGGCTCATATGGTGAAAACATAACGCAATTGACAACATGCGGGCTTCCACTGAAGATTCCCGAACGTTTAAAAACGAGATTAGCCATACTTGGAAAAAATGTATACTAGGGCTTGAATATTGGAATTCAATAACCCAACTTACACACTTGCTCAACCTTATGATTTAATCCATTATATTTAGTGGTCTGATTGACCGAATTACTTCTTTCAATTAATTAAGCTTTTTATGTAACGTTTTGGTTGAAATGAAAAAGCTAGCGTCACGAGCGGGATCCGAACCCACGACCTTCGGCTCAATACGCTGCTCTTACCACTTGAGCTATCGTGACTTCATTCCAATCGGACACCAACTCCCCATCAAAACCTACAATTTTATGATTTAATCTTGAAATGAACCGATAGAGTTAATTTTTGCGAAGGAATTTTTCGAAAAGCATTTTGTTATTGGACTGTCAAACTGTAATTACTTTTGATCAATACTGTCGCCTGTTTTCTACATATTATGCTATGTAGAACCGAGATAATAAACAAACATTTGCAAAATTAACACAGAAGCTAAGGCAAACACTGAGATGATTTTATGCGCACTATTGTTGAATGTAATGTCCAGTTGAAGTTGATAAGGCTAATCATGTTGTACAATTGATGTGTTTATGTTTACGTGTTGTGACAACAGAAATAAAACTCAACATTTACATAGGGTATGATACATGATAAATGTTCATTTTGCAAACGTTTAAACAAACAAACATACCAAAATTACTGTTTTCTTACGCTTAAATCTGTGGTTCATACTTGCTTTCAATACGTCATGCGGATTGAGACAAAATCAATATTGCGTTATATTTGAATATTTAAAAAAAATATATTTAAAAAAAAATCTTTGGTTTGTTACTATATTTGAACAAAATTTGTTCAGTTTCTCTAGTTCAAAAGATAATTTCTCTAGAGATGTAATAAAGGCTTCAGAGGATATCGTGGGATTACAAATCTTTTCCAAACGTATGCTGCAAAAAGAGTTGGCACAACTAAAATTGCCTTGGAAATTATTCGAATTCGAATTACTTCAAAAACAATCAAGCTGATTTTATTGAAATACCGAGGAAGTTAAATGAATAGAATATTCAACAGAAATTATAAAGTAGTAAATCAAGAAGTTATTTTTTATTAGTAATATATGTTAACATCAAATATTTTATTGTTTTAAATAATATGAGTATGTTTTTATCTTTTTGTTAATTATTCTGTGAATTGTTGTGCATTTGTATGCAGTTATGTCCCTGATTATCCTTGTCCGCCTATTCTCGCTGTGAATGTACATTTGAACGGATGGAAGGGTTAAAAATAATTGGATAAATAACAAATATAGGGTACAAAAAAGAAAGTTTATGTGGTTATTAATATTTTTGTTAGGCTGAATTTTTATTTGTTTAATACATTCCAATCTCACTGCCAGAATTTTCAGGTATATTGCGCCGAATATGATATTCCCAGATATATCAAGTACACCAGGTGTGTTTTGAATGCTTATAAAACGGGCTCGTTTCATACAAATTTAAAATGCAATATATTCCTAAGATTGCAGCTGCAAAATAATTAACACTGGAATATGATAAGCGACATACCTGCACTTGAACCTGGATGGTAGAAATTATGAATACGATTTAATGCAGTCGGATCCAAGAAAAACTGAATTCAGCCCAGAGGACAAACTTTTCACGTACTTTGGTATAAGTTAGCCAATCGATTTGTAAAATTTATACTAAAGTTGCCGGAATATTCTGCCATGATGGGGACCATGGTATGGTTCAATTTTACTGAATGAATTTGTTAGGTAAAGCCTTGGAAACGTTTTGTTTTTTGCTGGTTTTGTTCCGATTTGATATTAATCTTTTATAATTTCTAATGGGACATTAAGGTTAATGTATTTCTTCAAAGTTGGTGTTATGTATATGCCTGAAGTAGTTATTGACTCTGCAGTTAAACATACAGTCATAGTCATAACTTAATAAATGGTTTTTCATAAACTCTATCAACGCATTTTTGTGTTTTGCCAATACGTCAACTTCTTCTTGCCAAAATCTCTGCGCTCCAATCATGGTCAAACTATTAAACAGATAAGTGCACCATTCGTATGGCATTTCCTTTTGAAAAATCAAATCATTTAATTTTTTAAAATATAATTTGTAGTACATTACAACTACCGTCAAGTAAGTAACAAGAAACAATGAGCAAATGAAAACAAGAGTGGAGAAAATAGCCATTGGTATTACTCCAAATGTTACTAAAATATTGTGTTTAATTGATAGTTGTGACATTGTCACTTTCACTATCATCACCTCCCATTTCCTGGGGGATCTCGAAGCCATTGTTTCTTCAGTCGGCGGGGAGGGATTCGTCGGGATGCGAGGTTTCTGATGGGCTGATTTACGGTAGTGGGAGGTTTTTATGAAACGTGCGGTAACGGGAACGAAATCTTGAACGAAAGGGATATGTAAGTCTGTATGTGTAGTTAGGTTCGATACATAAAATAAAGCATCTAGTATTTTTCGTAGGATTAACGACTAGGCAGTTTGAATGCGGTGGATGTTGGAATGCTTGGCTGAACCCCTCACTTACAGTCCGTAACTCCATACTGGCTTAACTATGAGGTTGTAAAGCAGCCTATTATTTTTGAGAGGTAAATTAGAGCGTTTGTCAAGAATTCATGCAAGAGGTCTATATCGTGTCAGTCTTGAGTGAGGATTACAACACGTCAGGCGTTTGTCGATGTACAGTCCGAGGTACCGCACCTTGTCCGAGTTGGGAGGGGAATATTATTTAAGAAAACGGGGGGGTGATCTTTTTACGGAGAGTGAAAGTGATGTCGGTGGTTTTGTCTGTGTTAAATTTTATCCTTTTCGTTTTGCACCAAGACTCTAGTAGTGAGAGGCGTTGTTGGATGTTTCGAGTGGAAATGACAAGGTTGGAGTTGCTAGAGAGAATTGCTGTATCGTCTGCAAATGTGAATGTGGTGGTTTCGGGATGTGATAGCATGTCAGCTGTGAACACCTGGCATAGTGTGGGGGGCAGAACGCTACATATATCAATATGTAGCATGGATAGGTAAATATGCAGAGAGGGAGTGGCCTTCGACTGGTGCAATCAATGGCGAACGAACATCAAACCAGCCCACCAGGGCATATTAACAAAGAAACAATACCACCATCGAACCAAGTCCGCTACTACGGGCTTTACTTATATAGCAGACTTACATGGAACCCACATACAAATTAAAACTACAAGAACTTAACAAAACATATGGACTCCTCAAACATAACAAGCTAACGATTACAAAACACTCATCAGACCTATTTGCACTTACGAAATGGAACTATCGGGCTAGGTCAAATCATCCAACGAATTGAATCCTTTCATCTAAAGTTCTCTGCCGTATCCTCAATGCTCCCTTCTACTTCACCAATTAAACGATCCGCAAGGATCGTAAAATCCCATTCGTGAAAAATCTTATCCGAACACGCTTCCTAAAATTCCGCTATAAACTATCTCTACACCATAACCCACTAGCCATAGCTCTTTCCTCAACGACTCACCCCCTAATCCTCCAGGCCGTTTAAAACGACTATGGCCTCGTGACTTTCTGTCTCAACCCAACCAATTAAATAAAAGAGAGTTACAGCACTGGTTGGTTGTCTCCCCACTGCCTCCTGGTCTTACAGATCTGTCAGATCTGTATATACATAACTATACTCTATATATTTTTATCTCAACCAAGACCTTACATAGAAAGAATAATTAATTGAAATATATAACTATACTATTTACTCAATGTATATTTTGTATAGATAGCAATAAATAAATAGAAATCGTCTTACTTCAATTCGTACTGAGAGACCAGAGCAAAACAAAATCGGCTTCAGATTTTTCACTCACTAATTAAAGCAAAAATTGCAATTGGATGATTAAGAAAACATTGACGATCAAACTAGAGATGCTTACCCATTAATTAATTAAACTTATTATTATTTGGGACTTGTGAGGCCTCAGTTTGTCGATTGCAATTTTTTTAATTAAGGCCGTCTCCGTGAGGAAGGAGCATTTATTAGCTCACCTTGATAACCTGGTCGGGGATAGGGCGTTGAAGAGAGATCCAAATTAATAATTAGGAGCAGGAAATAATAATAAAAGAACTTCTCTCAAGGGCTTTACGTCCGCTACGTATCAAGAATGATCAAACTTATTAGATTCGGCTTCAATCAGCCACATCCTTGCCCCGCCCCACAGGGAAACCTACTTTTCCGTCATCTTCTGTTACGGTGCGACCACCAATAAAAACAAGGGTTTTATTTGTGATAAAATTTGGCCTCATAAAATGTGGGACGGCGGCAATCGCTTTTCGACCAAGCTGTCGGACGAGAGCTTTCATTGCACATGTAAACATTTCTTTTACGTACGATTGTGTCGGCCCGGCCTCATATGATAATCGGCATGTGCACTCTTTGTTGAAGATTTTCAGTTTATCTAATGTTATATCTTACGGATTGTTTAAGTTTAATAAAACTGAAAAATACGCTAATTTTATTTTGTCTTCGGTCATTCTTAAGATGGGTGTAATAACTGAGATACATACGTTTTCAATACATATTTATAATGAAGAAATGAATAGGGGGTGGAGAAGAAAAATAACGTATGAAAATCAAGAAGTATCAGAAGGAATACCTGTAGAGGAAAGGAGAATCAATTTGAAAAGCATTTTTTAATTACAATATTTGATTTGTAGACTGGGAGGATAATTTTCCAATTACAACCTAAACTCGGCCTACTTTGTTTTGCCATAAGATGCTCAGCCGGTTGACAAGAGCGTATGTAAGCAGTGGTTTATACGACCTGTTTCCTGTCCATCTTCATTTACGGATTGATTTTTCGGGGCTGTAGATCACGCTTAAACGAGGTTTTTCTAATTCAAAAATGAACTATTCGTGTTATATCCTGGGCGACTTGTATAGACAGCTTTTTAAAAATAAAAAAACCTGTCAATGTCATGCTTATATATTCTCTCCTTAGCAATTTTTACTATTAAGCATAAAAATATACTGGTCGGGAAAAATAACATGAATTAACAGGAAAAATGTGCGACAATTTATAACACCATAGTGGTTGCTTAACCCAGCCCCGAGGAATATCGGGTACACTGGGGTGAGTGTGACGTCTGTTAAGTAAAAGTAAGTTATTAGCGAGAATGGAGTGGGTTCAACCCCTACCCGAGGAATATCAGTACTATGGGGAAGTGAATGTGACCAGACCTCTATGTTTATGGTGATGTATGTATAAATATAAATAAATAAATATATATATTATATATGTATTGTTTTTTTTTATTCTACAGTTCGCAACCTGAGGTACAAAAGAGAGGCTAGTGCACATGTAAAAGTCAGTTACTGGTAGAGACGCTCAAATGGCTGCAGGTTGAAAAATAGGCGTGAAAGACACTAAAAAAGAAACCAAAAGTAATTGAGTATTTTACGTATAAAATACTGCTTCAAATAGAGTAAGTGGCGAACGAAATATACGACCATCTCGTGCCAATTTTATGTTGCACCTGCCTTCCCGGGATAATTGAAATCGACTATAAATAAAAACCAGCGAGCCTGAGGACTGGAAAACAATACATAAAAATACACGTTAGCCACTTCTTATTTTTACATCATTACATTACTTTTTATTACAAATGTTCTCGAGCTAACACAATTAGTGTTTCACTCGCTACATAGAACATGGAATTTCACTCACACTTCACACTACGACAAATCGGCAACCGCGGAGCAAAGTTTAAAAGATTTGTGCATAGATGTGTAAAGTTCATTTAATGTACACAACCAAGGTTTCACAGTAAGTTAAACCCTATTGTGTTACGACTTTGTCATTGGAAACTTCAGCAAAGCAAATATCTCGAAGTGTTAATGCAGTCTTGCATAAAATAAACAGTTTATAACAACTTCCCTCTGCATTTTTCAAAATTAGAAACGTTAAAATCGGTTAATATATGTGTAAACGATTTGTTTTGGGCCCAGAAGATAGGAAAACAAGGTCCCAGTTGTTATAAGTTCTTTGAAAATAAATAAAATCTATCAATCAGGCATCGTTTTTTTACTAAATAAATATTCAAACCAAAACCAAAGTTAACAAAATTAGGCACAAATAAAAAAACAATTGGAATAAATGAAAATTTCAAATTTCAAATTAGATTTAATTTAACTTTTTATAAAGAAAAGAACTAAAATTAAAATCCTTTTACATTTCATACCACAAAATTATAACCCTTTTAGTCAAACCAAATTCACCTTCTACAGAGAAGATCAATGAAAGAATCCTGTTAAAATCCCTCATTTAAAACTAAAATGCAATATTTTTTATATGATTATTTTGTTATTTCGGCATTTTGATATTTATTTTGAGGTCAAAATTTTTGTGATATGTGATTGCACACCGACTATTTTCTGATTTTTTCCCACTGCTCCTTACACCTACCAGGACAGAAAGGGAGTGAACTTTTCAGGCGGAGGGGTAGGCGGCACTTGTTTGAACTCGTGCATTTTTCTTAATATTTAAGGGTATCAAAATTTCAAGAAAATGTTTCCTTTATAATTTTTCCTTTCATTCCCCTTTTTCCATTTCAATTTATTTTAAACCTTATAAATTTATCGTTGGGCGTAGAGAGAGATAGATAACGCTAAATGTACCAGTTGTTGACCGAAATAATCCGCCTTCGAACAACAATAACACTCCGCTCGGCTGTAAGATCATTCGGTTCCCAGGCCTTGACCACTTCGACTCCATTTTTGTTTTTTCGGCTTCACCCTTTTAAATCATTTTCGTTCATTTGTCTTCGGAAAAAGGGGAGAACTTTGTCGATACTCGGGGAAATCATCGTCCCGAGTGATTGGTATCGCCTGTTCTCGAATCAGCCAAAATAGTGAGAATCACTGGCAGAAAATCTCGCTGCTCGACCTACAGAAGCAGGAACTTCGTTCGATCTTCGCCTACAGGACATCTGGAATTTCACCGCAGGGACTTCGAATCTCCTTCGTCCATCGATCCATCAACGTGAACCCACCATTCATCGACATCGTACTTCAAAATCTGTATTTATTTTTTCCTTATACTTTTGCATGCAAGCTTGCTTAATCATTTTTTTTCTTTCACCTCAAATGTGCTCAGGGGATAATTTAAGGATTTCACCCCCTTATTTTAGATTATTTTGTTTAGTTTTGCTACAAAATTTTAATAGTTAACACTTATTTTTGTTAATTTCTGTTCATATTCGATAAAATGGACTAAATTCAAATCTGATCTAAGATTATCCGGATCCGGTATTTTTTCGTGGTCAACTTTTGTTAATCAATCGATTACAATATTTTGATTTACAGGTTAGATTTTAATTTATTATAATTTACTTATTATTTTGTTTGATTATACCCAGTTTGTTATTTTAATTTGAGTGTTTTATTCGGTAGAATATATTGCATGTGTTTTATTTCATTTGCTATGTACTCTCACGTCAAACGATAACATTACATTGCTTCAGATAATTTCCACAAGGATTAATAAATTGTTAGTCATATTCACTATTAATTTCATTTAGAAATGTGTGGTGATTAGTGACCGTTAATCGATATTTATTTAGAAATCGTGAGATGCGGTCTAGTGTGATGTAGGTTTCAGAAAAACATACAGAACAAAACAAATATAAACGTAATTTCTTAGAAATTGTTTATATCAACCGAGATAAACACAGCATCAATTACAGAACAGATACATGTAAACTCAGTCGCAGCTACGCCAATATCATTAATCAAATTGAATACAGATAACATACCTATATCATCACATTACATTCCACACATCCAATATTTTTCACATAGTCTAATTTCCCAACAATTCAGCTTTCCTTTTCCTATTTATCCCTTTCTATATAATCCTGAAAGGATAATCTGGCCGAACCGTTACCAACACATTTTTTCCCTTCGTCGGCTCCTTTCACCTCAAAGAAGCCGACGCCTTATACTTTATAGATTTGTCCTTTCAATTATTTAGAAAGACCCCCCCCCAGATTTTTGGTCCTCCGGGCCGGATCTTGTCGATTTTAAAGTTGGGTTTTTATTTATTTTGTCCCTTTTCTGCCCATCATCTCAACCACTTCGTTCCTTACCTTACTAGGTGACTTGGAATCGATTCTGGAGCAAAGTTGACTGCCGATCTCGATGCATACAGGTACGACCTGATGGACCTCTCTAACGACATTAAAACGACCTCAGATCTTGGTTTGAAGTTGAGAGATGAGGTTCTTGACCCTGAAATTATTCCCAAGTTTAAGGCCAGACTCTCGCGTTTGGATAGTACACACGATCGTTTTATAACGGTCTGCAGTGAGGTCATTGTTACTAAGGTTACTAACATAGATGAGTTAGGTCAGCTCAGACAAGAAACTCGTGAGTTCTATTATGAAGCTCTGTCTCATAACATTCCCGAGCAGAACGAAACCACCTAATTACCAAACCTAGATATCTCAGCAGGTTCTAAGAGTCGTCGGGCGGAAGCTGGGCTCCCCACCATCAATCTACGATGGTGACGTCAACCAATGGCCATCGTTTAAAGATACCTTTCTATCACTTGTGCATACTAACGAGTACATTGACACTATCCGAAAATTCCATTATTTGCGAGACTCATGGTCAAGAGAGGCTTTCCAAGCCATTTCACCCATTCCTATTACAGAGCTAGAATATCCCCAAGCCTGGAACCTACTTCTTAACTTGTATGATAGCAAACGGATTCTCGCTATCAACTATCTGGTGAAAATTTACAATTTCAAACCACTTTCACGAAATGATCTGCCCTCTTTGTAAAATTTCATTTCAGTCGTACTGAAAGGACCGCAGTCATTTAGAAACCTTGGCTTGCAGGATCCATCAGGATTCATGTTATATACATATGCGCTCCGATTGTTGGATGTTCGGACGCGCCAACGATTTGAGCGTCAATATGGTGGTCAAGAGACCCTTCACAGTTTTGATGACCAGGGGAATCCGACTGTCTAATTAAAACAAAGCATTGGGATGGCCCTAACGGGTGTTGACGCAATGTGATTTCTGCCCAGTGCTCTGGACGTCAACGTGAAGAAATTCAAAAAAGCTCTGGTCAACGGCGGGAGTAACTAAGACTCTCTTTAGAGGTCAGAAGAAAGAGAGTCCAATGGTAAAGAATGGGTCGAGATGCGAATATATCATCTTTGATGACCTAGCCTCTCTCGATCAAGACAACCCCACCTCCTCGTGATACCGCCGGCTTACCACCGCACTTTTTTTCCGATCTTGAAATGTATCCATGGCTTGATCGGAGGGGAGATTGGCGAAAGTATTGGTGAGGTTGGAAACTGGCAATATCGCTTATGAAAAAAAATGTGGTAAGAAACCTTTAAGGTAGTAACCATGAGCGATAGTGCCGTTCCAACTGCGCAGGATAACACTGGTTTTGACGTCTCACCTGATTTAACGACGGTGGGCTGCTTGGTGTCTCAACCTTGTCGTATAATCTGGCCGCTTTGCGGGTCGATGTGTACGAGTGTAGGCGAGGCATCGGGAGGCCTGACTAAACACTTCAAGCGATCCCATCCGACGGTTGAGCTCCGCTTCAACTGTGCTAGGTGTGGGGCAGGGTTCGGCGGGTCGCATGCGGCCTCCTGCCACCTGAGTCGTTGCCCAGGGCCGGTTGTGTCAGGTCCCTCCGATGTTGTCCGGAGGGAATTCCCCTGTACCAACTGCCCTCGGTGCTTTACGACGAAGGCTGGACGGTCCATCCATATGAAGAAGTGCAACCCTCTGGCTGTTCACGGGCCTCCCGGAGCAGTCACATCTGTATAAGGGGGGGCCAGTGGAAGATGGACCGTCGAAGAGGAGGCGATGTTTGACCGGCTGATGTCGGTGCATTACCCGACCCGCGGCTACTCCGCCGTTATTGCCGGGCTCATGCCGGGCCGGACCTCGAAGCAAATTCGGGAGAAGGCCCGGTCTTGGGCTAAGGCGCACGGTGGGAGGGCCGCATGCGGGGAGGGTGGTGCGCCGCTTTTAGAGCCTCTCACTGACAGAGATCTTCCCGCGGATGAGGGATTGGACTTGGCGGAGCCAGTGCCTGCGTACCTCCACCAGAAGCAACGTCGCCCGCCCAACCGGTCCAGGAACCGCGCGCCGGCAGATCGTCGTTGACCGACTGGAGAGCCAGAGCCATCGATTATGCTCTGAAGATCGATGTGCCCGGGGACGTAGAGGAAGTTATGTGGGCAGCTAAAACATGCAATGGCGTTCTGAAGGGGGAGATCCCTCCGACTCGTAGAAGTCGCACGGATAGAACGGCGAGAGGGCGTGGGGCCCGACTAAGAAAAGAGTACACTGCCACGCAAAATATGTATAAAGATTGTCCTCGGAAGCTGGCCACGCTGGTGGAAGACGGCGACCTGCAAAGGCTCGCAGGAAATGGACTGGAAGAAATGAACAGTTCTCCGGAGTCAGTAGAGTCGTTCTTTGAACGATTGTGGAACACCGGTACCTGGGAGGAATTTAAAAATAAATTTATATGCAGATTTAAAACGGGAAGGAAGGATAGGGATGTGGTAAATTGGGTAATAGAAGTTACGGCAGATATAAGGAGAATATTATTAAGGATAGAAAGGGTATTTATTAAATTTTATTCGTGCAGAGTGACTGATTATGTGGGGGTGATAAGATGCAACATTCTTTACGAATATGGGCACATGCAGGCTGTATATGGAAGGAAGGAGAGGACGTGCAGAAAATGTGGAGAAGGCCACATGATTAAAAGTTGTAAGGATAAGGATGGAAACAAGTGTCCTGCATGCAAAAGGACGACTAGGGATTTCAATCATAGATTAGGGGATAAGAAATGCATGAGTTACAGACTACCTTTACAAGGTAGGATACTGAGAACAGATTATGGGGTATGATAGGATTTTAAAATTAGGGCAAGTAAATTTGAGATTGTGGAACCCCGGAGAGTCTGACGACGCATATGAAGTGGTTGGCGACACCTCTGAGGGTTTTGCATTTGCATGCATAAGCCCGAAGGAGGTGCACGCGGCCATGATGCCGGTAAGCAGAAGAGCGCGGAGACGGAGGGGATCCTGCGCGAGGACTTGTCAAGAGTAGCGGGTATGAGGGCTACCCTTGCTAAATTATATACAATTCTCGCCACTTTTGGCGCAAATGGCTGGAGAATATGACTGTAAAGATACCTAAGCTAGGTAAAGATCCAACAAGTCCGGGCTCATGGAGACTCATTACGCTCGCCCCCATGACGGTAAGACTCTATAGCAGCATACTGCTAAAAGAATATCGTGCGTGGCAAATCTGGATATCAGACAGAGGCCTTTGTCCCGATAAATGGGACATTTGAGAACAGTTTCATCCCGGACGAGCTAATGCGAAGCATACGCAACTGAGGCCGTCGGGATGGACTGGTTTTGCCGCAGCTAGATGTGGAGAAGGCATTTGATTTGCTTGGAAAAAGGTTTCATTTGATTGAAAAAAAAAGTTTCATTTGGTTGAAAAAAGGTTTGATTTGATTGAAAAAAAAAGTTTCATTTGATTGAAAAAAGGTTTGATTTGCTTGGAAAAATAGTTTCATTTGCTTGAAAAAAGGTTTCATTTGCTTGGAAAAAGGTTTCATTTGCTTGGGAAAAAGGTTTCATTTGATTGAAAAAAAAGTTTCATTTGGTTGAAAAAAGGTTTCATTTGCTTGGGAAAATAGTTTCATTTGCTTGAAAAAAGGTTTCATTTGCTTGGAAAAATAGTTTCATTTCATTGAAAAAAAGTTTGATTTGGTTGAAAAAGTTTCATTTTCTTGGAAAAAGGCTTCATTTGATTGAAAAAAAGTTTCATTTGCTTGGGAAAATAGTTTTATTTGGTTGTAAAAAGGTTTCATTTGCTTGGAAAAAGGTTTCATTTGACTGAAAAATCCTATATGTACGAATCAGGAAAGATTAGGTGTGAGTATAAATTCTATCCAACCTTTCTACACAGACCTTCCAACCCCATTTGTTCTCAAAACCACAAGAAATCTATACAGACGCCTTCATAAAACTTTGAACGCTAACCGACAATTCTCCGAGACGCCATGGACTCGCGAGTTCCTCCCTAGTGAAGAAAAGTTATCATTACTTAATCTTTATATAAGGTATTTGTTGAGATAAAAAAAGTCAGTGTGACGAGCGGGATTCGAACCCACGACCCTCGGCTAAATACGCAGCTGCTCTAACCACTTGAGCTATCGTCACTTCGATCCACACGGACACCAATTTCCCATCTCAACCCCACCTTTCGAATTTTTCCTCCTTTTTGCCATTTTTTATATCAACAAATACCTTATATAAAGATTAATTAATTGAAAAATGTTATTCGGTCAATCGGACCACGAACTCTTATGAGTTATCATTACTATCACTATACAGTCTTCACTTGTTTTGAAATTTGTATTGAGGAAATATTTTAGGATCAAAAATAATTCCATAATTATGTTTCTATCTTTGACTTTGCTTGATATATTTTTCAATAAAAAATATTCCATTTCTCAAATTTATATTTTATTGTATTTTTTATTCTTTACGAAAAAAAAATTATAAAGGAACAAATTGTGACATTCCATTTTAATAGCTGGCGATAGCCAGGACTTTTATTTCTGAAAATGGTTGGAAGGTCTAATTGGTTTTGCTCTATCATCAATACATAAAGATAATTTTTACGGAGTAGTGTCGTAAAATATTAAATAGCACATGAAAGATTGAAAAATCATATTAGAGCAATTAGTTCATTAATTTAAAAAACTATCATGGAATACGATAAGATTGAAGATAATGCAAAAACTATTTATTCTCAAGTTCCCACCGACTTTACAACTTAGTTCTCTTTGTCGACAATTTCTAGGACCGCTTGACTAAAAGTGAAAACGTACTGTTTTCATGAAAATGACAATCTGTTGTTTGAAAAAAACGAAGACCTCATCGATCCCCCGCTGTACAAATAATCACAAGTCTGACACGCTAAGAATTTTGTATTCGTCGGCAATGAGAAATAACGATTGATATCGATTGTCACAGTCTGACTTAGTGCATATTTTTTTCTGAATCATCGACCGGCGAACATTAATAAACAAATAAACACAATCAGCTTTTACTTGGTTGCGACGAAACCTAATAAATGACAAATTGTAGGACGATATGATGTTTACAAACAACGATCGTTATATTGGATTGTATGTAAATTAGTTAATATTCTTATGCATATTTCTGAAAGATATTGAAAAACAATTTCAACTTAATTTATAAATGATTATTCGGAGATTGTGAGATGCGGTCTGGTGTGACGTAGGTTTTAGAAAAACATTTTCTTTATCGTGCCAACGTTTCGATCTTTATTGCGATCATCTTCAGGATCTCTCAACACGACAGACAAGAATGACACATCTACACGGAAAACAAACACTTTGAGCCCTGAAGATGGTCTAACTAAAGATCGAAACTTGGCACGATAAAGGAAATGTTTTTCTAAAACCTACGTCACTCCAGACCGCATCTCACGATTTCCGAATAACCATTAACTAACGGTCACTAAACTCCACACATTAATTTATAAAATAACAATATTTCCATAAATTGTTTCTAATAATTGTCTTCATAAGTTGATCCATGACTGGCAAAATAAATACAGCAGAGTTTTTTGGATTTTAAGATTGCAAATCGCGCATGTTACATAGTCAGATTTTACAATAAAACAATAAAATTTTATTATATTCTCANTTATTTTGATTAAAGAACATTGCTTTAAAGTAACTAGTTTCTTTTTTTTTGTTTAATACCAAAATCCTGCATTATTTTCCGGACAACCCAATATATATATTGTCTCGAGAACAGACGTCAATTCTTGAGAAGGCTATCCTACACGTCAAACTGGACTGAAAAGTTCCTATTGTCCCAAGTCAGATTCACAATTGTAATCGAAATATTTCACTTTTTCACGTTACTTCAACCTTTTTACAAATTTAATCCATAAATTCCGCCTTATCTCATAAAATGTTAAACCTATCGTAAATTTGATTACACCAATGCATCAGCATTGGAAAACTTACGAGAGAGGTCAGTTTTTTTTAATCTTAACCTGTAAAATACAAACAGCTTTCACTAATTAAACATTCATTGGGGGCGTCGGTGGCCGCAACGGTTTAGGCGTTGACACGGCGCTCATCACTGTAAGGTGTTTTTGTTGTGATGTTTGTAAATCCCAGGCCCTGAAGATGATCTCAATAAAGATCGAAACGTTGGCACGATAAAGAAAATGTTTTTCTGAAACCTACATCACACCAGACCGCATCTCACGATTTCTAAATAAATATCGATTAACGGTCACTAATCACCACACAAATGTATTTAAGTTTTTTCTCACGAGTTTTTTTCCTTCAGGTTGAAAATGAGGTTAAGACATAAAAAAACAAGTGTTTTCCCGATATATTATTTTTTCTTTACACCTTACCTTAAGTCTCTGTACACTGGGTGCATTAGATCTCTAAATTTGAGGATATTATACAGGTTTTTCAACAAATAATTACATGAAATTTAAGGACATAAAAGTAAAAGAAAATTTCCCAAAAACAAGTTTAAGAATAATTTTTTGACAGACTATCCGTTTATATTCAAAATTTAGCGTACACGAATCAATCAAATTGCTGTTGGATCGGTTTATTTAAATTATTTTAACATTTTAACGTATGAATTTTATAAAATTAATTGTTTTGTTTTGTATTTGACTTGTTAGCATTTAATGTCGCTTTTTCACTTATGTGGTTTGTTCATTCTTTTCACTTCACCTTTTTTATGTTTTACTATTATTCTTTTCTTCTTACCTTCAATTCGTAGTAAGTTTTTTTTTTCAATTACGGATTTTTTTTATCAATTTGCGTTACGATCATTTCCAATCAAATAATTTATTAACACAGGCTCAAGAAATAACAATTCTAAGGCAGAGATATGGCCGGAAACGCCGATGCCAGATACTATCTCACTACCGGATTACAAATCGTTCGACAGGTCGAATGAGACCATTCTCGAAGACTCCTCCGGAGGGATTCCTGAAGATGACAAAAATCCGGTAAATCTTGTTTAAACGTCTCATTTTCCTTCCAGGAAGGTTGTTAAAAACCGTGTTATTTTGTGTCCTGAAAGGATCGAGAGAGTTTGTTCTTCAGAGATGGCAAGAGGAGGATCGACCTGGTCATCGTCTACGAAGAAGTAGATTTCGAAGTCGGCGTCCTGTCCGAGGTGGACACCCAGCGACTCGAAGCGAGAAGGCAATTCCAGAAAAACCTGGAAAAAGAAGGATTGGAATTAGAACTGGAGGGGAAACAAGTAAAACGCCTCGTCAAAGATACAAAACATTATCTAAGTTTTAACTGATGCCATCTTCTTCCAGAGTTCGTTCGATCAAAAGACCTCCTTCCTGAAAGTCCACGTCCCCTGGAAAGTGCTGACACGTTACGCTGAAGTCATGAACCTCAAAATGCCCATAAAGGTAAACTTTTCATTCCAAGCCCGTTTAGGAAAATTCTGTTATACATAATACGTCTCGTTGTTTACAGAGCTTCAAGCGCCTTTTGCGCACAGATACCCCGGCTTCTGGCCAGTATTTAAGACGATCAAACAAACGCCCGGTAAAAGACGAACAAAAACCAGACAAAGAAATAAAGTTTTAACGGAACTATTCGAAAAGAATATTTTTATTATCGCTTTACAAAATTCTCGCTTTTGTACACGTTCAATTTTTGTCCGAAAGGCCTGGTATTGTTTTCTTACTTTTTACATTTTGCATATGGCAACTTGAAGCAAAAAAGTGGCCGCACGATCTTTTGACAGATTTTATATTTGAGAAAACACGTTTAAATTTTTTAGTGTGATTATAAGCATGTAAAGCACTTTTCTATTTGGTACGAAGTTGGGTCAGAACGAAATTACGGTCCTTTTTGAAACCATTTTAAACAGATTTTTTACTTTGTTTTTTCTAAAATGAATGTTTTATTGTGTGTCTTTTCTTTCTTTGAAACGTTTCTAGCATGAAAATTAAAAGTGATCTTTGATTTGACATATATATTTTTAAACTTTTTTTAAAATCTCACTCAACGGTATCATTCGTGTTTAATTTTGTTTTTTTGTTTTTTATTTCAGAGGTTTCTCTCCATTTCCGTAAAAGCTTGGGTAAGTCTTATATTCGATTTAAACGAGAAAAAACCGCGACTACATAAATTTATAACCAGGAGGGCGAAGAGAAGGTCGCGGATGCGGAGCCCTACTCCTTCCCGTTGTCGAAGATCTTCGAACTGGACCCATCGAAGATCGCAGAAGAGCCGTCCTTCTACACGGCCACTTTCAGCCGAGACCGTGAAGAACAGTTTGTCGTCAAAGATAGAGAGACTTTCTTCACATCGGCCCAGAGATCGCAGATAGCCTGGCAAATACTCCTGAGGACGAAATACGACGAAGAACGAAAAGTAAAACACCTTTTTAAAAGAAATAACAATAATAAAAGAAACATTGTTAGAGATAGTGGTCTGAACTGTAGATATGCTGAAAATAACGGTCATTAATAATAACTCGAGCTATATTAGATGATGATGGTAAAATAAATCGTAAAGATTGCTTTCATTATTTCTGCTACTTTCTTTCGTAGCATTCGTGTTCATTTTTCTAACACATTTGTTCTATAAGATTCATGTCAGTAGAATGTGCTGGCCAATTCAATGTAGTAATCCCTACATCCTCCAAGCAATGTGACAAATCGTGTTACATACGGTCGAACATTATCATGCATTATCAACGAAGTTGTCCCCAATAAATAGAGCGAATGGGATCACACCTTGAAGAAGAACTTCCTCAACGTACGTTATTGCAGTAAAGATTCAATTGTATGATAATTAGTTCGGTACGGGCATGGACGTTTATATACTATACCATACTGTTTTTAAAAAGGCTGTGAATCACTCATGAAGCAAAACGTTTCCATGTCTTCTCCACAGACGGTCCCGGTCATATGATTTCCACAAACTAAACCGCCACTCATCTGTGAAGAGAACAGCCCTCATTTTTCAAGTGTCTAAAGCCCGGAACATACTTACCCTATGCGACGCTACCCGATGCTACCCGACGCAAATCCAAAGTCCAAATTTTCCATAAGTTCGTATTACCCCCGTGCACATCTGCCCGATGCTATGCAACGCTACCCTACTCTACGCTCTGCGATTCCTACTGTCCAGATTTTCGTCGGGTCGCATCGAGTACAGTCGAAGACAAAAGAACCGGACACTCATATTTTTATTCAAACTACATGTATTATTGTCGTTATATTAATTACAACATAACTCTTTAATATAAACCAAATTAACCGAGATCAAAAATTCTTTAGTTTTTTAAATTAATTTTAATGGTTTGATATAAAATTGATCAAAACATCGGAATTCCATTTTTTGATATAATGATTTTAACTAACAATTTATTACACGGTTTTGCTCATAAAATTTAACTAACAATTTATTTCATGGTTTTGTTCATAGAATTACGCCATTTTCGTCGAGTAGCTTGAGAACAGGACACTCATAGTTTTGTAGTTTATTTTAAACTAAGTACATGTAATATTGTCGTTATATTAATTACAACATTCCTATTTTACTGTAAAACAAATTAAACGAGATCAAAAATTCATGTTTTTATAAAAATTATTTGTGATGGTTAGGAAGAAAATTTATCAAAACACCGGAATAACTTTATTTAAAACAGCTCATAAAATTTAACTAACAATTTATTACATGGTATTGCTCAAAATAATGCATTAAGAAAAAATGAGGGGTTGCGATTGTGATACTGATTTGTGATACACGCTGTGTGACTACGTGGCGTGTGCTTGACGTCGCATAGATGAGCACACCCTACCGAAACGTGACAAGGCTGACGGGTAGCATCGGATAGCGTCGCATAGCGTTGCATCGAGTAAGTAAATCTTAAACTAAAGTTAAACCAGTAGTAGAGGACCTGATGAAGGACGTCTAGAGGCTAGGCTATTTTCACGAAGCCTTCTGATTTGTTGTTGAGCTTTGTTTTGAAGCTCACTTTTACATTACGTACAGTTTGGAGTTGACTACCTATCAAGGAAGTCGTTTATGACGGTTTCGTATGCGGTAAGAGCAATAAAACCTCGCGGTTGACCACTACCTTTTCTTTGACCGTGACTTCTGATGGCCTTAAACCGCAGTAGACTATCGTGGAAGGTAGAGCGCGGCACACCCAGGGCTTTGCCTATGTAACGGATTTGGGTTTTTCGATGGGTGTCAACACACCTTTGAGCCTCGGGGTTTACACGGTAAATTTTGCAACATTTAACAGAAAATTTCGACACGTTTCTTCAGAATCTTTCGATTAATAAACGAGATATTGAAGATAATAATCGGAGGGCCTCAAATTTGTTTCGTTTGGGGATCCCTTAATACACGGTTTGGGTTCTGTGAGAAGCTAACATTTCTACAAAATTTGAGGTCACCGCACCTCACGACCTCCAAATAATCATTGCCTAACAGTCACTCAGTACCACACATTTCTCTCACAAAATTTTGAATCAAATTTACACGGTTGATTATCAGACATTTTTAATTTCGGTAAAATTTGTATATCGATTAGCGAGATTTGATGGGAAATGTGATATTGGGTGAATCCTATAACATACTTGGGTCTCCTGGGTTCATGTCTCTCACAAAATTTCAATCAAATTTACAATGTTGATTATCAGGCATTTTTAGTTTCATTACATTTTGTGGATCGATTAGCAAGATTTGATAGGAAATATGATATTGGGTGAATCCTATAACATACTTGGGTCTCCTGGGTTCATGTCTCACAAAATTTCAATCAATTTACACGGTTGATTATCAGACATTTTTAATTTCGGTAAATTTTGTAGATCGATTAGCGAGATTTGATGAGAAATTTGATATTGGGTGAATCCTATAACATACTTGGGTCTCCTGGATTAATGTCCCTCACAAAATTTCAATCAAATTTACATGGTTGATTATCAGACATTTTTAGTTTCATTAAATTTTGTAGATCGATTAGCAAGATTTGATAGGAAATGTGATATTGGGTGAATCCTATAACATATTTGGGTCTCCTGGGTTCATGTCTCACAAAATTTCAATCAATTTACACGGTTGTTTATCATGACGGTTGATGAATTTTTTTTAATTTTTGAGTCGTTTCATTAATTTTGTATATGATAAACGGTATTTTAAAGGAAATTTATTATTGGGTCAATTTTCAGTTTCAAGCAAATTTACACGGTATATTTTGCAACATTGAACAGAAAATTACAAGGTTCGTCCGTTTAGACTCAAAAAGATTCATTTATGTTATATTATTTATCGAACAATGCATCTGACATTGAAATCTCCACATTATTTGTACACTAAAAAATGTTATAAGAAGGATAATAAACGAAATTCACATATTTCTGAAGACAAACATTTTGACTACTTCACTGTATTTTTTTAACTTAACAAATTAATTGTGTTTATTTATAGGGTGGAATCAGGAGGCTCCTTAGTAACGGAACTTACATTTCAGTGTTTCCATTGCACGAAGGCGCTTATGAAAGAGATGCCATCAACAACCTCCAATTGGACAGAAGAGTAATTACAATTTTTAATTTATTATTACGTTTTACAAAATTACAACAAACTTTTGAATACATTGAAAAAATATTTTATTTTTTTTAAAGATATTTATTTTATTTATTGCTATCTGTACATAATATACATTGAGCAAATAGTTAGTTATAAACTAATCTGACAGACCTGTCAGACCAGAAGGCAGTGGGGAGAGAAACCAACTTTTATTTAATTGGGGGGGGAGTAAAAGTTAATTTGGTGGGTTATATAGAAGGTCACGAGGCCATCGTCGTTTTAAACGGCGTGGAGGATTGTAAGGGTGAG
The DNA here is from genome assembly GCF_000648675.2 of Cimex lectularius. Taxonomy (NCBI): domain Eukaryota; kingdom Metazoa; phylum Arthropoda; class Insecta; order Hemiptera; family Cimicidae; genus Cimex; species Cimex lectularius. Next base: position 1,448,752 of record NW_019392675.1, on the reverse strand, counting down.
ATGTTGAGGAAAGAGTTAGGGCTAGTGGGTTAGGATGGAGGGAGAGTTTAGAGTGAAAAGTGAAGAAGCGTGTATGGATAAGATCTTTCACGAAAGGGATTTTAAGATCTTTATGGATCGTTTGATTTGTGACGTAGAAGGGAGCATTGAGGAAACGGCGGAGAACTTTAGATTGAAAAGACTGAATTCGTTGGATATTGGATGATTTGGCCGAGCCCCACAGCTCGACTCCGTAGGTCCAAATAGGTCTGATGAGTGTTTTGTAAGCGGTTAGTTTGTTATGTATGCTTAGTTTTGATTTTGGTCCAAGAAGGTGTCTGAGTAGTCCATATCTTTTGTTAAGTTCTTGCCGTTTTAATCGTGTATGTGGGTTCCAAGTAAGTCTACTATCTAAGTAAAGCCCAAGGTAGCGGACTTGGTTCGATGGTGGTATTATTTTGTTGGAAATGTGCACTGGTGGACAGGTTTGTCGTTTGAGCGTAAATGTAACGTGTTGGCTTTTTTGTTCGTTTAACCTGATCCGCCACAGATTGCACCAGTTGGTAATAAGGTTCAGGTGTTGTTGGAGTGCTTCTGTTGCTAGGATAGGATTGGAGTGTGTTGATAAGATTGCGGTGTCGTCCGCGTAGGCTGTGATTTGTGTGTTTGGATGTGTGGGTATGTCAGCAGTGTACATGGTGTAGAGGATTGGGCCTAGGATACTTCCTTGTGGAACGCCAGCTTTGATTGGTGTGATAGGTGAAAACTCGATGCCGATTCTTACTTTAAACCATCGATCTGAGAGGAAGGATTTCACGATAAGGTAGTAGGCCTGAGGGAGGATACATTTTAACTTATAGAGGAGCCCGGGGGTGCCATACTCGGTCAAATGCTTCCGTGACGTCCAAAATACGGCTGAGCAGTATTGTTTGTTTTCTAGAGCCGAAGATATCGTGTCGACTACTCTGAAGCACTGCTGAACAGTAGAATGGAGAGGTCGAAACCCAAATTGATGGTTCGGAATTACGTTTTCAGAGTCAAATATAGGAATTAATCTTTTAAGGAGGATACGTTCAAAGATTTTGGATAAAATAGGAAGAAGGCTTATTGGTCTATAAGAGGATGGGGCACTGGGGGATTTGTGTGGTTTTTGTATTGGAGTTATTAAAGATAGTTTCCACTGGATAGGGAAATAGGTTGTGCGAAATATTGCATTGTAAATAGAGATAATGTACACTATTGCTTTTTTGGGTAGATTTCGGAGGATTTTAGGGGTAATTAGATCATGGCCTGGGGATTTTCTTTCGGAAAGGCGGAGAATCTGGTACATTACATCAAAAATAAATAAAACAATTTAAACAACAATCATACGAAATACATTTAAAAAGCTTGTCAACAGAGGATGGGAGCCTCTGGCGCAGTACTAAACGTATCCTGCGCCATAGCGTTGTCTCAGCTCCTCTCAGGAATGATGATAGAACTTAGATCGTTTCCGGTAAATAAAAGTCCAAAACATTTGCGAAACATCTCTCCGAGGTATTCAAACCTCATAACATAATGAATACCGAACACGATAAATTTATATAGATTCACTTGTGACACCTATACCACTAGATCTGCCACCTAAACCAATAACTCCAAAACAAGTATCACAAGAAATACGACAGCTTCCTAAAAGCATCAACTGGTCATGATTTGATAACAGCTGAAGTTCTTCAAGAACTTCCCAAGAAAGCAGTCGTCTTTCTGACTTCTTTATTTAACGCAATTTTGAGGACTACACACTTTCCCATACAATGGAAACTTTCTTACATTAAAATGATCCCAAAGCCCCATAAAAATTTCATCTTATCCATCATCTTATCGTCCTATTAGTTTGTTACCCGTTAATTCGAAAAATTAATTTACAAATGAATTGCTACTTCCAACAACATCTTACCAGACCATCAATTTGGCTTTCGAACCCATCGTTCCACCACTCATCAACTTCACAGATTTCATTACTTCGCGTCTCGAGCAGAAACTGTACGCGACTGGAGTGTTTCTAGATGTTTCTCAGGCCTTCGACAAAGTATGGCATGAGGGATTATTATACAAATTAAAATTATTTTTACCCCAGGCCTATTATCTGATTATACATTCATACCTTAAGAGAGATTTTTCGCAGTAAACCAGGGTACGGAGACTTCTGGGATGGAAGAAGTGCTTGCAGGTGTGCCACAAGGGTCAATACTCGCTCCGCTGTTGTACACAATTTTTACTTCTGATATGCCCACAAATGAGAATACACTTACCGCCATATTAACAAGCCATCTCTCTTCTACACAAGCTTCACTCATGTTACAAAACCACATTTCAGCAATTGAGAAATGGAGCACTCTTTGGAAAATAAAGTTTAATCCCTCAAAGTCACAACACACCACCTTTACACTCCGTCGTGAGACTTGTCCTACTTATACAATGAACCTGTTCCTCAATCCGACAAAGTTAACTATTTAAGACTTACATTTGATAGAAGACTAACTTGGAATCCACACACACGATTAAAAAAACAGACACTCAACAATTTTAAATGCTTTATTACCTACTCAACCTACAATCAAAATTACCATTAAAATCAAAACTTTCGACATACACATACCTACTCAAACTTATTTGGATGTACGGGTGCCAAGTACATGGATCGGCCAAGTATTCCAATATTCAAAGATTACAAAGTTTTCGATCCAAAATTTTACGACTAATTGTTTCTGCCCCTTTTTACGTAAATAATAACACACTTCACAGAGATCTTCAAATCCAAACAGTTTTTCATCCATCATAACATATTACAGACGTTTTCATAGTAAATTACAAAATCACACCAACACACAAATACGATTACTTTTTCATTAATCCAGAGCGGCTGCCAATGGGTAGCTTTCTCTATAAGGCCCGTAATACCACAAACACAAATTACCCAATCTGCTGGTTGTATATAATACATGTACAGTTGTAAATACAAATAAATGAAGTCAGAAAAAAAATATTACGTTTTAACGTATAATTATTATTACGTTTTGCTTTGAAGTTGTTATACTTGGAATGGGCCCGTCCTGGAAGGTGGTATAAGAAACAGCCCCTTTGGCTCGTCAGGAAGTATTTCGGCGACAAGATAGCACTGTACTTCGCCTGGCTCGGCTTCTACACCGAAATGCTCATCCCTCCAGCCATAGTCGGTCTTCTATGCTTTCTCTACGGCCTTTCATCCATGGATTCCACAGACAACATACCAAGGTAAACCAGCTGAGATTGTCGATGTACAGGCTTTAACGGAACTCTGTCTGCAGTAAGGAGATCTGCGACGAGACGGGCCCTGGGAATATAACGCTGTGCCCTTTGTGCGACAAGGTCTGCAGGTACCAGAGGCTGGTCGACTCGTGCGTCTTTTCAAAGATCACCTATCTGTTCGACAACCCGGCGACAGTGTTCTTCGCGATTTTCATGTCTTTCTGGGGTAAGAGCCTTTTTTTTACAATTTGAGGAGGTAAAAATTGGTATGCCTTATCAGTAAATTATTCTCAGGGCCTCTTGGATATCTGCCAACCTTAACAAAATTCCTACCTTTTAAATAACCCAAACACAAAGTTGAGGGATCTTTAACACAAAAACCAACTACTAAGCTCGGATTTCTTTGTTTTTAGTTCATTCTCGGAGATCTCTCAGACACAATAGTTTCAATATACGAGAAATTGTTGTAGGTGAAAGATGATCAAATATAGGTTATTTCAAACAAACACACCGAAGATGGTAAAATGCCGAAACGTGTCTAACAGCCCACGGCTATTATAGGCAGATTCCTCCCTGGTTTGGCCTGCCAGGCGTGTGTCTGTGATGATGGGTGATCCAAACCCACTTGGTGTATTCGTGAGATTGTAAATAGGATGTCTGCTAAACTCAAAAGAAGATCGGAAATATTTGGTCACGATTGTAACAAATTTATTCATAAACGGGAAAAGCAGGGATCATTTCTAGGTGTAATTAGCTAGGCATTTACCATTTATTAATTTGAATTATCAATATGAAAATGAGCAAACTTATAAAAGTTCACGATTGACAAAGTAAACGCAGAATGATGCAGTGGCCTGTTAGACGCTTTTCGGCATTTTACCATCTTCGGTGTCTGAGGTAACCTAAAACCAATATCTAGGGTAGATATTTGACTAATTTATATCGGGTCAATGGGTTTTTATCATGGAACTATTTATAGATAGCATGACTTATGCAACTGCACGATTTCGTTGGAATCCCATTGATTATCGTATCTTTCGAGCCATCTCAGTTTTAATTTTATAGTGTAACAAACTCGCGTGTAAAATTTGCAATCGTTTCACTTTTTTCCCTTACGAAAAAAAAACTCAAAAAGATTTAATTTATTCGACCACGGTAATTGCAGCGACGACGTTTCTCGAGCTTTGGAAAAGAAAGCAGGCGGTGATCGCCTGGGAGTGGGACCTCCAGTACACGGAAGAAGATGAAGAACCCAGGCCGGAATTCGAATCTTCTGTCAACACGTACAGGACGAACCCAGTGACCAGGCAGAAGGAGCCGTACATGCCGCCCACCCAGAAAGCGTGGAGGATGGCCATCACAGCTTCTACGGTCTTTTTCATGGTAGCCTAATTAACCCGGTTTCAATCAGAGCTCAGTTAACTCACTTCTTAATTTCAGATTTTAGTTGTGCTGAGCGCTGTCTTGGGTACGATCGTGTACCGGCTTTCAGTCGTGACTTACATATACGAAGGAGGCAACATGTTCGTGAAAAGGCACGCTAAAATCTTTACTTCCATTACTGGTGCATTGATCAATCTTATAATTATTATGATTCTGACAAGAGTAAGTTATTTAAAACAAAAAAAAAAACATACTTTTAAATGTAATAAGTAAATTTTATTTTAGTGTTACCATGAAATTGCGATATGGCTCACCAACCAAGAAAACCCGAGAACGCAAATTGAATACGAAGATTCTTACACTTTTAAAATATACTTTTTTGAATTTATGAACTTCTACTCATCACTGATCTACATTGCTTTCTTCAAGGTAAAAATAAACTATTTTTAACGAAATACACAATTGAGTATGCATTTATTTTCAGGGACGGTTCTTCAGCTACCCCGGGGATCAGGATTCTAGATCTTCGGAATTTTCGAGGATAAAAGGCGACGTGTGTGACCCTGCGGGCTGTTTATTCGAGCTGTGCATCCAACTCGCCATTATAATGGTGGGGAAGCAGTTCTTCAACAATTTCCTAGAATTGGCCTACCCGTAGGTCCACAATCGATCCAAAAACAAAGAAATATGAGCGAGTTTGACCGTTTTGTTTTGAAACAGGGCAATTATAAACTGGTGGCGGAAAAGAAGTCACAGGTCGCAGACAAAAGACAGGACTCGAGCCTATACCAGGTGGGAAGAAGACTACCAACTGCAAGACCCTGGGAGGCTTGCCCTTTTCGAAGAATACTTAGAAATGGGTATAATATCCTTATATTTGTCTTACTTTTGGATGTTAAAGTTATTGGTCTATAACCGTGCTTCTAGAGCTTATAACCTATAGTTTTTCATTAAACCTAAGGTTCTTAGTTCAGTGAAAAAAATCAATGGCACGAGCGGGATTCGAACCCACGACCTTCGGCTTGATACGCCGCTGCTCTACCACTTGAGCTATCGTGACCTCGATCCACTCGGACACCAACTTCCCATCTCAACCGCACCTTTTGAATTTTCCCTCCTTTTTGCCATTTTTCAATTGGTCAAGCGGACCACGAAATTAGTGAAATTAAACCTAAGGTTTTTTTCTTTTCTTTTCTTTTTTTTAAGAACTCAGAGCAAATAGGTGTCTTCATCAAACTTTCCTTTGGCCAATTTATCAAGTTTTGTTTTCCCCAATGTCTGATAATACATGGTAATATGCACAAAGTGAATAACTTAATTGTAAACTGTTTAAGAAAATCAAGAGGATATTTATGAAGCTCAAGTCTATTGAGAAACAAGTTCTCTGATAGCTGTTTTTCTGTTATATTTGTTGTTTCCAGTGCTTCAATATGGATTTGTAACTTTATTTGTTGCTGCTTTCCCCCTTGCGCCTCTTTTTGCTTTGCTCAACAACATCTGGGAAATACGATTGGACGCATTTAAAATGGTCGCACAATCCAGACGCCCTTTGGCAGAAAGAGTAGAGGACATCGGAGCATGGTTTGGCATCCTTCAAGGCGTTACTTACTGTGCAGTTGTTTCAAATGTAATTTCTATTTTAATATTATATTTTTTCCCTGTTGTAATAAATTGTTATTTCAGGCATTTGTTATCGCTTATACCAGTGATTACATACCAAGGATGGTGTACAAGCTGGTTTATTCAAAAACCAATGATTTGGTTGGATACATTGACTCTTCATTATCAGGTTATTTGATGACTTTTTAATTTTATAGCCTATAAAATAACTCTTTGTGTTTATAGTTTTCAACACATCTGATTACGCTGATAATATGGGCGTGGACAAGGACAGAAATGATGATCTTGAGGCTGATATTTGCCAGTATAGAGGATACAGAAATGGGCCGGACCATCCTATTGAGCCTTACGGTTTATCTCCTCAATATTGGCATGTTTTTGCAGCCAGACTTGCCTTCGTTGTCGTATTCGAGGTATCCACTTGATTCAAATTAAATAATTAATTTTCAATTTTAAATAAAATTTTATTTGAAGCATATTGTCTTCGCTCTGACTGGGATTATGGCTTATGCAATTCCCGATGTGCCTTTGGAAATTCGCACGCAGATCCAGAGGGAGCGCCTTTTGCAGAAAGAAGCGAAGTATGAACACGGCACGAATGCGAAAGAAGAAGACGAGTATGACCAAATGCTTACAGCTTTAAGAGACACTCACAACACCAGCAGGCTTAGCGATGTGATCAAGCGTGGCTCGTGGGGCAGGAGGCTCAGCAAGCAATCGGACGACACGGACCAGACCTCCAGGCACAAAACGATCAACACATCGACTGTCTGGGAAGTCCCTTAACAATCAACAAACACCAATTGTGGATTTAATTTTCAATCTTTTCAACTTTACAAAATTTAGATCGTTCTATTTCAACTGTCTCAGAATTCACTGGGAAATAACTATTTTTATACTTACAATTTGTGATTATTATTCTACAAATCATATCAGTGCGAATGATATTGATGTTACAGTTTTAATTTATTATTTCCTTTAGATTTGACATAGTATAATTTTTGTATATAAGTTTCTTTGGAGAAGTAAAATCTCTTTTCTCTCATTCTATGTGCCTTTAACAAAGCCTCAAGTATAATCTGAAACTTGTGTGTTCTTTAATATTACGTGCCTTTTGTTGGCAATGTCAATAGTATAAATTATTGTATTTTTGTCAATTTTAAAACCTAAAAATGTAAGATTTAAAATAATATGATTTTAATTATTCACACATATATATAGCATTTTTCAGTCAAACGAAACTTTTTTTCAATCAAATGAAACCTTTTTTCAATCAAATAAAACCATTTTTCAAGCAAATGAAACCTTTTTTCAAGCAAATGAAACCTAAAACGTAATGATAATAATTATGTAGAGGAATAAACTAATGACATTATAGTACTAACAGTAATTTTTATGATGATTCAATATTAATATTACAATAATTGAATCATAAGGCTTAGGTACAAGAACGTTTTTTGTGATGATCCGTATTCATCAAACTTTTCTCCATCCACCCCGTCGAAGTTTAATTAAGTGGGATAGAAAAGTGTTTTTGAGCGAGCGACAACTTTCTGTGATAGAAANCGGTTTTGCTTGGAAAGTATCAAGAGAAAAAAAAGAGATAGATTGCATTATTCGCTCAAGATATTTCATTAATATTTGGTGATAATAATTAAGGGATGAATATGTGCTGAATAAAAAAAAATATATTTTAATATTTTGTTTATTTTATTAGTTATTTTTTTAAAATTAAGATCCAAATCTTTATGGTCTTGTTTGCCAAATGGGAACGTCTTTATTTTAAATGTTCTTCGTTTTAATGTATTATTCCATTTCTGCCATTGGTTTATGTGTGTATACATTTTACACATTTGCATCTTGTGATTATTTGTCGACAAATTAATATCCGAATTGCAAAATCTGAACTAGTTCAGCACTTAATGACTATCAATAGTGACTGTTAGTTTATATGTTTATAAATATCATCTCAGAATTAATATAAGTAATGTCTAAATCTTAGTGATATTAAAACATATATATACATAAAAATGTTTGTTTAATATTTGCATTTAATAATACAATTTATAATCAAAAATAAATCATTGTTGTTAGAATGGCTTTTATACAATATTTTTATATTGTGACTAAAAGATGTAATTAAATCAAGTCATAACTTTTTGTGTTTTTTTAAAGCTTATCTTTTTTTTGTGACATAAGTTTTTAATTATTTCCTCTGATTGCAGTGGTCAAGACGTCAAGGGCGTCCGACTCGTATTTGTCACGTCAGCGATTTTGCTTTCAAATCCATCGATATTTATTTTCCAATAATTTGAAGAAAAAAAGTATTGTCAAGTTGTCTTACCACTGGAATACAAACCTTAACATCCTAGTATCCTCATCCTCCTCATCATCACTATGAAAGGAATTTCTTTTCTCTAATTGTCCATTTCGATAATTATAAATTCAAAATTTAAAAGCTTATTGAAACTGTAAATTCTTAAGAGTTAAGCTCATTATAATAGTGATAATACAGTGATCAACTCATTAAATATTTAACAAATTTAAGGACAAAAAGGAAAATGCAAACTTCAAAGTTAATGCTTTTAATGTTATAACAAATTGAAAAATCAGTTACAGTACTTGTCATCTACATTGATGAAAATCCCTCCTGTCAGAAAATCCTTGCAAATATTGTTAGTTTTGATCAACGTGCTTGCAAAACCATTGACTTTCAACTGGAGATGCTTCAAAACTGTTGTGTTGAAGTGGTTTCCGAACCAAGACTGAATGTCATCCGCTAAGAATGAAAACGAACCCGACTTTGATCCAAGCTCTTGGACTGACATTTCGCCTGAGGATATTTTGGGATCATTGGAAATTTTAATATCTTCCAGCGTCGTTGTACAGTCCTTTTTCAGCGTTGTCTTGTTGTGGCTTGTCATTACTGTCATGTGAAAGCTCAACGGAAAGGAAATCGGACCGTACTGGTCAATTGTGCCCCACGAATACATCTCCGGCCTTTCCAGGATGGATTCATAAGCAAAATGAAACCTGAAATTTGATATTTGGTTAAAGCCAAACGTTAAAATGATATAAAGTTTTTTTTTTACCCTTTGGCTTGAAAAACAAGACATTCATCGCATATTATTATTTCATGGTGGTGATGGCTATCTTTCATAGCAGAATGAGTGATGTCTTTCGCATGAACATGTTTTTCAGCACTTGTCATAATGAATCTTCTCAATTTACCTGCTTCCTTGGTACCTGATGCATTTAGCTCAAGGTTCTCAAGCCAACCATTGTAAGCAATAAAGTCAATTCTTACTTTATCTTTCTGCAAAAATAACGATATGTTGGGTTTTTTTGCGGGTCATTTAAGCCACTTTATATCTAAGAGGTATTATTAAGTATAGTACATTTAGAAACTAAATGGTAAAACAAAAATAAATTTTTATTGTGTTGAGGTTTGTAAGGTGATAACTGTGTCTGAGGTTGTCTAAAAATTGAAAATATGAAGATAGCGAGTAGCTGATTCAGCGATAATGGACAGATAAATTATCAGAACAATAGGTTCATCCGCTTAGTGACTTTCCCTGTGTTTTGGGATGGCTGGCTAGGGTTGAAAATGAAGAAATAATATCAACATAAAAATATAGCTGTATAATTTTTTTTTTTTTTTTCAATATATTAGGAGTACCTCGATAACAGTAGGTCCTTTAGTTTTGGGCTCTGGCCGAGAGCTCTAGAAGCGTGATAAGAAAGAGACAACCCCCCCGAGTTCAAGGATCATCCCTGCACAACCATGACACTGCCCCCGCTGAAAATAAAACCATCAGCTTTCCAACCCCTTTGAAGCAATAATTTGCTTTTCCATCAATCTAAGTTCTCATAAAATGATTATTGGCCCTTTAGCACATAAGGGTCAATGTAGGAACTCGAGAACTACTCTTTCAGTTCTTCAGAGCCAAAGAAATAAAATAAAAAATTTAATATTAAATTTACTTGTTATCTATATTACGCAGGGTAGGCGACCATGACCCGAGGGGTTAAATGCCTGGGTAGACTCGTACCCCATCCCTAAAAGGTCAGGCACTTGGTCGGCTCACGTGTACTGCATAAATCTGTTGGGTTTAAATTCACTAATTTCGTGGTCCGCTTGACCAATTAATATATTACAATTAATTAAGGTTTTTAATTGAGATAAAAATTCAATGGCACGAGCGGGATTCGAACCCACGATCTTCGGCTAGATACGCCGCTGCTCTACCACTTGAGCTACCGTGACTTCGATCGCCCATGCCACAAACTTCTCATTTCGACTACCCGATTTTATTCTAATTATAAGCAAATCGCAGCTTCATATAGAAACACTTTTTATTAACGATTATTCTAGATTAGCGGGACTGTGTACGATTCACAGGTGTGATTTTAGATTAATACTAAATTTTATCAGCTTCTATTAAATATATAAATACTCAATTAATTATACACAATTTTTCATTTCGAGAAAAAAATTGTGTATAATTAATTGAGTTAATGTAATTCTTTCAATTTCTAAGACATTAGAGCATAATTTTTTTGAAATCTAGAGCATCATGGAGAATATAATAAAGAGTGAAAAAAAGGGCTAAGACCAGCCCTGACTAATCCCAGATTCAACCAAAAAATATTGGGACCATATTATTTAACTTAATGGAACTGAAATTAGTGGGGTATTTTTGTTGATTTTTTGTTGTTTTTCCATTGTTTGTTTACTGAATACAATTTAATATTACAAAGCTGATTATGGTTTATTTCAAATGTAACCACTGCATTATATTACTGCACAATATTTCTCTAATTGGCTACCAAATTACCATTTTAATAAAAAATGCAATCATCCAAGTATTCGATAGATACAAAACCGAAAAGCAACAGGATACTGAAGTCTGAAGAAAAAGTCTTTCTTGGTATACCAGTCTTCAGGCACCATGTTTATTAATTTGTCATGGGCATCTTTTTATACATTTGTAATGTGAATGTGAAAGTGAATAAACGTATGAAATAACACAAAAAATACAGAAACAGTTCTAGCAAGTTTCGGCATTTTGTCATCATCTATAAAGTAGAGGTAACCTAATACGTAAATCTAAGGTAGATATTTGACCAAATTCTTATCGGGTCGATAGGTTTTTAACATGAAACTATTTGTAGGAAACATGACTTGTGCAAATGTATGAGTCTGTTGAAATTCCATTGATTATTGTATCTTTTGAACCATCTCTGTTTTAATTTTACAGTATACGAAATTTAAAGTTACAAACGTTAAAGTTAAGTTAAAGTTATAATTATTTCACTTTTCGTTCCAATTTTAGTATATGTACCGCCAAAGCGAGTTATTATTATTATTATTATTATTATTAGTCGACTGAAAGATAGTTTTATGGTGAGCAACATAGAGAGAGTGCAAGCCTCCCATCGATATCGTATATATAGGATGCTGGATCACGGAGTCAGATGTGCCAGCTTGGTTGGGGACCAAAAGCCAAATAAGAAAATTACAGACATACGTTGGATCCTAAAACTGAGGGGAGAATTGCTGAACCTACGGCATAAGCCGTATGATCTCCTCAGCCAACAGGAGTGTGAGTTATGTAATTACCGGGTAAAGGAAGACATATTACATTTTGTCGCGGTATGCCCCATTCTGTCCCCCTATCATTTGTCTGCGTTCGGCGAAAGAACCGTATCAATGGACAGATGCATCAGATTGCTCAACGGACCAGATTGGACAAACTTGGTAAATTATGCTAAAGCGGCCTGGGCCTATCGAAGGCTAATAGTAAACGAATTTAATTAGTAATTCTCTTTTCTTTTCCCCTTTTACTGCCCATCTCTTTGCCCACGCTCTTCCCATGATATTTGGTGTTTCTGTTTCTCCGGCCTTAGCTCCGCTCATTGATTTTTACTTCTCAGTTTTGTATCCTTTTGATTTAGTATTTTGTTATAGATATTACACTTAGCATAGATTTAGTTTAATGCATTTGTACCTTTATTTTACAGGATTAGTCAATAATTAATCCAAGCTCCAGTTACCTTGCCGTATTAAGTTTATTTGCTTGCGTGAATTATATGTATTTTTTTTTTTTCTTCTTGTGTGCAATAAACTTATTATTATTATTTCACTTTTCATCACAAAAAAAAAAAATCTAGTTATCTTTGTCAAATAATAATAATAATTTCAGAGTGGAGTGCCTCTTTTGTCTTTCAGTTATTTTTATTACTGCCTTATGCATTTTTTCATTTCATTTTAATAATATAAACCCCATTCTGAGGGAGAATAGAAAATTTATTACCAACAATTGTACAAAGTTAATCAATTAAAAATATAACAGATATTTTACAACAAATATCAATAAGTTACTATAAATTTTATTAAAGAAAACTATTTACATTTAATCTGGAACTTTATTTACAATGGATTTTACATGGAAAGATAAAGTAAGAAACACAGAATTTATTTTATTTTATTTATAACCAAACATTCTTAAGTATTGTTAATGCCGTTCTATTACAAATATCTTGTTGATGTTCAGGCATTCAATGAAGAAACAATTTTCCAAAGAAAAGTCATGAAAACAATATATAACCATGTTATAAGAAGCTTTTAAGAACAAACAAAAGTTAACCCACAATTTTTATCAAAATTTAGGTTTTCAAGAAACTGTTTATAATAGGATGAACAAGTTCAGGATGCTCTAAGTGAGCATGGTGGCCACCTCCAATAACTGCATGTATAACATTTTTGCCATTCTTCTTTAGTGTATCAATTTGTTTTTCTATTTCAGCAAGATATTGGCCAAAGTGTAGACCTCCTTCGGAGACGCTTACATTAAGAACGTCACAGTTGATGTTTTTAGTAAGAGCGGAATAGAATTGGTGTGTGTTTCTTCCCAGTGAATTAATCTTGAGCAAATAGTCATGTGAAAACTTGTATTTCCCTCCGATATTGATCGTGCCTCGTTTTAAAAGAATTCTACAGCTTTCTTCAGACAATGGTAGCTTCAGAGATACCCTCAAATCGAACATTCTTTTTACGCATTCTTCGATTGAATATCCATTCGACTCCTTCGGGATTTTCTTGGTCGAGGCAAAAATCTCATCGACTGTCTTTTTAAAGGACTGAACTGTCTTATCCAATCCGTCGGCATTGCGAACCCGGGCACAGTCTAAATTGATCATTTTGTCCACTCCGTCGGGAAAACAGCCAGCATAAGTGAAAAAAATACTGCTACCGTAAGAATGGCCCAGAAGTGAGACTTTATCCCAATTGAAGTGATTCTTGATTATATACCGAATGACAAAGACGCTGTCTAAGAAAAACATACCGGCGCCTCTGGCCTTGTGAGATGAGAGTCCGTGTCCAGGCAAATCAAGGCAAAGGACACTTTCAACATCCAGTTCTGGTACCAATTTGTCAAAACTGCCTGCATTATCGAGCAAACCGTGTGCAGTCAACAGAGGTTGACTATTTTGGTCACCCCACCACTTTCCTGAAATTGCGTGAAAAAATAAAATGGATAGAAAAGATTCAATGCGTTTCCTTGAAGACTGATTTATCATCTTATGAAATTGTCTAATTACATTATACTTTTTATTATTAACCAGTATAAAAAATAAATTTTTATAATTTGTCATATGTATTTGGATGAAAAAAGTAAATCACTAAACAATAACAGTAAGAACAGAAAGGTAAATTCAATAATAGTGTTAGGCTTTTAATGTTACTTATTCAATTATAAAATTAAAATTACACAGGTACTTCTCTAGGCAATTTTTTTTTCCAAAGATTGTTGGATTGTTACACGAATAAATTAAAATTTGTTTATTAGGAGAACAATAAGTTTTCTATTTAAATAAACTATATTTTAAAGAATTTCAAAATTATTTACACAACTAATGCTTCTTTTTCAATTTTTTGTCTAAATTTTAAGTATAAATCAACGATTACATCAGGCAAATCCATATGGACATGGTGGTTTCCATCAATGGAATGAAATTCAAAAGATTTTGCACTCCTTTTCAAAAGGTCTAATATATCTGGTATGTTTTTTAACCCGCTTTCGAATAACTGACTTTTTGTAGCTTTGACCAGAGCGACATCGCATTTTACATTTTCAACTAATTTGTAGGATTGGGCGGAATTGAAGAGGAACATGTCTCCTGCCTTGAGCCGTTGGTCTCTACTGAAGAGTACAGTTCCATCAGACATTCTATGAACTCCACGTTTCATGAGAATTTCTGCCGAGGCAGGACCAATCGAACCTATAGTCGCCGTTACCCATATATTTTTCGCTTCGTCCCATGTATACGTTTTCGATTTGTTTGGATCTCTGAGTGCCAAGGAAAGTTTCTTGTCGATAAGTTTTCCTAAATTGGCAACCCTCTTCGCCTCATTTTTATACGCATAGGCAAGATAGTCGACTCCGAAATAACTCAAAACTTCCTCAGGATATATGGCCGAATAGAGGAAACAAGAAGCAGAGCCACCCGAATGGCCAAGTAAATGTAATTTGTCAAAGCCAAAATGCAATTTTACAGCTCTCATCACCGGCACCGAATCGATAAAATAATAATTCTGGAATGGAGGGATGTGTGAAGAAAGCCCATTTCCGGGCAAATCGATTGCCAGCAGGGAAAATTCTTCTGGTAAGGCACTAGTAAATGGGTCCCAAGATCCGGCATTGTCTTGCCAACCATGGATAGCTAATATGGGCTGTTTTTCTTTGCTTCCCCACCACTTCCCTGAAACAAGGGAATAACTTTAAGCCTTTAAATTTATAAATAAAATCCATCAAGTACATTGAACAACCAAATATTATTTCCCCTTTTATATTTAAAAAGTCAGTACGAAAATTCTTAGGGTATCGTTTGTAATTTGTTTATTTGTCAAAAATAAACAAAAATATTTATTTTAACAAAAATAAATATTTTATATGTTATAAAGGTTTTTTTTTTTTTCAATCCAAAATATCAGGTTTACCGGAAAATAATGCAGGCTTATGGTTATAAAATAAAAAGAATTAAATAAATCATTTTAAACCTTTTTTATTAATTAAAATACCTTCCATCACTCTCAATACACTTTTCCCAATTTGGCAACTTCTCTTTACCCCTGAATAGAAATATGAGCATTATTTTTAACAAATTAAATTAAACGCATTTTCTAATGGCTTTTGATCAATAAATTTTTTATGCTCTAAAATATTTTCCAGGTGTCTGAAAAAATGGATCACCCTATTATTATTATCGACAGAACCCAATTGAATATTATGCGTATAATCGATATATGTTTAGCGGTAATAATTCAATTAGTTATTATTTGTATGTAAAGTCTTTGTTGAGATGAAAAAAATTAATTGAAATTATTATGCATATAATTTAAATAACATGAGGATATATTTTTTTATTTTATTAAATATTACTTATCGCACGAATAAGGCACAAAAGTTGTTGAAACGTCATTATAAATAAAAAAATTCACTAGTTTCGTTCTGCTTGACCAATTAATATCTTACAATTAATTAAGGTTTTTAGTTAAGATAAAAAAGTCAGTGTCACGAGCGGGATTTGAACCCACGACCTGCGGCTAAATACGCCGTTGCTCTACCACTTGAGCTATCGTGACTTCGGTCCACTCAGACACCAACTTCCCACCTCAGCCCACCTTTCAATTTTTCCCTCCTTTTTGCCATTTTTCAAGGAGGGAAGGTATTGGTGGATTGAAGTCACAATAGCTCAAATGGTAGAGCAGCGGCGTATTTAGCTGAAGGTCGTGGGTTCGAATCCCGCTCGTGACATTTGGTTTTTTATCTCAACCAATACCTTACACAAAGATTAATTAATTGAAAGAAGTTATTTGGTCAATTGGACCACGAAATCTAATGGATTTAATAAGTAAAATGAAGTACATCTTCACTCAAGCTCTCCGTGCCTATTTCATTTGTCGCCGAGAATCAAATAGATTACACGACATTTGAAAAATGGCAAAAAGGAGGGAAAATTCAAAAGGTGGGGTTGGGATGGGAAGTTGGTGTCTGAGTGGATCGAGGTCACGATAGCTCAAGTGCTAGAGGAGCGGCGTATATAGCCGAAGATCGTGGGTTCGAATCCCGTTCATGACACTGACTTTTTTATCTCAACTAAAAACCTTAATTAATTAGATAAATAAAAAAAGTAAACCTACTATTTTGGGTTTAAAAAACCTACTTAATAATTAATAAAGGAAAACAAGAATGAGAAGAAAAAAGAAAAAGGAAGCCATCAGTACTAATTTCCATCGTACTTTAAAAATTCTAAATTTAAGTATTAAATACATAATTTTTGAGAGAAAAGTCTGATCCCTGAATTTTAAATTTTAAATCGAATAAAAGTAAGCCTTTTTAATTGAAATGTCCTACAGGCAGACCAAAATGATCAAAAACGATCAAATTACAGGTCCATCACCCCACAGAAGTCAAATCTCACAAAATGTTCCAAATTATTCCCTATTTTAATAAAACACATTACAGAAAAAAAAGCCGTACCACCTCAAAAAAAAGTAGGTTTTCAAATTCTGTTTGTAAATTCAGGACTTAGTTTGTTATAAATACTGGCTCAAAAAGTCTCCTATTATATAAGCATGTATATTATTGTCAATGCCTTTCAACACAAATACGATACTCACTTTTAAATTGAGAAATAAAAAATTAAATTTTAACGTTTTGTTAAATTTCGGATCTTTACAGATTTTATTGTCTTTGTAGAGAAAGTTTTATATAGAATTATATAATTATATTCTATATATTATANTATTAACCCCTGTTAATTGGTCCCACAGCCAGTTCACAGCTTGACCCTGGATCCTGCCGAGACCAAGGCCACGCAAGCACCGACAGGGCAGGGCACCCCACCAATTTTGGTCCTCCTACCTTCCTTTTACTTTATCACGGATAGTTTCAGATGGATGCGAATAAAAACCATCTGCACAGCACCTAGGGCCCATGGAAAAGTCCGCATCCATCCCACAATCTGGGGCAAGAAGAATACAGTTAAGAACTACAATTTTAAAACGATCCTAAATATTTTTCACTTAAAATGCCTTGAATAAATATTGGTCAAAGTAATTTTTTTTTTTTTTAAACCTTGTGAATAGTTAATCAGCCTGAAATTAGTTGAACATTTACACGCAGTCAGACCATTCTCGTCTAACAGTAATGGTCTAATGTCCGAATTATCAAGAAAGATCGATTTAAACAAATTCCTCAGAAATAAAACAGAGCAAAACGAACCTGCTATGTGGCCCCATGGCACAGGTATTCGCACTTCTTCAACTTTTGTCGCGTCGATTCTCGAAACAGGTGTTGTGTGAATATTTCTCAAACCAGCCAGCTTCCGTAGGCTTCGTAAGTTGAGCGTCATCATTTTTTTAATCACTGAAAAATAAAATTACAATTTTCAATGTATTGTGTGAGTTATAGTTATAATTGTAGTTAATTAAAACATTCTAGTTTTATATGTGCATCAATTCATACAAAAGTTCTCATTGATTTGTCAAAAATTACCTCACTATTTCTAGCATACTTTCAACGTAAATATTTCAAATTGAGGGCAAGAGATAAAGCGCATAATAAACAATTGTCTCCTTAAGATAACGACCAAAAAAAATTTTGGTTTTGCTCGTTCTAGTATTCGAGGCTTACAAAATGTCATAATAATATAATGCCTCAGTAATAACAACCAATAATTTAATAAATTTGATACAAAATTTAATATTAGTTGCAAATATAAGCAACATAACAAAAATTTCACAAATCCTCAGTATGAAAACTTTACCACAAGCTCAGCCATGGAAAAACAGCCTACATGAGTCAAAAACGCAATTTTTTTTATACATAAAATGCAGTTAAGCAAATACTATCACTTTTTTTAATTAAAAGTAAAATAGTGTTAAATGTTGCAGGAGTGCAAACGATATGACAAGTTTAAACACCTGACTCCCCAAACTGACCTGGTTTGTAGATGTTGCAGTGCACTTGCTAAAAGTTAGTGTTTCACACATGAACTTACGGAGTGTAAATGATGAATGAGTATGCCCAAATATAAATGAGTTTATGAACAGCTCAAAAACCAAACAAGGCAAAGAAAGAGATTTTTAGGAAGGAAATCTGGAGTTAAAATGTAAATTTCTCATGAAAAATTGGTTATTTTAGGCAAAAATTGTGGCAAAAGGGATTTTTTAAAATCTAGAAATAGAAGAAAAAAGGACTACATTCTATTCTGATAGTCAAGCTGAGGTAAGATCACAGTATGAGCCTGTGTGATTATAGTGGGAATAGAGAACAAATTGTTCCTTTTCTGGGTCCCAGGGAACCCAGAGCAAAACAGAAATGGTGAAGCTGATAAATTAACCAAGGAGGGCACCTCAGGAGCACTCAGAACCCGAACCCCTTTTGAAAAATTCCAAACAACCATAAAAAAAAAAAGGCACAATTGCAGAAATTCGTGAAAAACTCTTCTAAAGACTGTTTTTCCAAACAGTTCGCAAATAACTTTTTCTTATTCAAAAATGTTCGTTTTTTTAATTTCAATTAATACATAATTATTTTTTAACAATTAAAACTAGTCTAGCTTATTGTAAAAAAAAATTGTTATAAAATAAAAGAAAAGAAGAAAATTCTAAAAATCAAGTATATGAATGCTTTTTTTTGACCCACTATTTTTATGGTAAAGAATCAAAAGATTTTATCGAAAGCTAGTGGACCAATTTTCATAGTTGAGAATTCGTTTTAAATTGTAAAAAACAAAAAAGGAATTGTCAAGTGCATTTCATAACTGAATCAAACATTAAAATCAGACTATTATTTTCATTTTAAAAAAAAGAAAAAAAAGAGGTTAATTTCTGAGAAATAATTTTTCTATTTTGTGAATTTTCTTATAGAAATATGTTATATATTTTTATGGCCCAAAGACGTTAAACAGCTGTGTTCCTCTTCTTTCAAATGGTCTCTTTGGCGTTAAGATCTTTTTAGCTTTTGTTAAATTAAAGCCATTTCAACCAGATATTATGATAACAAATTTTTAAAAATTGGAAAAAATTTAGGGGTCAAAAATGTGTAAATTTAAATTCAAATAATATGGCTGTATATATTTTTAAAGCCAATAAAGCAAAATTTTAAAAAAATTAAATTCAAACAAAATTTATATTTATGAGTCAGGTGCTAAAACAAAATTTCATATTAGTTTCACAAAAAAAAATTATTTAGTTTACTTGAAAAATATTTGGTTTTTAGAAATATTTTGTGATTGCTAAACTTTGATAGCGTTTACTAATTTTTTATTGCAATCTACATAAAACAAGATGTAAAATGATTTATTCACATAGTTGATTGGGCAAGTCGAAAGGGGAAATAAAAATAATTAAAAAATGGAAAATTTCAACTTTTATATTAAAAAAAAAAAAAAAAAAGGCGAAACCTGGGCCTATTCCCAAGTAATAGTGTATATGTGTTTGATATTTTGGAGTTTATAATCAACAAAAATGTTTGGACCAAATCCATGACCCACCAACCTGGTATCCTGATGGATCCAAAACTGACAAGGGAGCAGGGGCTGGATTCCTCAGGATGAATCCATGGCTTAACTTGCTCTAAACTTAGGTAAATATGCTACAATTTTCCACTTTTTAATTAAAAAAGTATAAATTGATAGCCATCTTCCCTGACAGTAAGGCAGCTCTAAAGGCCCTAGCCTCATGTAAAGTGAAGGCAATGAGTGCTTGGAACTGCATGAAGGCTCTGGCAGAAGTCAGGGACACCAGTGACCTTACCCTGGCATGGGTCCCTGTGCATTTGAGGCATAAAGGCAATGAAAAGGTTGACATGTAGGTCAAAGAGGGAGCCAACATGGACCCTCTAGGTCCTGAACTCTACTGTGGCCTAGCATTTTGCCACAAAAGAGGATACATCTTAAAATGGATCGAGTTCATAGAAGGCCATCTGCTAAAGTAGTAAGAGAATTACTGGAAGGCAACCGCAACCAAGCCAGGATTCTGGTTGGATTCCTGACAGGGCCCTGCCACCTGATAAGGCACATGCACCTGGTAGGAGTACAGACAGAAGAAACGCTTTGCAGGAGATCACAGAACACATTTTATGTTTTTGTGAAATTCTTTGTAGGTGCAGATTCTTACAACTAGGAGAGGAAAAACTACAAGGAAGATCCTACACTAAGGAGCCGCTGGCAAGGCTACGAAGGTTGATTAACAACCTGGAGCTGGCCAGTGAGTTATAAAAAAATGGAGGAGCACAATAGATCTACACCATGGTGTAGGCTTGTGGCCACCTCTTTTATCCCTATCCCTAGGTTATGTTTAGTATAATACATACATTTTGTTATAAACAGACCCTTTTGTATTTGTGTTGGGCAAGAGTCTACATACAGCTCTACTATGTAGTATTTTTATTCAAGGTAGTTTTAAGCCCCGGAATAATAAAGTTTATTGGTTTTTCTTTCAGTATATCTTTTTTAATCTGGTCCAATAGCCTAACTTTCCTTTAGAGACTGGTTACGGTTTTTCCTCATCTAATTGTAAAAACTTGCACCTGGATAGACTACAACAGTGCACGCTTTCTCAAGTGGCAGTGTCTATTCTGCAGGCCTAGCAGAACTCTAATTCCATTTCACTTGCTCCCCAGTTTTTATGAGTTTTGCCTAGGGTCCTTCTAGAATTTCATCACTTGTTACATTCCTGGGGCGCTAATCAACCAGTAATTTTACTCATTGAGGATTCCGCCTGATGGTATTTACTTTCCCCCCTTTTTTTGTATGTGGCTAGGGTTGGCCAGGAAGGATTCCAACTGACCCCTAGTTCATACTGTATTTGTCTTCTATAGGTAGATTTCCTTAGTAACTAGGTAAAATATGAACTCAATAAATTTGAAGAAGTTTGACAAAATTTTTGAATAATTGCACTATAATTTATCAACTTTTTTTATAGATAAATGGCTTACTGCACAGTGACTAAACAATTTAATTTGGCCGTTACAGATCTTTGAGTCTGCCTTTCAGAAAACAGACCAAACCATCGACAACAGACAGACCAAAATGATTGGTCCGAATCAAACTGTATCTTCTTCAAAGCTGGCCAGTGAGTTACAGAAAAATACAGGAGGAGGCCTTGTGGCCATCTCTATTATGGGGACTGACTACATGATCCTGGAAACATTTACAACATCCTGTTAAGACACAATAGACTATAAAGGAGAGGAAGAACTCAGGAGAACATCAGATACAATTATATGGTATACAGATGGCTCCAAAACAAAGGAACCAGATCGGATGTGTTCTGTACAAGCTCAAAATATGAGCAAACAAACTCCCAAGTTCTTGCGCAGAATCTTCTGGAACCCCAGGCAGCGAAGAAACAGCCACCCATATTATCTTTGAATGTGAAGCAACGTCTCAATGTGGATATGGCCTAGCATACAGGAAAAACCTAGGGAATGAATTTGTATCAGGAACAGTCCAAGACCTAATACATCTGAGAAGAAGAATTGAGTTGATAGCACTGAACTAGGGTACTAGGAAGGTACAATAAGCCAGAAGGATGCAGAGGCTGTTGAGCACAAAAACCCACTTCCTACTATCCTCATCATCATCATCATCCCCTATTCCAACAGGAGCTCAGTACAATGTCAGAACCTGAGGCAGCACGTCTTGTGAATGCTCTTTCGCAATAGAGAAGCAAAAAAAGGAGAAAACCCAATCGAATAAATGTGTGAGGTCGTCCATAGTTACAACTAAGCATATTAACTTAACGATGTCAGTTTACCTTTTTGTGCGCTTTTATAAAAGGAGAGGACTCAGGAAATCCGAACTTGACTCATTTGATATCAGAAATCTTCAAGTTTAAGTCTACGAAGGTCAATAGTAAAAATGAACAAATCGAACTGCCGTCTAATAATTTACGGATCGATTGCGTTTTAATTCATAACAACGGTTTCATATAATGAAAAATTGATCAATTTTACTAAAGAGATTTTTTGTTGTAAAATCTATAGATTTGTTGTTTGTTCGCGATTTACAGGATGAAATTAACATTTTTATTGTAATAAATGTTGAGCTCCTCTTGGTTTTGTAAGTTTATTGATAGCAGTAACCTAGCAGTAACCTTCTTTGATAAAAGATTATAACCTTCTCTTGAGTTATCGCCACGCGATTTGTGTGCCGCTAACCACTGACAAACAACTGTTGACTGTTTTTAATTAAGCCGAAATGGCATTTAGAACGATTTTTATCCGGCAATTCTGTCTTAATTGGCGTTGTAGGAGCGACCCGCGTTCTTTGTCGACTTCAGCTTTGACTACATGCCTGGGTCGCGTCACCGATTCTAAATTCATCCCCCGGGAGAACAACTTCTCTCACCAAGTCCTCGAAAAGATGGGGAAATACTGCTTAGCGGAGTTGCCGAAGTTCGACGAAGCGAAGGCGGTCGAGTCGCCGAACGAGGTGCCCGACTGGAAAGCCATGACGATCCAACAGCTCTGCGACAAAGTAGAGGCGATGAGCCACGAAGCGCACAAGTCCTCCCTCGACATGGACGACCCGCGATTCAAGTCCATGTTCCAGGCGGTGAAAGAGAGAAGTGCAGAACTGGACGACGACCAGCTGGCCGGGCTTATTTCCAACATCGCCCTTTGGCCCTTCGTCAATTCTGTTATAGAAAGGGGATTCCACGACTACTGGAAGGCCCTCGACGAGAGGTGCATGGAACGCCGGACAAACTGGGACACGAAGAAGTTGCTTTACTTCATCGACCTCTGGTACTTCGCACGGCTGGCCAGGCCGAGCGATTTCGTCTACCTCGCCATCAAGAAATTAACAAATAAGGCTGACAAGTAAGTGATCTTTTATTAAAAATACCCAACTAACACCTGCTTGGAATGATGGGATCATTTCGGTAGCCTATTGGTCAGCATGATAGACTCTCGGCTCATAAACCCCCACGGTCATGGGTTCGATTATCATTGTCATCACTGGTCTTGACAATACCCTTCTCTGCCAACTACATTGAAATCTTGGTTTAACTACACAAACAAATTACAAGAACAAAGTAATGTTTCATTATACCATATATGTTTATCGGTCATAATTTACCATATTAATTATTTCAATTAATTATTCTTTTTACCTAAGGGTTTGGTTGAGCTGAAAAAGTTAGTGTCACTAAAGGGTTTCGAATCCACGACCTTCGGCACAATCTGTGTTGGGCAAAAATTAGTCATGTCTAATGATTGATTGATCACTCAGACCGTTAGTCATGATTGGTAGTAAGTGGCTAATATAATCATTAGTCACTAATGACCAATAAAAAAGTCAATGGCACGAGCGGGATTCGAACCCACAATCTTCGGCTAGATACGCCACTGCTCTACCACTTGAGCTATCGTGAACTCGATCCACTCAGTAGAGCAGCAGCGTATCTAGCCGAAGATCGTGGGTTCAAATCCCACTCGTGCCATTGACTTTTTTTATCTCAACTAAAATCCTTAATTAATTGTAAAATATTAATTGGTCAAGCGGACACAAAATTAGTGAATTTGATGATAATAATAATAATATAATAAAATTAAAAAATCTTCGAACTATATAGCTATGCTTTGAAAAGTAAATATGTTTACATAACCGATTAATGGAAAAAATATTTCTTTGAATTAAAATTTATTCCACTTGAAAGGAGAGATTTCTACATTATTTGGAAAAATACACCATCTAGGGGTCTTGATTGTAATAAAATAGACATGTAGAATAATTATGTAACTTTGGTTTTCGTTTATGATAACACTTTTTGAGGATCGGCCGACTCTCATCTCAAAATTTTTATCCGGAGTCTGTTGGATTTTGATAAATTGTTCATTGTAGCCAGAGTTGGGCAAAATCTAACTAATTCAATCATGATTATGAATTTTGATTGAAGTTTAATCATGATTGAATTAGTCATGAGTAAATTAATCATTGTATGATTTAGTCATACCTCATGATTGAATTAAACATGACTAAATCATATAATGATTAATTTACTCATGACTAATTCAATCATGATTAAACTTCAGTCAAAATTCTTAATCATGATTGAATTAGTTAGATTTTGCCCAACTCTGGGCACAATACACTGCTGCTCTAACTACTTGAACTATCATGGGTTCGTATCCTGCTCGTGACACTAACATTTCTTCTCAACCAAGACCTTAGATAGATTAGATTAGGTTATATAGGAGCTGGCTACTTTACGACCTGTGCACCATGACCAGTATTGGTGTATTGTGCATCTCCATTTCTTTTAAATAGAGCTCCTCGCTATGCTTGAGGCTTTTTACCAGACCCTGGGTTTTCAAGGGCTCCTGTTTTTCATTTTGTAAAATGTCTTTTCTCCATTTTAATCCAGTTGTAGTCTCTTTAAACTATAGAAAGACATCATCTTGAACAAGAAGATTTCAATATTATTGTGAGAATGAGTCATCGAGGTCACTGGCAAGTGGATATTGCAGATGCAGTTGGCATTTCTTAGAGCATGATCTCACGGGTTTTAGCCCAATTCTGAGAGACTGGAAGTGCCAGAAGGAGGCCTGGTAGTGGATCTCAGCGCATTACGACATTAAGGGAGGACAGAAATATTGTCACTGCTGCAAGACAGAATCCTTTCCATAGTGCCCACCAGATCCTAAATGAAGTACAGGATGTTTTGGCAATGCCTTTTTCAGCAAGTCAAATACGTATTCACTGTTTCTGCACAACTGGATGGTTATACAAACCCCGTATGTGTGTATAGGCACCCTATTTGGCAAATGCCAACACAATCATCTCGAAACTTGGAAAACATTCACCACATGTCTGGAGCCTCCTTAAGATGTAAACCCAGTGGTCCTTTCAAGGAGTCAGTGATTTCTAAGGTCTACTATTATATTAAAAGTTTTTTTAAAATTGGCCCCAAGATTGGAAAAGTGATGTTGACCATTATAAAACGCCTTGCCATGCTTCTTCGCAATCCGGTGTAGAGAAGTTGGTCATATCTATCAATAGTAAACAGCCGCACCAGTGTCGACTAAGTAATGTGTATTGATGAACAGTCTGTAATGTATAAGCAAGGCTGGTGGGTAATGGGTTTGGCCTTTATTGATGTGGATGAGAGTTTTCCATCTACTTAGTGGGGGTGTAGGAGCAGGAAGTAATGGATTTGCGTGTAGCCTCTTTGTAATGCCAGTGATTCCAACATAATGTGGTACTAGGTTCCTTGGGCTTACACAAGAATCGGAGCAGTTATATGAGTATTTCTTGGGGCTGTTAGTATCTCTGGTATTCCATCCTTGAGAAATTACTGTGATTGATAAATGCATCTTGTTTAGTTGATGTTGTATATCAGTAAGTACTCCTTATTTGTCTAAACCCCTAATTTTTATATTTAATTGTATATTCGAAGCCTTCACAATTCTTTCAAGTTGTTGCGACAATAGTCACTTGCCTAGGTCTCATGCCTGGTTTTATAGTAGTAAGAATTTTTTCACTTGCTCATTTCTGACCAATCTGCCTAGCCTTGTAATTTTGGTTGACAAATGGAACACCATGATAGCAAGGATAAACAACATATCCTTGACAGGATAGATCAAATTGATCACACTAATCGGTATGAATAAACCACAATGGCATAGCAGTTGGGACGTCTGAGATGGTCAGGCCAACAGAGATGATGCATTCATGAAGTTTATCAAACTTCAGTCAGTTTTTGTTTTCTGTTTGTATTTTTTTTTTTTTTTTTTTTGCAGGCTTGATGCTCAAGCAGTTGTGCAAGTGCTGTTTTACCTCAACACCCTCAGGACAGTAATGACAGGAGTATCCATTTACGATCTTGAGCACCGATTATTAGAGGTGTTCAACACTCTTACCATCGAGGAAATCGGCGTAGCTCTCATGGGGTTTTTCAAGACAAAACATGTACTACACAATCACAAGTTGATGACTTTGATCTTTGAACGGTTGAGGGAACAAGCAAGCACAATACCTGAAGTGACGCTCGCAGCGATACTAAAAGTTAGTCGACCCTTGTGTACATTCATTGCATGAATAATCGCTTTATTTGTTTTTGACAGGCACTACGTCTCAGCTTGACTTATGAGGTTTTTGATCAAGTACCACCTACTCTGGATGTCCTGGAGAAAGAAATAAGCAGGCTTAGTGTAACGACTTGTGTTCACGTATCACTTCTAGTCTCAAGGGGTCTTACATTTCATCAAGGTTCTCTTACAAAAATCGCCCAAAAATTAGTCGATAATATAACTGATGCTAGACTTAAGGTATAATAACTAGTTTAACGAGGATTTTCATGTTTTTAAATAATTTTAATGTATAATTTCCGATTAGGACATTGAAAAAGTCATTTACCCTCTCGTATTGGTTAGCTTTGACCCACATACCTATCCTTGTATATTTGAGACAGTCATGAATGAACTTCAGAACCCAAAGAGGGAGGAGGAAATTGAAACACATCCAAAGACGTATGTAGCACTCTTGCACTATTTGAGCATCAGGAATTTTGTTCTCGAACCTCTTATCGCCAAGGTTCTTGATGAAAATTTCATTTTAAAAGTTTACGGTCAGTTTAATCATTTTTCATTGACTAATTTCAAACAATCAAACTAAACTTTATCTGTTTTGTAGGGAAAGTCAAATTCAATATTGGGAGAGAAATTCTTTGCCTTGATACATTTGTTCGCTTGCAATGTCCAAATTACAAGGGACCAAAGCTGAACGAAAAAACCAGAAATTATCTTTCTAAGGTATTATCTCCAATCTGGTTGATTTGAATTTAATTTTATTTGTTTGTTATTTCTTTTATTTTATTTTTACTTTTTTAATTATTAGAGGTACTCCCAGCCTATACAAGCAAACAAGCCATCGAAACATATGCAGTATTTTATGGATGTGCAGCAAACTCTAGAAGCGATGGTTGGTAAAAACTACGCTTGCAAATACTTATTACCGAATCACCCTCGAGCAGGTTAGTATTTAATTTTTTCCAATTAATAAAATTTAAATCGGTGCGAATTTTGTTTTGCAGATCTTGTTTTCAGATATGAGAACGGCATAAGCTTTCCTTTGCCCGACAGCATCGCAAATAGCGAAAATTTTACCGGAATAATTCCACCACCTGAGGAGGGAAAATGGTTCGTACTTGTGGTCGGAAGCAGGAATATGTTCTCCCATAACTCCAACATCCCATCAGGCGAGACTAATTTAAAGCTGAGACAGTTGAAACTTTTAGGATACATTCCACTGTTGGTAAGTGCAAATTATAATGCTCGGTCAATTTTATCATAAATGCAATTTATAAAATCCACTTAAAATCTTGAAATTAATAAATGATAAAATTTCTCCATGTGGTCTGTAAGGTGATGAACCATGGCCAAACCAGCAAGCGTAGGCAGACCAAAAACGATCAATAATGTCAATAAAACAAATTTAAAAAATTACAAAAATTAAAACAGAAGTAAAGGAACTTACGTATAATGAGAAGTAACAAAAGTTTATATTTTTTCCTCCAAAAACTTAATTATACTTAATTCAGTACAGGTTTAATTATCTCCAATAAAGAGTCATTCTTTATTGCTGAATTGTATTCACAGAGTATTTATCGGAAAAATCAATAATAACTGTTAATTTAAGTGATGAAATTTGAGCGCTTTTAACATTCAATTTTAGAAAAAGATATAAAAATCACTGACTTTAAAGAAGTGACCATTTTTCAGATCAGTTTTCTTTCATTACGAAACGGGAATCACCGAGTCTGTGGCTGTTAAGGCATCAAAGTTTCATATTTGACATATTGACATTAGAGTCATAAAAATATTTTTTTAATTGTCTTTGTCTTCTCATCTTAAATTATGCGTGGTACAAGTGTGTTTGACTATCTCCAATGTAATTAATATCAGTTTTCAATATAATTTTACATTAAAAAACCGGGGATAAGGCTACTTAGAAATAAAACACTCGATTTGTGCATTGAGCTTTCAAGGAGTAAATCTCTTTCAGCTATGAAAATACAATTAATTACAGTTTACAAAATTAACAAGAACAGACAAATATTAATTTAATAATTTTTATTGTACACTCAAAGACAAAAAACAAACATACATATTTTGTTGTTTATTTCAAACTATATATATGTATTTTAATCGTTTTATTAGTTACAACATACTTATATTAACGTAAACCAAATTAATCAAGATCAGATATTCATGAGTTTTGATTCAAATATTTAATTATGATGGTTTGAAAGAAACTTTACCAAAACACCATAAAACTTATTTATGGTTTAAAATTGAAGATTAAAATTTAACTAACAATTTATTACCTGGTTTTCCTCTTAATACTTAATTATGTAGATTTTGTATGCTGAAAAGAAAGCGGGGCTGCTTCAAAATATGTATTACTTATAAATTCTTAACACAAAAAGTAATCTAAACCTTAAAAAGAAACAACCTTTATAATAAAAATAATTTAAAAAAAAAGAAGATAATTTAGGCGAGGAATATCATAAAATGCATATTAAATGTATGAAACTGAAAAAAAAAAAAAACTGTTTGAATCACACAATCAGGTATTAATTAAAACTATAATAAGAATAATGATTCAAAACTTTTTTTTTTAATACGAGGGTTCGCAACAGCAGCAGAGGTTATATCAACCTTGGGGTGCCGGTGTTTTTGCAAAAAAGCCCATTTGTATGTCAGGTTCGAATGCAGGGCCACTGGATTCGAACCTGGGACCTTTACCATACAGTTATGAGCGCCATGTCAACGCCTAAACCGTTGCGGCCACCGACGCCCCTAAAAAAGCAATTAATGTCCTACAAATCCAGGCCAAGATTTTGCTTAAAGACAGCACCTTGCATGGGTTTTACATCTGTCTATCATTGACTTGGAATAATGTCAAAGCCATCGTAATTAAAAAGCCTAATGAATGTGCCAAAGAATTTTTATTAAGTGATTAGCCAGTCACATTTTACTTATGATTTATTATTTGTGCTCAAAATAAATATACAAGATGAGTTTCACTTTTGTTCCTCCCTCTTTTTTCTTTTTTTAAGCTTAACTATTTAAGCAAGATACTCATCAATGCCTATTTTTAAAGGTTTTTCTTGACAATGAATTTAACGGTATAAAGGTTTTTAATTTGAAACAACCGTTCTCAAGTTATTAGCAAAACAATTTCTGAACATTGTTTTTTGTGTAAAAACAAAATCTACTACAACTTCTTCAACCAAGAAGCAAATTTTTATTTATTCTTTTAATTGATATAGTAAATTAATTGTCACACATGTTTCAAAATTGTGTAACTATTTCCTCAAATAACATCGACTAAGCAGGATGTAGCTCCTTAAAAACAATTTAATCAAATTTCAGTTCATAAATACAAATTTAAAGCAATTAATGTTTGACAAACAAAACGTAAAAAAATTGTTTTGTTATGCCTGACGAGTAAATTTGAGCCAGGAAATACACTGCACTTATATGCTTATTTTACAATCTTATTTTATTATTATTATTTATTATTCGCATTTTTGTAAAAATACATATTCCACATTCATTCATTTGATATCAAAGTGCTCGAAAACAACCTTGTGACATTATTTGCAGAAATAAAAATAATTTAGTTATTGCATCACTCGTCACAATTGGCAACCGTGTTTACCAGGTAAACACTGTTGACTTTTTTTTTTAATTTAAACAATACTTTGTACTTTGTAAGATTTTCTAGGAAAAAATTTTTTACTAAAATTTTAAAAATGTATTATCAATGCACACATATTTATTTACGTATTTCACACTCACATAGGACATGAATTATATTATATTTCTTCAAAATTTATATAGCATTTTTCAGTCAAATGAATTTTTTTTTTTCAACCGGGTATCAGCGGGTTCACTTTTGCAACTCATGTCAAGAGACATGTTTGTAGAAACCTTTCAACCTGATGATGAGCTAAGGGCTTGAAATTCGGATTGTTGTGAAACAACTTACTGTGAGTAGGAACCATCTTTTTAAAAAAGGATTGATTCATTAAAAAAGAATTCATTTGCTTGGAAAATGGTTTCATTTGATTGAAAAAAGGTTTCATTTGGTTGAAAAAAAGTTTCATTTGGTTGAAAAAAGGTTTCATTTGATTGAAAAAAGGTTTTATTTGATTGAAAAAGTTTCATTTGATTGAAAAAAAGTTTCATTTTCTTGAAAAAAAGTTTCATTTTCTTGGACAATTGTTTCATTTGATTGAAAAAGGTTTCATTTGATTGAAAAATAGTTTCATTTGACTGAAAAATGATATATAAAGTAAGGTGCAAATATAAGGAATAGCCAATTTTATTCACAAAACAATCATTAATGTAGATTGAAAAAATGAAAGACGTTCAATGAACTTATTTTAATTTTTTTAACTGTAAACTTTAAAATGCAAACCTTTAATCATTATTGAATATAACGCAGCCTTTTCTTGGTATTATTATCTTATCTTGCTCTTATTTATCCAAAAACAAGTACTCTGTGATAACTGATAATTTCAACTTTATTCCCTCATGGAGTGACGTGTTAATTGAATAAATGCAAACAAATAGTTATAAACTTTTTGCTTGCGATAGTCTCATGGTGTAAACTTGTTCTTCTTATCAGGCCAGGATGCTGAAAACAGCACATAAACATAAACTGTGACTCTTGTTGATTATTCATCAGCATGAAAAGAAAGTGACTTGTTCTGAATTCTAAGTGTTTGAAGTGTATTTTTTCAGGTTCATTATATGGAGTGGCCGTGGGTGAGCACAATTCACAAGATGGACTATCTGAAAAAGCTGATAGCCATTTAAAAAAAAATCAATATGTTTTTTGTAAATATTTGAATTTTTAGTGTAAATAAAGACTGTTTTGTAATAAATCGACATTCACTAGTCTAAGTATTATTATTATTAATCCTTGATAATGTCTAGTTTTTAGAATATTATGAATGTAAACTATGACCTTTACTTATGTTATCTCCTATCTAATTAGCAAACCTTTCACCACTTGGTTGTTAAAACAGTTTTTTAAAAATTTCACACAAATTTAACCAAACAAGAAGAAAGTTTTTATAAGAAAATACTTATGATTTGTCATTAGAGTTATTTATGATTTTTTTCAGTGAATAATTGTTTTTCCTTTAACTATTTTGATTAATTGGGTTTATTCTTAAACATGCTATTTATTGTTTGATGAATATTAAGTGAAATATTCATAGTTTAATGTTGTTTTATATAATGGGGGGGGTAAAAATGCTAATAACAATTTTTTTATATTTTAGTAATACAAATTACTATCTAGAAAATATAAGGGAGGGTAATACGATGGTAGTATGGGTCCCCGGAAGACACACAGGTCTGAAGGGTAATGAAAAGGTGGATGAAGGCTGAGCCTCTGGTACTAAAAATACAATTAAAAATGTAATCAAAAGGAAATGGGGTCAGTGGGTTAGATTGGCAGAGAAGCAACTATGTATCAAAAGCATGGTCAGTAAGATCTGAACATTAGAAGAGGGATCACCCTCACCCGATTAAGAATAAGCGATGTAAGGTGTTTAACACAGACACTTTTAAGCAAAGCAAGTATTTGTCTAGCATGTAGAGAGGGGTTGCTTGATGTGTCCTGTTTAATTGAAGGATGGCTTTCCTTGGCAAAAATAAGAGGGTTGAGAGTGTAGGACTACCACCTGATATGAGAATTTTGCTTTTAGGAGTATTTGGATCCCCTGTTCTGATTTTTTATGAAATGGGCTGTTTACCTTTGATAGCGTGACGGTTAAGAACAAGGTCTGATACTGGACTGCCATAACCCAAACGGTTGTCGTTCACAGAAAAATTCCCCCCTCTCTTCTTTTCCATGAGTGTAACTGAATTGACAATTATACAGTTTTGCATTTTTTCATTTACTTCTTTTAACAAAAAAGAGGTTTAAGTCAGAAAGCATTAGTCACTTTAATCTGCATATGAAAACATTGAGTGGCAAGTCAGTTTACGTGCTGACACGTGGCGCATGAAAATGGATGTTGTGTAACGCTAGAAATTATGTCAAACCCAAGGAACTTCCCATCATCCTAATACGAACAATGTTCTATGAACGGATCACCTAAAGATAAAACTAGGCATTCCTTTAAATCTTTTTTTCTATGTATAGCTTGTGAGCACTGCGGGTGGTAAGCTTAAGGTTCTTTGTGCACATGTTAGTTCATAATTTCAATCCCTTTTCCATCTGACCAAAGTAGGGGATTTCATAATTCATTATATATAAAATTATCAGTTAGCATCTTTCGCTAAATTTATATCTCACAGACACATTGAAGGATCATGCTGAGTGCTACCAGATAACGACCAGCTTTTGGTACAAAATATCTACACAGACATTCTTTTAAAAATCTATATAAATGAGAACAGGCAAAAATTAAACATTTTCATTGGCCGTCTAATAAATCAATAACATCACATGGTTTCTTTTTAGAATCTTCGTATGAAATATGGGAGACTGATTATCCCCAATATTTTTTCAAAGCTCTGGAAAGCTTTTGTTTTCACAGAAGTGATAAAGTATGTTTTCAGATATTTGTTTTCAAAAGATAAGCATATCTTGAACCACTTGTCTGCCTTACTGAATATGCCTGAGAAAATACTAAGTTTCTGAACGAAGAATAGCAGGGTTATTGAATCAGTAATAAGCGATCAAAGTCCAAACAGCTTAAAGATTTGACCTTTCCTTAGGTCAACTTGATTATTTGAAACTTAATTTACTATTTTGTGCAAGTTGAAGTTAAAGTTAATGGTTTAGTTTTGATATAGTTTCTTTTTCTTGAGACTAATTTGCTTTCTACTTCCTTCTTTTGCTTCCTATCCTTTCACGCCCACCTTATTTTCCAGATTTCTATGGTTCATTTTACATCTTTTTTCTGTCAATCCCAAGTTGAAATGCCCGCATGATAGCAAAGCCTGAAAGATGCAGGAAGCAGATTAATAAAAATGCCCAAGAATCCAAGAAAGAGGGAACGAGAGCGAGAGACAACATGCGGACATCTTCTGAAGGTTTAATGAAATATAAAACGAGAGTGGGAAGATCAGGATGATCAAGGATCGTATAAACCGTAAGCTTTTTATGTTACCATGGTTTTTAAGATAGAGTAAGAATTGATTGATAGTATTGGTAGAATTTTATAATGCGGTGTCGAAAGGAAGTATACTATTTTCCCGGGACGAAGTGCATGTCGTTAAGACGAAACCTGAGGTCGTTACAAACGGGTTCGGATATTTGCGTAATAGCGCCAAAATCTTTGGAAAGGCCGTTGAAATACGTGCAATACGTCGATACAAGTACGACTGTCCATATAACACCTCTAGAAAATAGATTTTTTACAAAGGGTATTTTTCAGCTTTCGACAAAAGTCGCCACGGACCGGCATGCGAGGAAGAGATTTGCTGTTCTTGCAATTCTTCGAAAGAAAGCGACCGTCGATCCTTATATCGAACGCCTTCGTTTTCTTACACAGGTAAGTTTTGAACCGTACAGTTTGATCCTTTTTCGTCACTTTTTCAGCCAATAAGCAAAAAATGTTAGGGATATAAGCAGGGAGAGGCAAAATACTCCTTTCATTTCTGCAATTTCTATTTGCTGGCTATTGATTACGTCTTTACCTACAACATGAGCTTTCTCCTTATCGATCATCAGAAACTTGGTTTCATTGAAAAACATTTCGCTTCTATTTCACTTAGTAAGACATTTGAATTTAGTGATAATACTTCTCCTTACTACAAAAAGTTAGGTTTAGGGTATAAACAGGGAGAGGCAAGACACTGATTTCTTCCAGGTTGGCAGTTTCTTTTTGCGGGATTTTGTTTTTTCGTAGGCTGCATTGAAAAACAACTGGCTTAATATTTTACTTAGTAAAATATCTAACTTTGACGAAAATATTACATCTTACTACCAAATATCAAAGTTATAAATAGGGAGACATTGATTCCTTACATCGAAATCTTCCTTTTCTTACACAGATAAGATTCGATTTTATGGTTTGATCTTTTTTTTTTTTTAAATAGTTTTTCAAAGTCCTGAGGAAGGCGTCAAATACATCAGAAAGCTCGACAGCAGAAAAACAAGTTGGTTTTTTTCACCTACATGGCTTCATCCCTGATCTCTCTACTTCAATATTTAACTATACTTTTCATCACTTTTCTAATTTTTCAACCGGTAGGGAAAAAGACTCCTGGGTTAGGTTTCATTCATTCATTAGACATTTTCAAGGGTTATGTTCAAACAATGAGTCATCTACCGTACATGTAGACAGAAGCAATGTCAGGGTTATAAGCAGGGAGAGACAAGACACTGATTCCTTCATGTTGTTTCCCTTTATGGGATTTTGAAAAAC
Organism: Cimex lectularius; assembly: GCF_000648675.2. Classification (NCBI taxonomy): domain Eukaryota; kingdom Metazoa; phylum Arthropoda; class Insecta; order Hemiptera; family Cimicidae; genus Cimex; species Cimex lectularius. Next base: position 1,414,020 of record NW_019392675.1, on the reverse strand, counting down.
CTCCCTTTTCATTTATCATAATTAAACATATCAATTTTATGACAATACTTCTTACTAAAAATTGTCGGAGTATAAGCAGGGAGATTGATTGACTGTTGATTACTTCCACTTCTGGAATCACAAGCCTTTCCTACAATTCACGTCGAGAGACATGCTCTGATGATCAGTTTTCTAATACACGAAATCCTGTTAGCTGGCTAAAACTTCTGTGAATCTATCTTTTTCAAAAAGTGAAAAAGTAAAGTCTATTTTTCCTGACATGGCGTGTTAAAACATTGACAATTTTAAGGGGCGTTTTTGTTGGTTATTTGAGATTTATTCCAGTGGATCTGAGCTTTTAAACCTTAATTACAATTAGAAAGTGTTTTATTTCACACAATCGTAATAATGAGGGTTAAGGTCCTTTTTTATACTTCAAATCTTCTCCAAAATCTGTCATCGGGGCTTTTAATCCTTTTAAAAAGATAGTTCCTACTGACAGTAAGTTGTTTTCAACGATCCGGATTTCGAGCTTTTAGCTCATCATCAGGTTGAAGGAGTTCTACAACCACCTCTCTCGACATGAATTGCAAAAGTATTAGTTTAATTAGTTAATCAAAAGTTTTATTATCTTTTGCAATTCATGTCGAGAGACGTGGTTGTAGAACCCCTTCAACTGACGATGAGCTAAAAGCTCGAAATCCGGATCGTTAAAAACAACTTACCGAGAGTAGGAACTATCTTTTTAAGAGGATTGAACACCGCCTCACTCCATCATTCGTAATTTATATTTGGACTTTTTTTCCTTCTCGTTGCAATCCATATTTGAAAATGATTGAAAAAAAAATTACACTAAGTCCAGTGAAACACGGTTAAATCATACTACAAAAAAAATTTCTTCTTAAAAATTAAATAAATAAATCAAATTAATTAATAAAAACTATTATTATCGTACAACTATTATCATACAACTACAAAAAAACTTCTTAAAAATTAAATAAATAAATAAAAATAATTAATAACAACTATTATTATCATACAACTACAAAAAAACTTCTTAATAATTAAATAAATAAATAAAATTAATTAATAAAAACTATTATTATCATACAACTACAAAAAACTTCTTCTTAAAAATAAAATAAATAAATAAAATTAATTAATAAAAGCTGTTATATAACTACAAAAAAACTTCTTAAAAATTAAATAAATAAATAAAATTAATAAATAAAAACTATTATTATTTGATATATATACAAAGACAGGGTGCATTTCTGGGTGAAGATTTAAACAATATAAACTTTGCAAAATAATTATTCAAATATGGATTAACGTAAATATTTAATAATGTTTCACCCGAAAGGAATTTTGTAACAAAATATTATTCTTTTCATTCAACTTCTATGATGAATCAGGCAAGATTCGTGCTTATAACGTAAATACTGCATTAAGCAGATTTATTTATGGTATGAATCATGTTTTGTCGACTGTCGCAAGTTCCTTCCTGATGAAAGACGTGAACGTAGCCAAACTCCGTTATAGAAAATGTCTGTGGATACTTTCTGTAAACGGTCACGTTATTTTTATCAAAGAACATCCTGAATTGTTTAATTTTGTGATGATTAAACAGCAGTTTGATCAGGTAATTTCAACCTATATTCACAAAACACGAACTTAGATCTGCATTACATTTGTCTTTGAACAGTACCTCGTTTATTGATTTAAAAAAATGTTTAAAATGAGTTCCGTGTTTGTATTTTAAGAAGAATGTCCAATTTTACATCAAAACATTCCCCTGGGTTGGATTGAGCACACAAAATTTTTTCCAGGGTTTCATTTTTGAACTAGTCTGTTCAAGGATGTAAAAAAACTCTAAATTGCCCAATTAAAATGTAGACAATACGGTAGTTAATTATTTATTCATTTTTTGAAAGATACCTTTTAAAAGGAGCATCTATATTCTGTATGACTCGTAGTTTTAAAATGTTTCTAGGTCATTCACTGCTTTACGTGCCATGCTACTGACAAAAAATCATTCTTCCTTGCAGAAAATTGTTGAAATTTAGTACATTCCCCCTGATTAAAAATTAATGAAAAAAAGGACCTTTTCCGTTAATGTGCCTCACGACCGCTAAGATCTCTCTCCGGTCCTCAATGAAATGCTCCTTTAAAGGAAATCGTAAATACTGAAAAATTTTATTTTAGAAAATCCGTGTAATAATAATTAAGAGATGTGTGATGTTTAGTGACCGTTAGTCAATTATTCGGACATCGTGAGATGCAGTCTGCAGAAAACATTTTCTTTATCGTGCCAACGTTTCGATCTTTTTTGAGATTATCTTCAGTGCTCAGGTTTCTTTTCTGCGTAATTGTGTCGTGCTAAGAGTGCCCAACACTTTGACAAAACAAACACTTTGAGCCCTGAAGATGATCTCAATAAAGATCGAAACGTTGTCACGATAAAGAAAATGTTTTTCTAAAAACCAACGTCACACCAGACCGCATTTCACGATCTCCGAATAATCAAAATATTTAAGAGGATAAATTGGAAATAAAGGAAATCAAGTTTGAGTCCCTGGGGGCCAAAATTTAACTATTTCACTAAGGATGTCTTCGATAACATCCACATTTCTTGCCATACATGACTACCGCCACATAAATTCGCATAGGTAGGAGTCCAATAAACTTCGGCGAGTACCCCACTGCCATTGCGTATGTGCACGGGTGGTCGGGTCGACAAAATTGAGAGAGTGGTTCATTGTCATATGGCGGAAACTAGTATCTTAGGATAAGGTTTCGTATGCCTTCTACTGATCGGAGATGATGATAGACCCGGCAGGAATCCGATCACGAATTATGGGGATGAGAGTGGCGGTTGATCTGTCCGGCGACTAGAAAACTTTCTCTCGTTTCGCGTCAATCGTCACCAAAAACCCACTGCCGTTGTAAGATTCTGCCAGTTTTGTTTTTCCGGCGCGAAAACAGCGGTTCATCTATTTTCACAGTGCGATGTCAATGTCCACAACCTGCACAAAATAGAGTTCGCACAGACTTGGTGCATGTAGTTGCACCAATCACACTTAACTCTCGTATGCCCAAGCGTTATTAGAAATGGAGACTGATTGCACGATCCGGAAACATTCTTCACAACTTCCTATAAAGTCTCAACGGGCTATAAAGGAGAGGAAGAACACAGGAGAGCATCAGATACAATGATATGGTATACAGATGGCTCCAAAACATACGAAGGAACCGAATCAGGCGTTTTGTGTACAAGCCCAAAACATGAGCAATCAAACTCATTAGGGAAGTACACTTTGTTGGAATGTAAATTTGAATTGTTATAAAAAAGGCGGAACATGAGCACTAACGCCTGTTCGTGTAAAAAGTGTTATACTTGTAAGACCTGTAGGCACGTGGATGTTTCATTAAATCAAGACGGTAAAATTAATATCTTTTTTAAAACACTTTTTCTTTTATTTCTTTAACCTACACACTTCGGTCTTTCAAGCAGAAATACATGCCATCAGTGCTTGTGCCCTGGAAACTCTTAAAAGAGGTTACACTGGCAAAAAATCCTCATAAGATCTGATAGCCAAGCAGCCATTAAAGCATTAGCATCACATCAAATCACATCAAAATTAGTCAATGAATGCATCTAAAATCTCCAAAACATGGGAAACACAAAACCTGATGGTATCTTGAGTGCCAGGGCACAGGGGAATTTTGGGTAACGACAAAGCAGACAGTCTGGCCAGAGGAGGATCTGCAAGACCATAGGCCCTGAACCTTTACTTGGGATGACAAAAACTAATATAGAATCCTCCATGGCAGAATGAATCCAAACAAAACAAAAGGGGAAGTGGATAAACTCTAGCAGTGCTAGACATAGTAAACTTATGATGAAACAATCCTCATCAAGACTGGCAAAACTCTGTTGCAATTGGAGAGGGCCAAACTCAGAGGAGTTGTAGGACTACTAACCGGTCACTGGCATCTGAGAAAACATCTACACAACATGGGTATATACAACGATATATTCCCATTTGCAGATTATGTAATGAGGAGGAGGAAATAGCCACTCATATCTTCGAATGCGAAGCAACAGCTCAATGGAGATTTAACCTAACGCACGGAAAAAACTTAGGGAATCAAATTGCAGCAGCGACAGTCAATGACCTGATACTTGTAAGGAGGAGGATTGAGTCTATTGCACTGAACTAAGGAAGTAGGAAGGTACAATAAGCCAGAAGGCTGCAGTGCCTAGGGAGCGCAAACCCCGCATCCTAGTATCCTTTTTTACGCTAGCCCAAACGTATATGAACAGAACGATAGTCGAATATGGTCTTGAGCCAGTTAGATATGAGTTACTTCTTATCGCCATTTCCGCCTTGCACCCACGCTTGTAACACCTCCACTTGTCACGAGATCCTGTCAAATGCAGCCTCGCGTCGTGTCCTCACAGCTAGTGGAAGAAGGCCCTTTTCCTGAAGGAAACGAACTGCCGTTTCCTTGGTTTTGACAGCGTCGTATAGTGCGACAAAGTTCATTTTTATATACAACACATATGGTATACAACACAATACACCAATACATACAAGTACAGTACAATACATACAATACAATGGTATACAACAAAACACCTTGACTCAAATCATAAGATAAGATGGGATAAGAGCAGAAACCCAGTGACGTGACCTTTGTCTCGCTCTCTGTCACCGAGCGCGGTCGAGTGGGGCGGAGAAAGTCCGAAAAAATAGAACATCAAATCATACTAATTATAAATTTTATAAAAATTTGGCTCTTATATGATTACAATGTAGACTTAAACAGTTTGGATATAAGCTTCCATAGAAGGTAGAAATGAGGTCATGAACGTTCATCAAGGATCAAGTCCGCGTCTTTTCGTTGGCAGAGGAAGAACAACAATCACACATTGGTTTCAAAATTGCAAAACCGACCAGATCGAGCTGGCCTTGAGAGAAAAAATATAAAATATGGTCAGACCCAAAATTGTCAAAGCATGATGTCAGAGATTAAATTTGATCAATTTGATTTTACCTTTTTTGCATTGTTTTGTGTTTGTCAACTGCACATTTCTATCATTAAAACCTTCAAAAGTTAGTCATACTCGTTTTCTTGGTCACGCCCTACCCCTTCCATCCGCTTGTAAACGGCAAAAGCAAATTACCGTCAGTCGTGAAGAACGATTCCCAGTGTTAGTTTGTCCGTGTTCAGTTAATTTTATAAACAAGGTAAAAAAAATCAAAAATCTTTACATTTCTTTTTAAAAAAGACTCAAAATATAATTCTGAGTATATATTTAAAGTAAAATTATTGAAACTCATGTAGTACAGAATCTAATGTAATTACCATCGGTTTGAGTGGTAAAAATCGCCCAAAATGCTAATAAAACTCGTCTAATTATTGATTTACTGCATTATGCTTAAAAAAATTTAAATTCATTACAAAACGTTATGCTTAAATATTTTTTTAAAATGTAGAATCAGTTCAAAATCGTCCATTTATTTTTATTGCTGTATTAGGATTGTTATTATTATTAATAAATAATAAGAATGTTCCTTCTTTTTTGTATTTTGACGAAAGATCCAAAGTCAACTCAAGAGGTCGTTGAATTATCGATTGAGCAATAAAACTCCGATAAGGCCTCGATTTTATCGCAAAATTACTATTTTTCTGTAATACACGCACAAATTGCCATCCATCATTACAGCAATTGCTGCAAGTAATTTTTGTAAATAACTGGATGGATTTATTTAAAATATAAAATCAAATGAGTGGGTTTTTTCCGATTTTCGGGCAAGTTGTGAAATTATTAATTTTTTTTTAAGCCGGTTTAAGCCATCCTGTGCAACCCGCGTTGAATAATTAATTACGTGGCGTGTTGTTCCTTCCTTTGATATCAACGCAACACGTTTTCTTTTTATAATCTAATTTAATAAAAATTATTTATAAAAATTTGTAATCTTTCTCAAGAGATATCTTCTGTAGAAAAAGAAGAAGACTAAAAAAAATAATAAAAAGTGTTGAGAATAAATTTATATATTACATTTTTTAAAAATCCGTTTAAACTGATCTTTTCGTGACAACAAAGTGTAAAATTTGTTCAAATTAAAAATTACTTCAAATAATGGCGTAAAGCTTGTTTCAAAGTTCGAGCAATTTTTGTTCCAGAAATATTGTAAACGCGGTTATCTTTAAAGCTAACAAATTTTAAAGATAACAAAAATCTCCATGGTGTTTTACACCGTTCGATATATTGAGCAGACGAATGTAATATTTGAAAACCACGTCATGCTTCGTTTTTGGACTGTCTCTTTGGATTTTGGTCAGAATGAATTCTGTGAATGACAGTGGAAACGAAATAAATCTTTATCACAGGACGTTCAGATAAAAGAGCTATTTTTTTCTTATCTGGCAGTATAAACGAGTCAATTGATGTTAATTCTAACACTTTCTAACGAGGACAATTTTTTTTAGTTTCAAAATATTTTTTTTTTTTTGTATTTTACTGTGATTTTGTTTAATTCAAACAACACTTCCGATTTTTTTCTAAAATTTTGAGGTCTTCTTGACGATGGACGATTAGAGGATGTTTTTCTGTTCTGTAGCAGTATAAACGAGTCAATTGATTTTAATTCTAACACATTTCTAAAGAGGACAATTTTTTTAGTTTCAAAAAAATTTTTTTTTGTATTTTACTGTGATTTTGCCCAATTCAAACAACCCTTCCGATTTTTTCCTAAAATTTTGAGGTCTTCTTGACGATGGACGATTAGAGGATGTTTTTCTGTTCTGTAGCAGTATAAACGAGTCATTTGATTTAATTGGAAAACAAAAAAATTTCTTAGTTGGAAAATATATATATATTGTATTTTACTGTGATTTTGCCCAATTCAAATTTCAGTACCAATTTTCTCCTAAAATTTTGAGGTCTACTTGACGATGGACTATCAGAGGCTATTTTTCTGTTTTATAGCAGCATAAACGAGTCATTTGATTTAATTGGAACACATTTCTAAAGAGTGGAAAAATTTTTAGGTTGAAAATATATGTTTTTGAGTTTTACTGTGATTTTGCCCAATTCAAATTCCCGTACCGATTTTTTCCTAAAATTTTGAGGTCTGCTTGACGATGGACGATTAAAACTTTTTTCTTATCTCGCAGTATAAACGAGTCAATTGATTTTAATTCTATCACATTTCTAAAGAGAGGAAAATTTTTTTAGTTTTAAAATATATTTTTTTGTATTTTACTGTGATTTTGCCCAATTCAAACAACACTTCCGATTTTTTCCTAAAATTTTGAGCTCTGCTTGACGACGGACGATTAGAGCTATTTTTCTCTTCTGTAGCAGCATAAACGAGCCATTTGATTTAATTGGAAAACATTTCTAAGGAGAGAAAAAAATTTCGTAGTTGGAAAATTTATATTTTTTGTATTTTACCTTGATTTTGCCCAATTCAAATTTCACTTCGGATTTTTTTCCTAAAATTTTGAGGTCTGCTTGACGATGGACGATTAGAGCTATTTCTCTCTTCTATAGCAGTATAAACGAGTCATTTGATTTAATTGGTAAACATTTCTAAAGAGAGGAAAATTTTCCTATTTTGAAAATATATTGTTCCTTAATTTTACTGTGATTTTTCCCAATTCAAACAACACTTCCGATTTTTTCCTAAAATGGAGGTCTGCATGACCATGTACTATTTATTAGAGTTATATTCTAGTTAGTCTCTTCTGTCTCTTCTATAGAAACAAAGGTCGGATTAGCAGGGAATTTACTTTATTATTTTAGTGGATAAAAAATTATCTAGAGTTTGTATTTTAAGAGCTTTCGGATGAAATGGAAATCCAGTTGCACTATTGAGAAGATTAAAACTTCCAAAATCAGTTGTAAAAAATACACCAGGAACGCTAAAAAATCACACACAAACAGTGAACCAGGTCTGCCTATTCTCGCTAGTTTCCACTGATTTTTGTGCCTTTCGCCGTGTACTCTGGTTGGCCTATAATTTAGTTTTTAGATGTTGAAAAGCTATATCGCGTCTTCCACCAAACCGGGAGCACGTCAGAATGATCGAAAAATGAAACTTCGGGTTTCTTCACCTCTCCAACCTAAACATAGTAGGGTTTTTGCTTGTACTATTCTATTTTTAACTTATGTTACGAGAAATTCCCTGAGTGAGTTCCCAACTATGGGGAATTAGGTTGTACGAAGATCAGAATTTTTTGGGGAGGATTTTAGGAGGTCTGTAAAAATGCCAAAACATTGAAGCTGATAATGATAATGAAGTGCTAGGAAGCCAGGGGTATCCTAAGGTACTTCCCAAGCACTGCAGCCTAACGGTTTATTTGACTTTTCCTAGATTCTTAGATCAAGATTTGAACCTTCTTTTAAAAAGTAGTAGTTCATTGATGGTCACTACAATTCTTTTTCGCGCGCCTTCTTGATATTTTCGTAACTGGGTTTTTGGTACCCCTTAAAATGGCCGATATGGAATCCGATGACTGGTACAGATGAGCCGGATGATGCCCTATGCAGGTAGCAAGCGAAGACGGTCACGTGCCATGAGGCATAGGTTTCGCTAGACAAGTTGATCTCGAGATGTCGGGACGCCTCGGCGAGTCTGTACTTGTACCCAAAAGCAGGTTGTACTGCAAGCTCATCGGCTGCTGTCTGGAAGGCGGAACCATTATTGAAACAGGGCTAGTGGCTACTTTAGTTAACCTAGGTTGTCTCCATTGGGCGGTTGCTGCGCATTCGAAGATAAACATGAGTTGCAGTCTTCTTTACGTAACCTACAAATGAGGTCATTATTAAATATACCCTTGTTGGGTATGTGTTTTCTCAGATATCAGTAACCTATAGTTCTATCACCTTGAACTTTACCCTCTTTAACTTTTAGCAATGTATTTCTTAGTTTGGGTGAGGGTTCCTTAGTCAATTTTACTGTGTTTGGCATTGCTAGAGTTTGTTCACTTCTCCTTCTGTTTTGTAGGACCTCCAACTCATCAAAAAAAGGTGATGGTGACTCTTTGGTGAGATTCGTTTGGGCTGATTTACTACAGCTTCTTGAGTCCTGGCGAAACAACCAATGCCGAAGTGTATTGCTCTCAAAATGAAGCAATGCACCAGAAATTGGCATTATTGAAGCCGTGTTTTGTCAAAAACACCGGCACCCTGAGGGTTGAATGTCCTCTGCTATTGTGCGAACCCTTGTAAAAAAAAAAAAAAAATATTGCTAACTGAGAGAATAGGGTAGCTGGCCAAAAAGTATGTTAACGTTTCAAAAGTGTCAACAATTTTGCGCGTTCGTGTTAATTTCATTTCAAATGAATACCAAGGTCGGACCGTGATGGGTCAACTGAGCGTTTTGGGGTGTGGTGAAACATCGAAAAAAGCCAGCATTTCATCGTCCATCCGTTTATATTGCCCCAGTGGGATAATAATGCAAACCGACCTTGCCGCCAAGGTTTGCTGCCGACGAAAACATGACTAATTTTTTTCGAGATGATTGACCTCGATGATTCATACCTCCTAGATGGACCTTCATAATACGGAAACAAACTAGACGTACTTGATAATTGAAATATGATTTTTAGGTTAATGAGTACAAAATGCATTATTTTACCATAAAGAACGAATACAAGTTATTGAAAATGTAGAACACAGTGATAAAGGCCGAACCGGACGTTAAGGTGTACTGCAATTATGAAAAAAATGGTCCAGTACAGGATCAAACACAGAATCATCATCATCAGAAAAATGTAGAAATAATAGGAGCTTAGATATATTTTCCAAAAGGTTGAAAGTTGGAATATATAGAAAGTAATCGACTGTTTTTTTAATATTCAATCCTTTTCTCATATGCTAATTGAAACGAGCAGCTTAATTATTCAGGTATAATTGTACGGCTATTACGATTGAGAGCGTCAATGGGCACACGCAGGAACAAAACATCGTTAACACCGTTAGACTTTTATATTAATGGGAAAAAGAGAGGTGGAAGAAGGGACGGTGAGAGAGACAATGAGATTGAGTGATAGAGTGAGGTGGAATTTGACTGTCCCCGGCCTTCCTGGTCCGTATATCTTCGCTGGTTTTGTTTGTCAGATGCATTTCGACATTTTGCCATCCACACTGGTTGGTCTGTACATTATTTTGTCAATCGTTAGACGTTTATTGTTTGGTCTTTTCCGATCATTTAGTCTACCTATCCTCTTAGTTTTTTCAATGGGAAATACAGGCAAGAGTGGAATGTTAATTTTGCCGATGAAATCTTTCTCTTGGCGCCAAGGATAAGCGACCTGCAATCCAAAGTAAGGCCCTAAACATTACAGCCAAAGAAATAGGTGAGAATAAATCCTAGAATAGATAGCCCTCTGATGATAGAAGAATGACCATGAAGCACTTGATTTCTCTACCTCCTAGGAAGCGTGGTGTTAAAATTTGGAGAAACTGGGGACGTTGTGACGAAAAGAATTAGGAAAACCAATACAATTACAACGGATAAGAAGAAGCAAACCAAACTTTTAAACACGAATGTCAAATCCCTCTTATTATATTGATCTGACAATGAAGCTAGGAAAGTACCACAACCGTGACGAGTGCTCTCGAAGTTTTTCTGAACCTCTGTCTGCGGCGGATTCTCGAAATATGGCGGCCTGAGCAAATATGCTATGTCAGCTTTCCACCACCATCTATACATGCTGAAATACATCAAAGAAAATGGAAATTGGTAGGGCATACACTGAGAAAAAGGGACGGCGCCGTCTAGAAAAACATCAGAGCTTCCTAAACTTTATAGCCAGGGAAGTAGTTATCAACACTTCCAAACTTCGAAGGTGTTCACATCGATCAACAAACCGTTTGCAAGCTCCAGTTTGTTTTCTTTAAAAAAAAATCATTTAACACAAAAAACACTCCACCTCTTCCTTCTCAAACAAATACAGAATCCTCATCACAGAATGGATGGAAAACAAAAAGGAGAAGTGCATAAACTCTAGGGGCGCTAGATACAGTAAATTTATGCTAAAACAATCCTCACCAAGACTGGCAAACTCATTGCTGCAGTTGGAGAGAACCAGACTCAGAGGAGTGATAGGTCTATTAACCGATCACTGGCATCTGAGTTATCTAACATGGGCGTATATAACGATGATCTACTTGCAGATTATGTAATGAGGAGGAAGAAACAGCCACCCACATCATCTTCGAATAAGAAGCAACGGCTCAATTGAGAGCATAACCTAGCATACAGAAAAAAACCTAGGGAATGATGTAGCAGCAATAGTCAGTGACCTAAAACTTCTGAGAAGAACGATGTAGTCGATTGCACTGAACTAATGAACTAGGAATGTACAATAAGCGAGAAGGCTGCAGTTCCTGGGGAACACAAACCTCGCTTCATAGTATCCTCATCACCATCATCATCTCAACACATTCATCCCAAAACTGGATTTTTCTTTTGAAGGCGTGAACTAATGAAAATATCTTATAAATACGACATTGTCATTTCTTTTCATTGAAAACGGTGGTCAATGTGACATGGTCGATCAACAACATAAGTCTTCAGAACGGAATCCCTGTATTCGAGAGGCAGCCACCTCACTTTTGTATGGTGGTAATGATGAATGCTTCCCATATCGTCGCACAGTATTGCGAAAAATCTTGTCTTCAATGGCCTCGACTTGATATAATTAATAATTTGAACAGACTCATCCAAAACTTTCTTAAAAGAGGTTGGCATCTGTTTCACAGCTAAAGCACTGTTTGTGGAGAACACAATGACTGATGCTGCAAAATAAAAACTTTCGTTTTCAATATTCATTATTCTTGGGTTTTTGAATTTTATTTACTCATTCTCTATTTTTGTTGTAACTATTTCTTCTGGGGAGTTTGCCGCTGGCCCCCTAGTTAAGGTCGGCGGACCACAGTTTGGGAAGCCCCGCTATAGTGGAACCCGCAAGGAAGATTGCACAAGTGAGACATGGATACTATCCACTGATCGTTTCCTAGTGGAAAGGAACTTAGGACAGTCAGAAAGTCGTGGAGAGAGGACAGGAGTTGTACAGCTGGCAGAGAGGGATGGAAGAACGTCGTGCTCGCCCTATGATCTACTGTGAGCGACAGGAATTAAGTCAATTCAAAGATCCTCTCAGTGTTGGGTGTCTTTCACAGTAAAGCATAAATAACATTTTTTGTTTAATTTTTTAAATTTTCGCACGTTGAAAATTGAGTGGCATTAAAAACCAGCTTCTCATTGGAACGTCGCGTTGGCGTGTGATCCGCGGGTTAACTCTTACTATGTATTTCATGGCGAGAAACGTGGTTGTATGATGATGATGATGAGCTATAAGCTTGAAATAGTTTAAAACAACTAACTGTGATTAGGAGCTATCTTTTAAAAAAAAATGTTTCATCTTGAGGCCTTTAAAGTTGATGGACTAGTAGATTGGTCGTTTCTGAACATTTTGGTCCACCTCAAAATCCAACAATAGACCCGTATATCCTCGTTCGCATTGTTTCTTAGATGCGTCCGGCCTTTCGCCTTTTTTGGTTGGTCCATGTATTGTTTTGTGATTCGGTGGATCATCAAAAGTTACATAGTTTTAAATTCATTAATTTCGTGGTCCGCTTGACCAATTAATATATTACAATTAATTAAGGTTTTTTGGTTGAGATAAAAANAGGAGGGAAAATTCAAAAGGTGGGGTTGAGATGGGAAGTTAGTGTCCGAGTGGATCGAGGTCACGATAGCTCAAGTGGTAGAGCAGCGGCGTATCTAGCCGAAGATTGTGGGTTCGAATCCCGCTTGTGCCATTGACTTTTTTATCTCAACCAAAAAACCTTAATTAATTGTTACATAGTTTGGTCATTCCGATCATTTAGGTCTATCTATCCATCCTCGCAGTTCTGACCACCCAGGCGCGTTTCGGCTTCTCGCCATCTTCTGTGCTGAGTAGTTTTTACATTAAAGCAAAAATAACACCTTTTTTCTATAATTTCCTCTTGAGGCCTGCAGGGTAATGAAGTGGCCGTTTCCGGACATTTTGTCTTCACCGAAATCCGAAAACAGACTGGTGATGACGACAAGCCATAACGAGTCTGACAAACCAAACTGCGGGTTCGTCACCCCGCAGGCCACGAGATGATTCATATAAACTATGTTTAGGAGAAAAACAAGAAAAATAGAAAACAACGGTGACAGAGCAGTGTAAGTGAGAGGGAAAGACAAAAGACCTCTTATCATCATGGTCCGTCTATCCTCGCTGGTTTTGTTTGTTAGATACTTAACTAACTTTAAGACGCAAAACAGTGAATCGAAATACAATCAAGCCAGAAAACTAATCCTGACGGGAAAGCGAAAGCGGCAATAATCATGTGAAGGTCGAAAAACAATGAAAGACCACACAAGAAAAAAAGGTTCGATAAAACTGGCTCTGTATTGTTCAAAATGAACGTTACTTGTACTCACGCCTTTTCCCCCGATATTATCTTATTTAAATGTTTATTAGCTTTGAAAATTTGATAATATATGCTGAAAGGGACGACCGAATACCAAGATAATAGAAATTTGAATAACGGCCTTCATAGCAATCTTTTAAGGAAAAAAAACCGTGGTTGTGCAAAACTTAAACTGTTTTCGATATTTTTATAAATAGGCTCTAATTCAGAAAGAGAACAGGAAGTCCAAAAATTTTGGACAGTAGAAAGACAAGAGCTGAAATTGAACTTTTCTTAGAATGAAATACCTTTTTACAACCTTTATATACACGACGAATTTGAATAGAAACAAAAACATTTTAATAGCTCGTATTTCAACTTCATCATATACATCTCTTGAGTAGTCGCTGCCTTCAAAAATGCGTCAGCCTCAATTTTATGAACTGTTTCTAAAGTTGTTAAACCATGTAAAACGTAGATGTCACACTAATGAAGGAAAGTTAAATTTGGGAGTCATTTGCATAAAAGTGATGGAGCAATATTTACTGGTTTTGGGAAAGTCATTAATCTTCCTTTTTTATTAATTATGATTTTATTTTTATTTATTAATAGTTTAATTTTTTTAAGTTATTTATTTATTTTTAACTGAAATTATTTATAGGGCTCTAATAAAAAATACAATTTTACAGAAAATTTAATTATTTGAATTAATTTACAAAAACTAAAAAACTACTAAAAAAGTAAAAAATTGCTTGTGTTTAGAAAAATACAAAAAGAGAAAAAAAAATTAAAGAACACACAGGCCTGTTTTCTATCAGAAAATGCAAATCGCTATCCTCATCAAAGAATTCAACCATCCATTTCAAAATTGCCTTTTTGTAGAAAAATCGAATCCCCTTTTTTCATTTCAGAAGGGATAAAGTTTAATCCAGTGCATTGCTTATATTATTGTTCAGTTATAATATAACAGAAAAAAAGGAAGCACAGTTACTTGAACTTCGAGGAATTCCAGGAGGTATAGGTATTGGAGAGAATTACTTAAAGGCTTATTTGGGATGGAAACTAATTGAGTCAAAAAGAAAGAATGGAACTAGCAACACGAAGAAGACAATGTACATGAAAGATAAAGTTTTAAGTTTAGCAAGGAGAAAAGGGAATGTTTAAGGTTTCAAAGGCTTTAGAAAAATCACGAAGGAAAATAATGGTGATTTTATATTGGTCAATAACAGTTGGTATGTCTGTGGAGAGTTTTAGAATAGCTATTTGATTTTCAATTAGAAGATAATATCAAAATTATTCACCTTTAATATATTATTACAATAACGTATCCAAGAATTGCTGATCAATACATCATACAGTTATAAATGCAAACAAAACTGATTACTGATTTATTTATGCTCAGCTAAGCACATGCTTGTATGGTATGATATGGTATGGTAAAAAAGGATACTAGGAAGCGGGTTTTGCGCTCCCCAGGCACTGCAGCCTTCTGGCTTATTGTACCTTCCTAGTTCCTTAGTTCAGTGCAACAGACTCAATCCTTCTCCGTAGAAATATCAGGTCATTGACTGTCACTGCTGCAATTTGATTTCCTAAGTTTTTTCCATATGTTAGGTTGAATCTCCATTGAGCTGTTGCTTCGCATTTGAAGATGATATGAGTGGCTGTTTCCTCATCATCATTAAATAATCTGCAAATGGGAATATATCGTTGTATATACCCATGTTGTGTAGATGTTTTCAAAGATGCCAGTGACCGGTTAGTAGTTCTACAACTCCTCTGAGTTTGGTCCTCTCCAGTTGCAGCAATGCTTTTGCCAGTCTTGGTGAGGGTTGTTTCATCATAAGTTTACTATGTCTAGCACTGCTAGAGTTTATCCACTTTGTTTGGATCCATTCTGCGATGGAGGATTCTATATTTGTTTTTGTTATCCCAAGTATAGGTTCAGGGCCTGTGTGTGGTCTTGCAGATCCTCCTCTGGCCAGTCTGTCTGCTCTCTCCTTATCCAAAATTCCCCTGTGCCCTGGCACCCAAGATATCATCAGGTTGTTGTGTTTCCCCAGGTTTTGGAGATTTTAGATGCGTTCACTGACTAATTTTGATGTGATTCTTTTACATGCTAATGCTTTAATGGCTGCTTGCTATCAAATCTTATGAGGATTTTTTTGCCAGTGTAACCTCTTTGAAGATTTTCCAGGGCACAAGCATTGATGGCATGTATTTCTGCTTGAAAGACCGAAGTATTCTTCCCTAATGAATTTGATTGCTCATGTTTTGGGCTTGTACAGAAAACACCTGATCCGGTTCCTTCGTTTGTTTTGGAGCCATCTGTATACCATATCATCGTATCCGATGCTGTCCTGTGTTCTTCCTCTCCTTTATAATCCGTTGAGACTTTATAGGAAGTTGTGAAGAATTTTTCCGGGATCATATAATCAGTCCCCATTTCTAATAATGGGTGTCTGGCACATGCGTGTACATGCACCCCATTCGCTCAATTAGGGTGGTTCCTCCATCACCTTTTACACGTATTATATAATAACTAACCTAATTGAGGGTCGATTGGGCACTCAATATTCCGCCATCGACCCTCTCACACTTCACATTCGTGCTAATAAATACATTCACTCTCAACACACATGGGGCACAAAGCTGTTAGCAGAATGCACAAAAAGGTTAGGAATCAGAACACGAGACCCAGATTCTCGCTGCTGTTTAGCACAATTCTCATAACGGGTAGCATTCCTACATGCTCTCTATATGGAACCAAAGAATGGAACCCTTTTTCAAGCAAAAAAAAAAAATTTTTTAAATGATTAAGAATTTAAATTTTATACAATAAGATTATTTAGTTTATTTTTGTACTATTTCAAATACAACAGTAGTGTTAATAATTAATATTAATTATTTGTCTCAGTACTCAATATGAATTATCCAAAGGAAGCACCTCCTCCATATGGCATGGCTGTTCCACCACCAATTCAACCAGCATCTGTCCCTCAAGGTATATATATGAGAATATTTTTAAATTTTATTTATTTTTTTTTTAATTTCATTTCAGTTGTAATCGCTGCTTCATTTGGCCCTGAACCACAGACTTTGACATGTCCTTCCTGTCACACTGTCATTGTCACAAGAGTGGAACGCGAGAGCACAGTCAAAACGCACATATTGGCTGGGGTTATATGTTTACTGTAAGACTATTATTATTTATTTTTTAATCAATACACCTTATACAAATATCCTTCCTAAAGAAAGACTTTACACAAACATTTCATTTGTTACTATAGCTGCTGTCCATTATTCTGGGTTCCATACTGTATTGACTCGTGCCAGGCAACGAACCACTACTGTCCCAAATGTGGCGCCCATCTCGGAATCTATGATCGGTGAACAACTTACAATCCTGTTTTTTTTTGTGTTTTTTTTCTTGTTTTTTACCAAATGTTAACTTTATGTGAGTTAATGCTTATACTTATTATACTATTATTAGACAACTGTCAAAAAAACAATTTGTGTATACATTAAAACATATCCACATTATGCTATTATAACTAGTTCTTCTTCTTTCCCAACTTCATTTGTTGTTGCAATCATTCTGGTTTGCATATCTTTGTTGCTTCAGACTGTAAGATGCAGGTATTTCACTATTTTCAGTGGACAGGCTCTGTTTTTTTTTTTTTTTTTTAATAAATTTTTTTTTTATAAATTGAGCTATATTTGTAATAAACGTCAAAGCAGCAAGGGTGGGCAAACCAGTATAATTGAAGATAATTCAAGCTGCTGATATCACCAAACTATTTTACTTACAGGAAAAAAGCAAAGAAACGTTGACTTCCTGCCTCTTCTTCTACTATTTTGCAGGTTAATATATATAATCACTTATATTATATATAATCACTTTATATATAACATTTTTCAATCAAATAAAACCTTTTTTCAATCAAATGAAACTTTTTGCAATCAAATGAAACCTTTTTTCAGTCAAATGAAACCTTTTTCCAAGCAAATGAAACCTTTTTTTCAAGCAAATGAAACCTTTTTTCAAGCAAATGAAATTATTTTCCCAAGCAAAGGAAACTTTTTTCAATCAAATGAAACCTTTTTTCAATCAAATGAAATCTTTTTTCAAGCAAATGAAACTTTTTTCAAGCAAATGAAACCTAAAGCCTAATGATCATAGTATGTAGAGGAATAAATAAATGACATTATAGTACTAACAATAATTTTTATGATAATTGAATATTAATATTACAATAATTGAATTGTAAGACTTGACCAATTAATATCTTTCAATAAATTAAGGTTTTTAGTTGAGATAAAAAAGTCAATGGCACGAGCGGGATTCAAACCCACGATCTTCGCCTTGATACGCCGCTGCTCTACCACTTGAGCTATCGTGACCTCGATCCGCTCGGACATCAACTTCCCATCTCAACCACACCTTTTGGATTTTGGATCCTTGGCAAAAAGGAGGGAAAATCCAAAAGGTGTGGTTGCGATGGGAAGTTGATGTCCAAGTGGATCGAGGTCACGATAGCTCAAGTGGTAGAGCAGCGGCGTATCAAGCTGAAGATCGTGGGTTCGAATCCCGCTCGTGCCATTGACTTTTTTATCTCAACTAAAAACCTTAATTTATTGAATTAAATATATAGGTCAAAGCGGTAGAGAAATAAAAACAAGAGTAAAAGAACACTTGCCTAAATCGAGCAAATTTTTGGAATTTAAAGATCACTTAAGAAACAAAACAATTTCAATTCAAATTTAAATACAACAGTGTTACATAGTTTCAACAAAGGGAGAGAGCTAGATTGGTTTGAGAAATTTGAAAATAAAAAATGTAAAATTGAACACGGTGATGAATGTATTGGNATATTTTATATAGATTTTTTTTAATGAAAACTTAAAATCCTGCATTATTTTCCGGACAACCCAATATTAATAATATAAGAGATTTTGATCTGCCTCTCATTTTAAATATGTACATAAATAATATTAAACGTCCAAATAATTAAATTAATTATTTTAATTTTTATTATTTTTATAATATAGTTATTTGTTGATAATTGCTTATGTTTCATTTGCTTGAAAAAAGGTTTCATTTGCTTGAAAAATGGTTTCATTTGATTGAAAAAATGTTTCATTTGGTTGAAAAAAGTTTCATTTTACTGAAAATGCTATAAAGTAATTTGTAATAAGAATTTTTAATAACCCACTTTTTTATTGACTGGATATCTTGTAAAAAGGGTTTAATAAAAGTTCAAAGTGGGACTTAAAATAATATAATTGTTATCTTCACAAAACATACAAATTTAAAAAGTATATTGTTACATGTTTAGCGGTCATAATTGACCTATTTAATTATTTCAATTAATCCCGTTAATATTATTTTTCAAATAAATCATAAACTGAAATCTGTAAGTGTACCCGTTTGCCAGGATTTGTTTCTTTGAAAATTATAAACATAGGAAAACTTATCCAACACATATGGAAGGGGCATTGGTGGCCGCAGTGGTTAAGGCGATGACACGGTACTCATCACTGTAAGGTAAAGGTCCCGGGTTCAAATCCAGTGACCCGACATAGTTATGTTATTGTGTTTTTTTTTAAACATCGGCACCCTGCTGTTGCGAACCCTGATTTAAAAAAAATAAAATTGGTTGTCTGTTATAGACCCTTTCCAATTATCAGAGTACAAAGTTTTTCTCAGGTGAACAATGGAATTGAATTTGAGAGGGGTGTTTACTGTCCAGAAAAGATAAGCCCACATCTCTTCTGCTAGATTCCTCCAATCACATCAATCTGACAATCTCTTAAATCTAACTGTCCAAATGGTCCATATACAGCGCCTTAACCAGTTAGCGACTATTCAGGGTCAGAGGAAAAATGAAATTAGGATCATGATCTGTCAAAAAAACTGAACCATATGTTAATAGCCTTATGGACTTTTCATATTAACCAAGAAATATTATATCTCATATGTGATGTTTTTTTTGTTTTTTGTTTTTTTTTTGGGGGGGGGGAAGGATTGCATGATAAAAAGGGCTGGGACAATGGTGGGAATCGAACCGTGATTGACAGACCTATAGTATAGAGCCAACAGTATCACGTTTACCACTCAGCTACCGCCGTACCAAAGCAAGCAGTTTTCACATTTAAAAAAAAAAAATCACCTCCAAGGCAATAACACAAATGGGATCTGGCATTTATGGCTAAGCAGTAGTCGAAACCAAACATGGTTTAAAAAGATGTAAATAGTCTCTGCAAAAGTTTTTAATACCCTAAATAATAGAATTTATTTTTCACAAATTCCACTACACATAATAACTGATTTCATTGTAGCCTTAACTATTTAAAAAAATAATAAATATAATTAGACAATTCATGACTAAGTAAGCTAAGTGACATAGAGAAAATAGAAAACAGCTAATAAAACTAAAAGAGAAAAAAGAAATGGACGTACTTATAGTTTTGTTAAACTTTAATTTATTTTCCTGAAATTATCCTAGACCCGCCATCAAGGAATAAACCTGCTAAAATCCCACCATTACTAAAGAAATAGCAAAAAAATAAAATGTTAAATTTTTATTATTATGTAAAATTTTGATCTATGATTTGAAAGACAGAATCATTTTTCATTTTGTGACTTTTAGTTTGTTTATAGTTTAGTAATATTACCAATTTAACTTAAATATAATCATGGCTATGGATAAAAGTCCAATGCCAAAAAAAACTCAAATATAACATATGGTCCAAGTCTAATATTGTGTTCTGTTTCAAACGGTTGAATGTAAAATTTAACAATTGTTTCGAATGAAAGGAGGATCGATTCGTGTACTGGTTAAAAAACCTATGCAAATAGTGTTTAAAAACAATTTAATTTTGTAGCTCTCCGTTGCATAGTCACTTGCAAGGATGAACTCTAATGTGAGATTATGATTAAAACGACATCAGTTGAAACTCCACAAGGTACAAATATGCTTATTTCAATTGAACAAAATTTATCCTGTGTTGTGTGTTTCTAACAATTTTCACTATTAAAAAAAAGTAGAATTGTACACTCATTTAAATATTCTGAAAGGAAATCAGTTAATAATCATTCTTTTTTGTTTACTTTTAGATAAATATGGAGACCGCCCTCAAATTATGGATTGCCCACTGTGTAAATGCCATATTGTCACAGAAGCTATCAAGAAATACACATTTAAAACACACTTAATGGCAATATTTCTAGGTCTCTTGACAGCGTTGTAAGCACTTTGAGAACCTTCTCAATTTGTAATAAATATACTCTACTTAATAAAGTCAATAATTTATTATAGGGTTTTACTTTGGGTTCCGTATACAATGGGGTGCTTCGTGACTATAAATCATTACTGCCCAGTGTGTGAATCTTACTTAGGCACTTATCCTGAAAATGAAAGATAGTGTAAATATACCAAAAACTTAAAAGAAATGCCAATTTTGTTTTTTTAAGCTTAACAACTATCCTTTTTTATTTATTTTTTTAAATATAATATTTAAAAGTGTTTCAGGTAAAAATTGTGATAATAAAAACATTTTTTTTGTTAAACATAGTACTTTGCCATATATTATAATGTTGAATAGAAAAAATATATCTTTTATTGAATTATAATGTATATGCGAGGTTTTATAAACTTTTACTAATCTATCAGACACAATCGGTGCTTCAAATGCAGTTGTGGCCCATAGAAAATTTGGTGCCCACAATATCTGGGCAAGATTACGTCCCCATTAATCTTGCTGTTAAGAAGTTGAGTATATACAAGAATTGGTCTTAAAACTAAAATATGGCAAAAAAATGCAATGCAAATTGATAGAATTTAGAATAGATGCTATGCGCTAATCTTCATATCGAGTATTTGGTAAACTATGCTATTTTAAACGAAAACCAGCTTGCTCATCACAAACAAAATGAAGGCACACTGAATTTTCCTAAAAATACAACTCATATTTAGCGTTTTGCCACTCCCTGCTTATACCCCTGATGTTTTGTTCTTTGTTTAATAAGTAGTTTGTAAAACAAAACTAACTTGAATGACAAGAATATAGTGCCATATGCATTGTTTCAATTTTACCTAAAGTATAATTCCAGGAATAACGAGTCAGTGTTTTACCTGTCCCTGCTTATTCCCTGATATCTTCACACCCAGTGCTTGATAAAATATCTCAAGAACAAAATGCAATGCTCATGCACATGGTTTGTTTTTAACCAAATCTATAACTCATAGCAATAAAAGGTATCAGTGTCTTGCCACTCCCTGCTTATAACCTTGATGCTATGCTCACACCTTCAGATACTGAATCTGGGTAAAATGATTATTCGGAGATCGTGAGATGCGGTCTGGTGTGACGTAGGTTTTAGAAAAACATTTTCTTTATTGTGCCAATGTTTCAATTTTTATTGAGATCATCTTCAGGCACTCTCAACACGACAGACAAGAATGACACATCTACACAGAAAACGAACACTTTGAGCCCTGAAAATGATCTCAATAAAGATCGAAACACACACGCACAATAAAGAAAATGTTTTTCTAAAACCTACGTCAGACCGCATCTCACTATCTCTGAATAATCGACTAACGGTCACTAGTCACCATACACTTGGTAAAATGTTTTTAAAACAACACCTTGGGTGTCAAGAAAAAAATGCCACGTTTGATCTTCAGATCCATTATTTAATCAAATATGCTGTTTTTAAAGTTAAACCAACTTTAGCAAAAAGAACAAATTGCAATGAACATTTGTGGTTACCAAAACTATAACTCACAGAAGTGAATGGATTCCGTGTCTTGCCTCTCCCTTCTTATAACCCTGATTTTTAATTATCAAAATATATAGCCTGAAGTATCCATTGAACTAATGAATGATAGAGTCACGGAAGTAAGACATGTGAAAGGTAATAGAAAATTATTTATACACATTTGGAGTTAATTAATACTTGAATACACTCATAAAGTTTTAGGTATATTCATTAAGAACGTAGGAAAACACATAGAATTAAAGATAAAAACTGGGTTTTAGTGCATTAAACATCTTAACGCAACAAATCCCAGTTTATCTCCAGACATGCAGGATTCTTCAAATGCCAAATTTGGGGTTTTGAGATACTCAGTTTGGTATTCGCCAAATAGTATGCCTACATATGCACACTTGCAAGGTTTGTACAACCACCTAGTTTGTGCGGGAACAGCAAATATTTGTGCACTTTGAATCAGAAACGGAAACCGACGACTAGCCGATGAAGGCAAGCACTGGCTATTGTTGTCCAGCAAGTAACCCCATCAGCACTAGTCAGGATTCAGCAAAGCTTTGCTCGGCATACGGTGTCCCCACATGTCTGGAGCCACCTTAATGCTGATGATTAATCAAATAATGTCATTATTTCTTAATTAACCCATATACGTTTAGTAGTCATAATTGACTGTATTAATTATTTTAATTATACTTTTGGTCTTACATTTTGGTTGAGATGAAAAAATTAGCCACAAGATTCGAATTCACAAAGCCAAAAGTCAAGGGTTCGAATCCCGCTCATGACACTTTTTCATCTCAACCAAGACCTTGTAACCGGGTTAAGTCGTGGCCCGGAGTTGGTGTGGATGTTGTTGGCTCGGACGCTTTGAACTTTGGCCGGAACTGGAGCGGGTGGAGAGGAAGCCACATCAGCATGATCAGGATTCCACGAGTCGTCCTACGAGCGTGTTCGAAGATTTTTCATCTACCGGACTATCGTTTCCTTTCTTGTCATCGGATACCGTCTCGTGTCTGTCTCGGAGAAGATAAAGAGTGAGTGCTCACTTCAGACATTTTATTGTATGTTAAAGGCCTAAATTTTATGCATATAGTTTTAGTTTAGTTAGGATAAGTACCTTAATTTCATTTCGTTATGTGTAAATATATTTAGTTAACCATCACACTTTTATTTCTTTGTTTTTTCTTTAATTTCTTTACCTATTAAACAGTCAGGTCCATTGCGAACCCTCCCGTCTCACGCGGAGCTATCTCCTGGCCGCCAACATTTGTTTCCCCCCTCTTGATAGTTAAAAGACTATCTGGCGCCCGTACAAAATTTTCTTTTGGTCTGGACAAACCAGACCGGGGGTTACAACCTAAGATAAAAAGTATAACTAATTAAAATTATTTCTTAAGGCGAAAGTTAGACTTGAACAATTAAAACTTCGTGGAATTGGAAGTGGTACAAACTCAAATTTTAAACGAAAAAAAAACAATCCTGAAAGTAATTGTATTATTACATAAATTTAATCTTCTTATCTTCTAAAGTATTTTTGTCTAGCACATTATGCATAAGCTTTTTGGTGTATTCGTATGTTAGGAAAAGGATTGCCGTGGCGGGCATAGTCCTTATTAATGTTGGTGTCAGGCCGTTATAAAGTGCAGAAACGCCTTCGTTTCGAACTATTGATAATGTGACAGAATAAAAGGAACTGTCAATGCTGCTAACTTGGATCCTAGACTTGACTAGATCTGCTGGAAAAATTACCAACCAAAGAGCCACACCACCCACAGCGCCTGCAGCCATAGTTGCCAAGACTCCTGTTACATTATTGCATTAGATTGATTATTATGATTATTATTATTAAGTAAGTATAAGATTTACCACACTCCTCTTTTGTACATCCTTTGGGTGTAAGGAACATCCTCGTTCCTTCGTAGCCTCCAAAAAAGACAAAATAACCTGGCATTTCTCTTGCAATGGTTGAAGTAAGGCCACGGAACATTCCCCTTATACCTTCAGTTTTTAAAATCATTTTTGTCATTTGAAATCCATTTAACCTATGCTGAAATATGTTAAATGTTTATTTTGATAAATTGTCAAATTATATTAAGAAAGACTTGCATACCTTTTTTACTGCATTGGTTTTTGATGTCAATTCCAACTCCCTAGCAGCCTGGAGGCGTACTTTGATAAGTTCAGTTGGGCAGAGAGTAAAAGAGGAGAAAAAAGCTGCCAGAAATCCAGCGAATGCATTACCCAAAGCTGATAAATTTTCTATTTTCTGCATGACCAAAATTAAAAAGTTAATAAACACAGGATAATATTAAAACCGTCACAAACGAATCTAACCGTGTTTGTCGCATAAGCCACACATTTCTGACACCCGCCATACGCTGCAAACAAGACGGAATTTTCAGCGACATTGGCTGCAAGGGCAGGCACTGTACCTGCATACAGCCCTCTCCTGATGCCCTCAGTCCTCAGTGTCTTTTTGAAACAGTCCCATGGCCCCGAGTAAAGACTGTTGAAAGTCTGCAGTTTCACCTTGATTGTGTCCAAAGGCTGTCCAACGTAAACAAGTGCAACACCACCTGTAAACAATTTTTCAGGAATACTAACTTTAAAACTTGAGACCAGAACTGACAAATTTTCTTATATTAATAATACTATAATATGTATTGAAATTATGAAATAGTCTGGCCACTTCAATCCTCTCAAACCCCTGCCATTAATAATAATATAATAAATATAAAAAATTTAAATTATTCTTTATGTATTTATTACAAACTAAATTTTTAGAAAGGAAAACATTTGTATTCAGCTTAAATTTTCCTTTTCAGAAGATTTTATAACTGGATTATTGTGAGCAAAATCTAACTAATCATGCTTGTTCATATTGTTCTTGAAAGTTCCAAGCAAAAGTCTTTTAAAAAATTCAATTTTTAAACATTGCAAAAAAAATTTTAGCACTAACAAGATTAACTTTTAAATTTTTGAGTCCACCCAGAAAGTTATGGCGAAAAATAAAATCCTATTGTTATAAGAAGTGAAGCATAAATGCACGTGGCATGTATATGCACCTACAGATGATGAGATTCGTGTAAATCCACTAACCTTCGGACTCAATACCCCTCCATCCTTTTGAGATCTCACATGAAGCCACACTTCCATTTATGTGTAAGTAAATATGGCTGGTACAAATGCCAACTAGCTAGTGTTCTCGGCCTCGTCTGGCATTACCACAGTAGATCTTCAACCTATCAATGTTTAGAACGAACTGTATAGAAATGAATTCACTATTTTTCGTGGTCCGCTTGACCAATTAATAACATTCAATTAATGAAGGTTTTAAGTTGAGATAAAAAAGTCAGTGTCATGAGCGGGATTCGAACCCACGACTTTCGGCTTGATTCGCTGCTACTCTACCACTTGAGCTATCATGACTTCGATCCCCTCAGGCACTAACTTACCATCTCAACTCCACCTTTTGAATTTTCCCTCCTTTTTGCCATTTTTCAAATGTCATGTAATCAGATTGGATTCTCGGCACAAATGAAATGGCCACGGAGAGCTTTAGTGAAGTGTACTTCATTTCAATTCATTAAATTCACTATTTTTCGTGGTCCACTTGACCAATTCAAAAGGTGGGGTTGAGATGGTAAGTTAGTGCCCGAGGGGATCGAAGTCACGATAGCTCAAGTGGTAGAGTAGCGGTGTATCAAGCCAAAGGTCGTGGGTTCGAATCCTGCTCGTGACACTGACTTTTATCTCAACTTAAAACCTTCATTAACTGAATGTATAGAAATGTTTTAACAATCCAGTTTTCACTTTCTTTGTATACAAGTTAGAGTTATTTATTTATTTATTTTTTTTTTTAATGACAAAACGGATGTTTTATATGTGAAATGTCAGAATAAAAACAATATTCCTTTTCAAATATTTTCCAATGGAAACGTTAAAATAATCTACTTCTGTATAATGTCATTAGAAATATCTGTTGATGTGAAATAAATAAATGTATTTTATTTTAAAACAAAATGAAAATGAATTTATTAGACAATAAAATAGCTGTATTTTTTAAAAATTTCACGTTATAAAAATTGGTTTTGTATTTGATTAAATATGTGTAAATGTACTTTTTGTGCTTTAGAAATAGATATTCAAAACCTGATGTTTACATTTTTAATGTTTACAGTATCAACAAAAAATTTAAAAAAATAATTACACTATCACACTCATATAATATACTAAACTAGTATTATAAAAGTAGAGCTGAGCAGAGATGATATTAAGTGCATAATTTATGTGATAGAATTAAAAATAGAAATAATAAAATAATATAACAGATAAAATTCATTACAAGAACTATTGATGATATTGTGACTAATTAGAAATGTCAAAAAAGCTAGTCTCCATTTTCTATGCCAGAAACATTTTTTTTATAAATAAACCAGTTATTAATATGTACAATAAAAATAAAACAAATATTTCGCTTGTATTAATTATGTTTGTAAGTTTTTTAAAAGTATTAAGTAAATTTATTTTTAGCCTGTGCACATCACAAATTTGATACAATGATACTATGGCCAGCACTGTACACTTGAGGATACCAGCCAATGCTATCAATACGAGGGATTTACATGACGAGGTGCTGAGGGGTCATCATCATTAAAGGTAATGCAGCGGGTTCTCACGATAGGAAAATGTTGGGAGGATTTAGGCAGTACAGTTAGGATAAGTCGAGGGGTTATGGTTAGAGAGGTTAGTGATGAAGAAGAGTGCTTTGATAATTTTTCTGGTGGCTTTTGATTAGATTGTATGCGTTGTATGTTCGATGGCTTGGCAGAACACCATGGTCCATCCATATATCCAAAGTGGGCACAAGTAATATACTGTACAGATTTGATGAAGGGTTTTGGTCTGCAAGTCAGTGAACTCATATTGAACTAGCACAGGTCACTTACTGGGTGGGTCTGTCTCCACTCGAGGGTTTTTCTTGAGTTATTCCAACACGTTAGTTAAACTAGTTAATAAAATAGTACCTCATTGTCCTCTCTGAAGATGGATCAATGCTGAAACGTGTTTGAATAACTGGAAAAAAAAAGCTAGTGAAGACAGATCCAGTAGTGACCCTGTACCGGTTCAACGTGAGTCTTGTATAGAAATGTGTAGTAATTAGTGACTGTTAGTCGATGATTATTCGGAAATCGTGAGATGCAGTCTGGTGTGACATAGGTCTTCTGCCTCTTAAGTCTTGGTTAGGGATGGTTAGGGATGGATTCGGAAATCTGAGATGCGGTCTGGTGTGACGTAGGTCTTCTGCCTCTTAAGTCTTGGTTAGGGATGGATTCGGAAATCGTGAGATGCGGTCTGGTGTGACGTAGGTCTTCTGCCTCTTAAGTCTTGGTTAGGGATGGATTCGGAAATCGTGAGATGCGGTCTGGTGTGACGTAGGTCTTCTGCCTCTTAAGTCTTGGTTAGGGATGGATTCGGAAATCGTGAGATGCGGTCTGGTGTGATGTAGGTCTTCTGCCTCTTAAGTCTTGTGAGGGGATTCCATGTCAGTGTGCTGTCTAAGTATAATCCAAATTTACTGATTTGAGAGAATGTCGGTAGTTCCTTGGTATTATTACTGTCCAGTGAGGGAAGACTAGTGTACATTTATTTATTTTTGTGTATATATGTGTACTTACTTCATGGATTCAGTACTCCATTTTATGAACCAGTAGTTTTTATCAAATTCAAGGTTCCTAAATGTTCAAGGTTTCTTAGGTAGAAATAGAAAAATCAAAATTACTGTGTCATAGGTGGTTGGGCTGTATAGGATGTTCATTAGTGTAAATGATATACATGGCTGGGCTAAGAATGCTCCCTTGTGGGACACCGGTTTATATTGATGTAACATATTTTCATTGACACAACTCACTCTGCAGCAGAGTTAGATCGGTTTCTAGGATTTTATAAAGGAGTAAGTCGTGTTTAAGTTAACAGAGGATTCATGAGCACAAGACCCTATCAAAAGTCTGGCTTACATCCAGACATTCATCCAAACTATATTATTTCTTCTGTAGAGAGGAGGAAATGGTTTCAAAACCAAAAATTAAAATGGTAAATTACGGGGTGTGCAATAGGAATATGAAATTTTTACCTATTGATTATTAGAAGATCTAATCGTTGTAAAGGAAAAAAGATAATAGAAATTTTTCCCAAATAGTTACAACTTTATAATCTAAGATTTTAAATACAGGTCTCACATTCAATTTTGTTAGTAGTAAATAATTTAAAAAACAATGTAAAAAAATTTCCTTATGGTATTCACTGTAGAAATTTTCATATTTTGCCTTTTGGGTGTACTTTAAATTTGTAGACAACTAGAAGCAGTTAATAAACAAATATTTTTCATATAGGTATCTTTATGAGGAGAGGGCTGATTTATATAAATTATATAAAATGACTGCCATAAATGTCTTTATGTATCTTTCAACGATCAAAGCGATTCTTAATTTTTATCATTAAGGACAAATTATTTACTTACAATACTCTGCATTAAATTGTTTACTGTTGAATATCCTTATAATTTATGTAAAACATAGTGCATTTTTTAGATAAAATTTTTCGAATATGGGTTTTGTCAGGAGGAGATGATGATTTTCTTCAAATCTGTCTCCCTTCAGCACTATGACTACTGGTCAAGTCAACTGTAAATTTTATCAGTAATGACTAACCATATTCCGTCAATATCCCTGCTCGAAAGACCATCATTGGATTATATTCTAACTTTATAAAAAATTTAATTTATTTTATAAATTAAATATTTTGAATATGGCTTTTTTTCCATGTTTTTGCTTTTGTTGGGGTGGAGATGCAGATTTTTACATAAATGTCTCAGGACCACCCATCTTGCAGTAGTCAATTGAGCAATCAATTTTTATCAGTAAAGATATATTTTTACTGACAATAATCTGGATTAAATTGTTTACTTTAAATTTATTTTTAATAAAATAGTGCATGTTCATAATAAAATATTTTGAATATGGCTTTTTTTTTCAAGAAGGGTTGGTCATTTTCGACAAATCTGTGGCCAATGGTTTCTCTGAGGCCACTGGTCAAAGTGACTGTCAATTTTATTGGTTTACGTCTAATCATATTCTGACAATACTCTGGCTTGAATGTTTACCTTTTGATCATACCCTAGCTTTATAAGAAATGTTATGCATTTTATGAATGTCCTCAATATCTATCAACTATTTTCCCTCGTCCCTTATCCAAACGCACCTTTAGACTTATCCTTCAGAATTGCAGGGTCAAGACTACAGAATTTGCTTCCCCGGGAAGTACATTTCGGTTCCTCGCTGGCTTGCTTCAGGTCCATGGCATCTGAGTTTTTAAAAACGACGAATCATTTCCTTTCTTCCCTTTTCCTTTTCTTGTTCCAGTTTTTTTTTTCTTTCATTTTTTCTGCTTTTCTTTCATATTGTGGTTTCATCATTCGATTATAAATAATTAATATTTTAATATAATAAATGTCTCTGACCCTCCTAACTGGCTGTAGTCAATTCAGCAATCAATTTTTATCAGTAAGAACATATTTTTACAGACAATAATCTGGATTAAATTGTTTACTTTAAATTAAATTACTTTAAATAAAAAATAAGGCATTTTCATAAAATATTTTGAAGATGCCTTTTTTGAGAAGGGTTGTGATTTTCCAGAAATCTGTTGCCAATGGCTTCTCCGAGGCCACTGGTCAAAGCGACTGTCAGTTTTATCAGTAATGCCTAATCATATTCTGACAATAGCCTGTCTTGAAAGTCTGTCTTTTGATTATACTCTACGTTTATAAGAAATTTACTACATTTTCTAAATAACTATTTTATATGTGGCCTTTTTGACAGGAGTGGATATGCAGGTTTTGCCATAAACATCTCTGAGCCTCCCAACTTGCAGTAGTCAATTCAGTAATCAATTTCAGTAAGGGCATATTTTTACTGACAATAATCTGGATTAAATTGTTTACATTAAATTTATTTAAAAATAGCTCATTTCCATAATAAAATATTTTGAATATGCCTTTTTGTCAATGGCTTCTCTGAGGCCACTGGTCAAAGCGACTGTCAGTTTTATCAGTAATGACTAATCATATTCTGACAATAGGCTGGCTTGAAAGTTTGTCTTTTGATTATACTCTACGTTTATAAGAACTTACATTTTATAAATAGCTATTTTATATGTGGCCTTTTTGACAGGAGTGGATATGCAGGTTTTGCCATAAACGTCTCATATTTCTAATCTTGCTGTGGTCAAAGCAACAGTCAATTGTTATCAGTAAGGGCATATTATTTATCAGAGTATTGGATTGAATTTCTGCTCAGAATAACTTTAAATGTATACAAAATTTAATACACTTCCTTTGTTAGGGAGAAAAATGATATCTGCCTCACAATATTCAACGTGACTGTCAATTTTGATCAGTAAGGACGATTCATTCCCTGGTTATCAACCTGTGGCTTGAGTTTTTATCTTCAAATGCTGACTTCAAATAAATTTGTCGAATCTTATCTGCTGTCATTGAGTTTGATATAGGAAAAACCCGATTGAATTATGAAACACCATGTCTGTGTTGCATGTATTTCTATAAGATCAAATATATTTATTAAATACAATACGTGTGTTAATAATTATTATAGTGATTATCGTGTGGAGTGAATTTAAGGAGGACCACTTACCCAACGAGCCTGCTGTGAAGTCGATGGCTCCGTCCAGGAACTTCCTGCTCGTTGTGTTCGAACTCATTAATTCTCAATTTGAAACTGTGTAACTGACAACGACGTCAAAATTTTCACGGAGAATTTGAAGAGGAAGAATCACTAATCGCCGTCATATCTGAAGATAAGGCCGAAAAGGGGGAACAAAAAAACACCATTTTCTATCCATGACGCGAGATAAAAAATTTTAATCACTCCGACCAGGGATTGTCCTCGGTTTTCCGACCATGTGGCCGTTTTAGGTATGTCAAATGGTTTCCTTTTGTCACCTCCATCATCATTGATCATGGTGTGATAACAGCACCAGGTTTGACCTACGGGTTAAGTACGTCACAAGGGGTACAACGTCAATTGTTTTCATAAAAACCCAACTTTGGTGAAATCCATTCTTTTCTTCTATGCCGAAAACTGTTTGGTATTTATGTCAAACAGAAAATCCCAGTATTTTTAATACAATTGTTATTTGCTACTCTTTTTGTAAAGCACATCACATTAAGCTAAGCTTAACTTTCTTCATTGCATAGGTACATTTATTCATTATTATGACTTTGCTGAGTCATTTCTCATCCTTCTAGTCTATCAAGCACAGTACACCTTCTCAACATCTTAATCAACCTGCAAGACATGACTGTGAAAGTAACACAAACTAAAGATAGATTAGGTTACAATAATAACTTTATTAGTAATTATTTTTCTGTATGACAGCCCAAGCACTGAAAGTAGTAAAGAGCTGAAACGCTGATAGACCAAAACAGCAAGGATAAGCAGCCGCAAAGATCAGAAATGAACATTGTGCACATCATGAGATATCCTTCTGTGGTCTGCAGAGTGAACAACCTGTAATTTGGTCATTATTGATAATTTGGGATTGCCTATCGATGCTGTGTTGGTGCCAGACAGAAGATGGTGAATGTGTCTGACAAATCAACCCAGTAGAGATAGGCAGTCCAAAATGTTCAGTACTATATTTTTATGTTGAAAAATCACCATTACTGATTGACACGATATGACTTTTTTACTTTTATTTCAACTTGTAAATATATATAAACCTATTCTTAATACAATTAAACTTTTTTTTTAATTTTAACTTATACCGTTCTGTTTAGTATTCAATTTTTTCCGTTTGAATTTAGGCTTTTCTGCTTGACATTCAACATTTCCTATTTTCCGCACTTAAACCTTTTCCACATGTTTGATTTGTTTCCAAATTTATTTCTATTTATTTTTAAACCTTGTAAAAATTAAACAACAAATTTGAAATATGTTTTTAATAGCGGTATTTAATATAAAAGTTTAAATAAATTAAACAATTCAAACACATAGGGAAAAGGTTTATATATAATGGAAAAGTCAAAATTGAAATGTAAAAAGTTGAATAAATGGAAAAGTAGACATTAATTTTTTTTTGCCTATGCGATTGGTCTTATAGTTAAAAAATTCACGTCACGATGGAAAAATGACGTTTTTTAAAATTCCAATAATTTTTCACTAAAATTAATTACTTGTTTTAAACGTATATATAAAAAATCATTTGCATCCTATTGCATGTAAGTATGGCCAATAATGTGTATTAACTCACCCAGATACTTGACCGTGTGGGTATTTTTGGCCAAAAAGTTTTGACTTCTGTCACATTGGCCATCATGGCAGCACTGATCATGTATGATTTGGATATTTTAAAACAATCAAACCATAGGGAAAATAGTTTTTCTTGGGTGCCAAACACATTTGGATTCTCATTCTTAGCATAAATAGATTAAAAAAATCTTTACTTTTTAATATTTTTGTAAGTAAAAATAAAGTAATTCCTGTCATACACGAGGGTTCAATGTCCAATTACCCCATCTGGTATCATGGAAGAGGTTTTATGTCTTGGTTGAGATAAATGGAATTTTGACTTTGCATAATTAACCAAGAAATGTTATATCTCACTCTCTCTTTTATTTGGGGGGGGGGGGGTTGTATGAAAAAAAGGGCCAGGGCAATGGTGGAATTCGAACCAATAACCAATGACCACCAGCTGAGAGTCTATCACGTGCTGACCATTCGGCTACTGTGGTCCCCCCGGAGGGGGTTAAACCACTTTACAATATTTTTTCATAAGATAAAAATTTGGACGACTATGTCAGGATTTTAACTCCTAGTGCGGCAAATATGAGTTGTACGCTCTAATCACCTGGCCTCCAGTCCCCTAATCTTTATATATTATTGTATTTACTTGTTTGTTCTGGCAGGGAGCCATTTAAAATAAAACTTTCCCCCTCATCACTAAGCTTCACTTCTCCAAATATTAATTAAAAAATTATTGTGCATCTAAAATTAATTTGGGCTAGAAAGTTAGTTACATTGTTCATGCATGATTCCCATGATATACATCTCTTTAAAATGTTAACAGAAATTTAATAGTCCACACTACAAAAAGACTTTTTCCTTCACCCAGCTTTGTTTTCCCCACCAAAACTATGGTGCATTCATTATATTTAGGCTGAAAATATAAAAACTTTCATTTATTTAATATTCTAGAAATGTTAATAATACATAATGGAAGACTGTACATACAACTCCTTCATTATTGAACATGTGTAATTTTTTTATCATGATGACATCATTAATCACATAGTGATGCCTAGTGGATTTTATCTCTCCTTTTTTGTACTAATCAATCATTAGTGTACTGCCAAGCAGTTTAATTTGACTCACAGATTTTTGTCTTAGCTTTCATCTATATCTAATTAATTTAAATCGGTCTGGCCACTCAAAATCACCACTGATATTAAGTGTTACACTTTATTTCCTTTTGACAAATGACATTTTTTTTTAAATATATAAAATGTACAAAAGAGAAATCTTTTTTTTTTCAGTTTCCTAACTTTATCAAAAGAAAACTAGAACTTCTCTTATATAGAGAAATCTAATCATAGTAGTTCTATAATGAGGGCGTAGGAAAGTTCCATAAATAAAACAACAATACATCGTAGTACCCGTTTATTTGAAATAATTTTTCAACACGATTTCAAATATTAATTTGTTAATAATTTACATTTTTTCAAAGATGATATCACAGCTGAAGAAGTTGATTCTTGACAAATTTGATGGTATCCAGGGCAGCCTCTTGTCAAGTGGTAGTTTGAATAAGGAAGCTTCCCAAGGAAAAAAAGAAAAGAAAAAAGACTGGGAAAATTAGTGACACTTTTGTCACTGGTATGAGTGAGAAATCAGAATGAAGACAATTCAAACCAAAAAAATAAATAAAATGAAAATAATGATGGATTAATTAAAATGAACTGTCATAAAAAAAGTATAATGTAATAAGTATGCATATTTCAACTTGAGACTACTGTAAAAGAATTCACAAAAGGAAAAAAGTTTACTAGTTTTTAATAAACAACGTTCACTATAGAATAACATTAAATTGGATTTTTAAAACTCAGATAGCTTACCTCACTGGCATTAAACCTAAAATTAATGTCTCCTTTTGTTAATGTATAAAGGGAAAGTCATGTTTATTTTGTTCAACTTACATACTTATACATACCGAATAGAAAAAAGTTGAAAGAACCATAGATCACTTCCTTTGAGAGCTGAAATCAAATTTTTCTCAACATGTTATAGCATTTAAAACAGTTATAAAACTAAATGCAAAAGGAAACCCCCCAAATAAACAAAAACAAAACAAAAATTGTTGTACCCTGGTAAAAAGCTCCGTCCTTTAATTACAAATTAATGACTAACAAAAATTAAATAAGTTTCAAACACCGTTTAGCTTAGATGGCTATTATAAAAAATAATTTTTGTTAATATCACAGAATTTGGCATGTAGGGAACAAACATTATCTACAAGAGTCGAAAAACATTCTTACACTATCGCGTTTCGTCCAAGAGTCTATCCACACGGCATATAATACGTATTTACAATCCATACACAAGTCTTATTAATTGCACCTAGAAAAGATTTTGCTAGGTCCTGATAATTTAAATTATAAATTTCCCCCTCGTAAAAATGAAAAAAAGTAAAACTAAAAATTCATGTTGGCCTAATGTGTTGATATTTGCATTCTTCATCCTTGCAAACACCGGCCATGTCAAAAGGGCAAAGAGGTGTGAATGGGTCTAGGCTCCCACTCTCCGAAACACTGAAAAATAAAGCAAACAAAGAAAGGAAAATAATTCAAAATACATATTATCCTAAAAATTGTTCTAATATTGAAATTAACATTTTGATTTAGATGAATTTTGTAAATATTTTAATGTTGGTAATAAATATTAATAAATTTATTAATCATTACCTGAAAACCCTTTTTTGATTATTCCCTCCTTGCAAATTATCGCCAGAGTTTGTTGCCTCTAGTTTGATGTTATTTTCAACTGGTACAGAATCCTTTGGTAATGGTGTTTTGACTTTTTTTTTCATAGGACTAGATGTTTCTTTACTAACAGTTTTGGCACTCTTCACCGCCGGTTTCAATTCTTTGGCCAGGTTAAAGCAAGCAAGCTGTGCACGAAGGCTTATCTCTTTCAACTTGAGAAACGCCAACTCAAATTCCTTACTTCTTTGCCTGTAAAACGCAAAACTGAGTCAAGAATAATAATCATGACTTACACAATTTATTTAGCCTAGGAAACGACTGCCTGTACCCACTAATAACTGAAAACTTACATTGTAAGAAAAGAGGCCATTACTCACCCAAATTTGTGGTTTTGTCTTTAAAGATGAACATGAATTGACTTACAAGTATATGAAAGTTTCAACAAAGGTCAATTTATCGAGATAATATCAAAGAAAACTAACTTCTCCTGATCTGGTATCTCAGTCTTCTTCAGTTTTTGAAATTCCAATGTTAATTTGGAGTTGATGTATTTTTCTTTTTTTTCCAAAGATTCTTTTGTCGAGACCAAGCTCATCCTTTTCATTGACATTTTGTTCTGAGCTAATGCGAGCTCTCTTCTCAAGCGGGCAGTATTGCTTTTTAAAGCTTGGAATTCCTCAAGGTCTTTTTCGAGCCCTTCTACCATTGAAGACAACTCAGAAAAATCTCTATAATATTGCCAACTAAAAAAGTGATAAAGTCCTCATGTTAAATGACAACTTTAACATCTCGTAAAACAAAAATATTCACTAACCTCTCTTTGGCAGCAGTATTATTATTTAGGCATTGCCTTTTTCTAGAAGTTTCTGTGCCTGAATCAACAGTATCGGTTTGGTTAATTGCATTTTCAGGCGTTCTTCCTTTGTTTACATTGGATGGGCTCAAGCTCAAAAAAGGTTTATCCCTTTTGCAGTTGTTAGTTTTTACACTATCAACCTGAGCTTTTAACTCGTCTTTTTTGACTTTTTGAATTTTTAGCTCGACCGAATTCCACATGCGTTCTTTCTCTATCAGTTTATTTTTCAAACGGCGATATTCCTCTTGCTGCCAAGCAGGTAAGTGCTTAATACCCTTCAAAAACAAAAACCCAATATATCAAAAAATAAAATAAATTTTAAATTCTAACACAAAAATAAATGGGAAAATTTTACCTGGGGCGTGGCAGAAGGAAGGGTACTTTTAGAAGTGGGAGTTTTAATTTCGGATGATTGCGAATCGTTTGAATTTTTCAATGTCAATGAAATTTTTCCCTGGAGAAAACATTTAAAAACGTTAATGATTTCCTGTACATTCTATTAAAATTTGAACAATTAAAACTAATTAAGTCTACCAGTGCTTTTTAAAGCTAAAATTCAATCATGCTCTGTTTGATTTCAAAACATTATGTCTGACAGATTACATTTAAAGCCAATTGAATGTTGTTTGTCTAGTTTACATTATTAAATATGTATTTATTTAGCCAACTCAAAAATAGAAAATTGGAATTAGAAAACTACGTAAGTTTTTTTTTTTAATGATTTACCTTGAGATGCCCTTAAGTTTAATAACGTTATCTTTCAATAATGTTTGCCCGAATGATTTAAAGATAATTGCAAGGCGATAAGAAGTTAAATACCATATTGCAAAATTTAAATCAACATGAACTTATGCAATAATTAAAACATTAACAGCAATACATCTGGAGGAGGCCACACATATTTCATTTCTACTGTAAATTATGGGCTGTTGGTTTATTATTGTGACTACTCTACTATTAGTTTATAGTGCTCATAGTTTAGTCAAACTATGATAGAATTAATTTGTTCAGTAATAAAATATAAAATAATACTTCTGATTATGCTCTCTTACCATTTGAAATAAACCCACGTGCTTGTAATATTTTTTTGAGGCGATGGTAGTTTTATCCAAAACTAATGAAAACCATTGTAAACATAGAGAAAGTTAATACTCTTCTTTGTATTAAGTTTTGGATGTTTAAGAATTAAGGTGAAATGTAAACATATAAGCCAAGTTTATTTTAATCTTTAATCTCATTCACAAACCTCCAGTGCATTTAATTTGTCAACACAAAAACTAAATCAAATTCTTAGAACCAAAACCTCTCTTCACAGGATCTAAAATGAACTATAAATAAACAAAAAATTTAGATGAAAATTCAAATTTAGGGGACCTTCAGAGAACAGATAAAACAAGTTTAGAGCAAAATGTGAACATTTTCAATTGAATAAAGTCTTCGTAAAATAAGTCCAATTGGGGGAACTTAGAATATCTAATATATGCAAATGTAAATTATTAATTAACACATAAGTTAATAATACAATACAGGTTTGACAATGTGACAAACTTCAGGAAGTGTTTCTACACCAAAATGCAACAAAAATGTTTCTTTTGAACCCTGTATGATTCTCAATAATAAGGGTGATATTTCAGGTTTCGATTTTTTTTTTATATTTTATATAAACCGAATTTTTTTCTCATAAAAACGAATTTATCTTCTTAACCCTTGGTTCTACAACAAATTAGAACATGCCGCTAAAAAAAACTGATTCAATTTCCATTAAGAAAACATACCACCAACAGGTTGTTGGTCCATTTATTTGTAATAGAAATAATGAAAATTCACAAATTTTGTGGTCCGCTTGACCAATTAATATATTACAATTAATTAAGTGGCCATTTGTCGCCGAGAATCGAATCCGATTACACATTTGAAAAATGGCAAAAAGGAGGGAAAATTCAAAAGGCAGGATTGAGATGGGAAGTTGTCCGAGTGGATCAAGGTCACGATAGCTCAAGTGGTAGAGCAGCGGCGTATCTAGCCGAAGATTGTGGGTTCGAATCCCGCTCGTGCCATTGACTTTTTTATCTCAACTAAAAACCTTAATTAATTGTAATAATGAAAATGTTGACATTTTAATATAAAAAATTTTAGAATAGATATAATTTTTATCTTTGTTTAGATAAAAGTGTGTAATTTTGAAAAACTTCACTAATAAGCTAACTTCCTGTTTACGATGTTTCTAATTCTGAATTAAATTGTAAAATTTCAATCCATTAAACAAGCATCAAAGGAGAGAGCAAAAACTTTTTTTTGTTGCATCATGTGCAGAAACACCTCTTGAAGTTTGATACATTATTTGTGAATTACCTCACATGAGGTATATCTTTATTGTAATATGTACACTGTGTATGTAATAAAAGCTACCCTTAATATTTTTAATTTTCTCTTAGACAATCCACTGATTATGTTACAATGATATTTAGTCCATTTCAAAGGTTTAGAGGTAAATAAAGTACAGATGAAACTTTCCTTTTGTGTTTACAGTTAGATTTTGAAAATAAATCAGTCAATCACTTTTTAGTTGTTTTTCAGTAAAGCTTCTTTCTAACTGGTGGTTAGAATTTTTTACATTGTACTATTTTTAAGTTTCAAATTTGTTTGAGTGTTGGTTGTAAGTGATACAGATTCGACTAAAATGAAAGATATTATTTTTTAATCATAGAATTGTTGGAAAATGGAATAAGACAACGTATGTGGCCACGGTGCTTAACATTCCCAGAACTGTCCAAAGGGTCTTCCTTTGCTACCAAGATATTGGAGGTTGGTAACATGTCACATTTCAGAGAGATGATCATTTATTGTACTCCGTTATTGACATTCTACCGCTGTTAAGATCAGATAATGACTTCAACAAGTTAGAAATGTTAATATCAGTTTACACACTGTAAGGCGAAGACTTTCAAAAGCTGAATACGGGAGAGAAGACTTGCCACTGGTCCAGCACTTCTGACAAGACAGAGAACAGCTTGGTTAAATTTCACAAGAAATTATATCAACTGACCTGAGCAAGATTGAACTAAAATCTTGTTTTCGGATGAGTCAAGGTTTTGTTTGAAGTCCCTTAATGGCCAAGAGAACATTTGGAGAACAGAAGAAATACATTCCCACGTTTTCACTCCAGGAGGTGGTGGTGTAATGGTTTGGGCAAGCATTTCGATAGAAGTACAAACGACCTTCGTTGAGGGTTCCCTAACAGCTGCATGATACAATGAAGATTTGTTATAAAAAAAAAAGTGGTTCCTAATATGTCACTGATTTATTTTTGTACATGACAATGATGCAAGGCGTCGCAAAGCTAAGATCATTGGCGACTACCTGGTACGGGCTTGTTTGGAGTAGTCTCCAGTGATATCAGAGATTTTGCAGGAATTAAGAACGGTGCTGTTGTAGGAGTATGAAAATATACCACTGCACTAAATTCCAACCCTCAAAAAACTGATGCCACATCAAATGTGGTGATCAATGCAAGAGGTAATAATCCACACTGAATTTAATATTTTCTTCATTGTTTCCATAGCAACATTTTTGGTAAAATTTGCCAACAAAAAAATATTTAGCTGTAAAATGTGGTGATCAGTGCAAGAGGTAATAATCCACACTGAATTTAATATTTTCTTCATT
This sequence comes from Cimex lectularius, assembly GCF_000648675.2. NCBI lineage: Eukaryota > Metazoa > Arthropoda > Insecta > Hemiptera > Cimicidae > Cimex > Cimex lectularius. The sequence continues at coordinate 1,374,212 of NW_019392675.1, read as the reverse complement.
GTTTCCTTAGCAAGCAACATTTTTGGTAAAATTTGCCAACAAAAAAATATTTAGCTGTATCTTATATTTTTCTTTAAAATTATCCAGTAAACAAAAAAAAATTATAACTATAATAATTATTATACTATAAATAATTATAAATAATAATTATATAATAAAAATATAATAATTATATTAATTAAATAAAAGTAATTACTAAAGAAACTAGGGTGGCCACTTTTTTTGCCTCTCAGTGTATATAGTTTGTTTGCTAAAGTCACTGTTAAATAGTTTTGTGTTTGTTTGTTTTTAAATAGTTACCTACATGTTTATTAAAATATACAAGAAATAAGTAAATTCAGAACAATAACTGTCATGACAGTAGTTATTTGATGACTAGGTTTTACCATGTCATTGTCCACAAAATGTAACTAGATAATGATGAAATTTTTTTTTTCTTTTGCAATGAGGGTAAATGGGGCCCACTGCTTGAAACAGAGGAACCCACCAGAAAGTTGGGCGATGAATGTTGAAAATACCTGGGAGATAAAAGAAGGAGAGGATAGGACAGCGAGGTTAGTGGCTCAAGCCCTGCTGGGATCTTTAGAGTGATCGTATTATTTGGTGAATTATTGATTCTGTTGGAAATATTTTATCGGTTAAAATACACCTTTTGCCCGTTTTCTAAATGCTGAAAATGCAGATGAAAAATTGGGAAAACTCTCAGGAACCTGAGAATTTATACCCAGCTTCTGAGCTATCTTCCATTTTCGTAAATTTTTATCTTGTCTTTCTTATTTTCAAGGGCAAAAGTAGTGTGGTTAGATCCTTTATTTACATATTTACAAACATATTTGATAGATTTCACCGAATTACAATATTCAACATTTAAATGTGCATTAAACATTCTTAAAAGAACAGGATTATAGAGAACTATCCAACAGTTGTCTGCATTAACTCCTATTACATTTACGGTAAAGCCACCATCTTCTAGGGAATGCTTTCTGTATTATGGAGAGCTGTCCTCACCAGTTTAAGCTATTAATGGTTTGGGAAATCTTATACCACATTTGTCATTTTCATACAAGCTTCCACATGGGTCATGCACTATGTGAGTTTTACAATTTCATTTTTCTGTATCAGGTATTTCAGGGCAAATAACTGTTGTCATAAGGCCTGTTGAAATATATATAAACCATATCAGTATGTGAATATATGGAAGTCCACGTCTCTGCTATTCCGACGAATACATACAGCATTGTATTTCATTTTCTTAACCTGAAGACACCCTAGCAATTATATCATGACGACCATAGGAATTTTGCCCAAAAAGCAATTTTTTGTAATATCTTCTCACTGAGGATTTCATGTGAAAGTAACAAATAGGTCAGGGCAGCCACGGCTTTATACATAGTGTCTTGCGTATGCTCATGCATACACCTTTACCCACCTGTAAAAAAAAGATAACACCACCATTGGCTGAGATCAGCGTCTATCTACTGCATTCTTCAGATGGATTTCTCAGTATTCTTTACAGCAGACAACAAAATAGCATGGGATATTGTAATGCATCATACGACCTATGAATTTCACTAATGCGATGCAGAGCTAGAGTATGGATTAGTAATATCCTGTTTTTCAAATTCTTAACCGTTTATCACTAACACAACTTCAATAGCCATTGGGGCGTTATAGCATTCTCTGTGACCTTCAATTGGCTTTTTAACAGCATTGATAATAACTTTAAATGAATTGCAGGTAGGTGGCACCTTTCCAATAGTTTTTAAGTTCTTGATACAAGGGTTCACATATGGAGCATTATTTTGAAATATCTTGACCACTTTTCACTGCACAACTGCACAGTTTGAACATCTCAGATTTGCTTCTCTTTCATCTTCTCCCACAAAACATATTTGTAAGAATCAAACTTCCTGTTTTTGTTTTTTCTTCATTTTTCCATGTTTCATATTTCCATTTTTCAAATGTCGTATAATCGGTTTGGATTCTCGACGACAGTTGAAATAGCGACGGAGAGCTTTAGTGAAGTGTACTTCATTTTTAAATCATTAATTCACTATTTTCGTGGTCCGCTTGACCAATTAATACAAGACAATTAATTAAGGTTTTTAGTTGAGATGAAAAAAAGTTAATGGCACGAGAGGGATTCGAAAAATTGCAAAAGGAGGGAAAACTCATAAGGTGGGGTTGAGATGGGGAGTTGATGTCCGAGTGGATCGAGGTCACGATAGCTCAGGTGGTATAGCAGCGGCGTATCTAGCCGGAGGTCGTGGGTTCGAATCCCTCTCGTGCCATTAACTTTTTTTCATCTCAACTAAAAACCGTAATTAATTGTCTTGTAATAATTGGTCACGCGGACCACGAAAATAGTGAATTACTGTTATATATATTAATTATTGATATGTTATAGTATTATACATAATTATTAATTACTACTGGCAGACTTGCTTAGTTCTAGGTGCATTGTCAGATGCATACCTAATAATAACATAAATTTCATCTAATGAACCTAAAAGAACACAGGATGTGATGCCGATTTTTGATTCAACTATGCGATTGTGTGGCCAATACATATCACACATGTGATACTTCAGATTTTTAAAGTAATAATTAGGTTATTAAAAATATTAGATCTTATATATTTCCAAAAGGATATGGAAAAAACTGGTTTGCACTTGGGTCATCATTGTAATTCTAGTTTCTAAATTTTCCTCTTTCTTTTTATTTTCCTTTTTTTAAATTTATTTTCTTGCATTTTTTTTTTACTTTTTACCTTCAACAATTTAAATAAAATTTATTTCAATTAAAGTACATTAGAATCGCCTAAGAATGTCACACCTAATACAAGACCAACACCGTTATTCTACTATATATACAAACTTTTTTTATTACATAATTTTTTTTTTTAAATTCATATAAAATAATATTAAAATTGATCTCTCACCCAGGTGATATTGGGAACTCACATTTGTTAGTAGCTCAGGTTTCTCAATTTTCACTTTGGTGTCAGCATTTGGTAACACTTTTGCCTCCGAAACCTAAAGATGATTTAATATTAATTAATGAACTGACCAACAATAAAAATTAATACCTGTAGCAAGTCGTTTGAAGGTTCGGGAGCCATTTCTTCAACTTTGATTACTTCTAGCATAGCATTTTCTTCTTGTTCTCTTTCAGTCTTACTTCTAACTTCTTGTAAAAATAGATCGATACTTGCTGCAATGTGGGGTGAACAGTCTTCTTCGCTTGTGTCCGAATCATTGAGATTAATTACCAATTTCTGAACAGCAGGGGCTGATATCTGTAGCGGGACTTGTTTATTCTTCTTGATAAACCTCTTATGATTATAAAAACTTTTGTTTTCTTTCATTCTCATTAATTCCGAAGCATTTATAAAAGGGTTGATGTTTGCCTTGCTCATTTTCAACCCATTCATTTTCAGGGTATTTTTAGCCTTCTTCACTGGAGGGATGATATTGGGCGAGATGGATTCTGTAGGAGAGTTAATCTTGGTCGGTATTTTATTAGACATAGAGCTTAAAAGTTGAGCACGGAGAATGTCTTCATCGACATCATCCCAAGGATCTCTACTAGAATTATTGGATATTGGTTTGTTGGATGAGCTATCGCTGTTTGCCGCTGGTGTATGACTTGTATCCACATGTAAAGTTTTAAGGAGTTCATTGTCTGGATTCACTTTGACTAACATCCCTTGCGGCATTTTGTTTTTCACTTTGACTGACATCAGAGCCAATTCCCTTAATTCTTCTTCCTCCGTTGTCTCCTTTTCATTTTCCTCGACATCCATCTTAGCAAGAATGGGACGATCGGGCTCAAGAGACTTTTTAAGTTTTCTATTTTCTAATTTATTTATTTTTCTTCTTTTCTTTTTAAAACTATTTTTTTGATTACTAATATTGTTGGAATTAATTTCTTTGAGACATTCAGGTACTGGTTGAGACTTATCTTCTGCACTAGAAACACTCGACCCTGGAACAATGGCAAGCTGTTCCTGGTCAGAATTTAAGGGAGGAGAAAAGAATGGTGACAAATGTTTTTGGCCTGAATTGGGCATTTTTCCTTGGGGAAAAGGATAGCAGGAATACACCCGACAATCGAAATCTGACTCTGAAAAGGGGATTGGATTTTTTTCAGTAAAAATACAACTGTTAAAGCCATGCTGAACTGGCTGCATTTCACAGAATTCCATATCACAAGGTTGTTGGTCAGAAAACTGTCTATAATCAACATCTTTCAATACTTCCACTTTTTCAGGAAATTCCATTTCATTCTCTACAAAATCCTGAAGAGCATAATCTACAATAGAATCATCCGAAGGGTTAGAGCACTTCCTTTTGAAACTAAGACCGTTCTTCTTTTTCTCTGAAAATTTTTTCAGTAAGGCTGTTCTTAAAGCGGCGATTCTAAGATCCCATTCGTTCAGTTCTTCAGATTTAGGTTTGCTTTGTGCTTTCTCAGATTTACTTTTTTCTATTTCACCAGTCAACTCTTTTATGTCATTGTTATCACTTTGTTTGTCTGTAACATCGTATTTGAGAGGGCAATTATCATCACTTTTAACTTCAGATGGTTTCATATTTTCGACATAATCTGAAATGGTTTCTTTCCCTTTTTTATTTTCATTCGGCAGCAATGACCTTTCAGCATTCCCTTCTTTTTTAGCTACCATCGAACCAGAGCCCACCAACCGTTTAAGAAGACTGGTTTTAGCAGGCTTAGCTGAACTTACAAATGAATTGTGCATCTTGGCATTGGCTTGCTTATGCTTCGATTTATGGTCATTTTCATACCATTGATTATCGCCGTTTCTAAACGGTCGGGTTTTCTCTTTATAATAATCATAATTTTTCTGTTTGTGGAAGTGGTATCCTTCCTTGACAAACTGATCTAAAAACAACACAAAACAGGTTAAATTTAAAATTAGCAATTATAATGTTTTTCAAAAAACTATCTTAACTGGAATGAATTCAAGAGTATACTTTGAATAATTTTGAATGCTTTAGGATACAGAATATACATATAATATATACAAAAGTGAGACTTTAGTCACTATTAAATGTAAATTGTATGGACATTTAAAAAAGCGTATAACAATATAGAATAATAATTCAAATGTAAGGTTTTACGCCTCAGAAGCTAATACATGCAAACAAGATTGTAATCATATCAATGTCATAGTAATAATCTTCATCACAGGCCAAGTGTACAGTCCTTTACCTGATGATGAAAATGATATTAAAATATCAGTTAAATTTCATTTCTTAGCTCGTATATATTGGTTTTAAATATTACTACATTTATATTGACTAATCATTTACTAAATATATATTATTTATACTGTCTGTGGTCATCTGGGGCACTATTGAAAAAAATATAAATGTGATGACTAGCTGATAAATGAGTAGAAGGTGAGTTCATATAATCAAGCTTTTAGTTCAGATAGTGCTGAATGAAGAAGCTCAACTAGGTCAGCCATTAGAATTGGGCGCTTATGTTAAATATTGGAAAATGTATGTGTATGTATGCTATGCTAAATGCTAGGATTTAAACCCTGAATTTCACGCATGCAAATACAAGAGGAATGCCTTAATGACTTGGCCATTCTGGGGCGTGTATGACAGCTGTACATCACAAGATTTAGATTTATATAGGCTTAAATCTGCACATTACATACAAACATGTGCTGAGTTGAGCATATTCACTTCTTGTAATCCACAGGCAAATCCAGCTATTTACAGTATATTGTGGCAGACTCGAGAATCACCCACCTTGGAGTGTTGGCAGTCTGGGGTCAGACTGCCTTATCCGTCTACCCACAGAGTTTGGAATCTGGGAGGGGGGTATCGACAGATGAGTCAATTCAGCTCCTTACGCATGCAGATCTAAACTCATTTCATTCATAAATACATTCACTCCTATTTACATACCATTCATTCAACTAGAATGATGGAGTTCTCAATATTCCTCCATCATCCTTTACACATATTATACTAGTCTAATTGGTTTGTACATCATAAGAGGATTCTAATCTGTCGAATATTGTTACATCCGTCCTCTATGATGCTAAACAAATAACACTGTGCATCCATGTCTGTATGATCCAATTATTTAAATTGATGGTTGCAGATGAAGTTTAAATAGTATAAATTTATTTGGCTGTTAACACTCTTTTTGTCCGGTTATCCTCACTGGGTTGGTCTGTTAGACACAGTCTGGCTTTTACCATTTTCACCCAACAGTCCCAGCACTTTAGATAGCAAATTGACAGCCCAACCCTGCAAGGACAGACAGACTGGATAACAACCAAATTACAGATCATCAACCTGCAGACCACACAGAGAAATTACACTATTATAAGTTATCATAAACACTATCACTCAAGATTGGATCATTGATTTGGATGTCGACAATTGTTCAAAAACTGTTCAAAATTGTTCAAAGATCGGACAGAAAAAATATGCAGTGGATGTCCATAAATGGACCCCTTATTTGTCTGTAGATCAGTGGTAATATAAAATTTTCTTGTTGTAGCTAAATAAAAAACAAATAAAACCAAAATAGATGGAAAGTTTTGATTCTTGAACTTGAGTTTATTCAAAAGGAAAAGAATTAACCATGATAGTATGGAACTTACAAACTCAATTGAACCAAATAGAAAAGATAAGGAAATCTTACACAAAGAACAATTCAAAGAAAAAAGAAACTTTGCAGTTCAGCTCAAAAAGAAGCTCAAATTTTTCTCCTTGCAGTCTGAGCTTCCTAGCAGAGCTGAGGGCATGCAAAGGAGCCCGACACCAATAACTCCTACATATTCCCTTGCCAAAGATAGAAAAAAAAAATTACAGATAGGTCAGACTCCTTCATAGTTCAGCTCAAAAAGAAGCTAAAAATTTTCTTACCACCTTCCCACACCGAGTTCTAATTTTCTCCCGAGTAGGGCAGAGGGTATGCAAAGGAGCCCAAAATTAATAACTAATATCCAGTTATTAGACAAGCTGATATATAGAAAAAATATTAAATCATGAGATTTTCTCTTTTGGACAGACACACTGAAGATGGCGAAATGCACCTGACATATGAACCCAGTGAGGACAGACAGATTAAAAATGATTGATAATAACCAAATTACAAAAAAAAAATATTAGGTACGTTAAGCGAACCTAAAAAAACAATTGAATTTAAATGAAAGTATGTATAATCCATGCACACATTAATTTTCCTTTTCTCATTGACTTGCATAACTTGGACTCGTTCCCAGAAAGAAACAATGTTTTTCCAAATTCATCTTCAAATCTGTTTAAGGTAAAAGTCAATGTCATGGATGGGACCTGAATCCAAGTAATATGGACAAAAAATTGATTGTAGTCACGATGGCTAAGGCCCGGTGTACATAGAGGCGATCGGTATTAGAAACACATATCTGATACCAGTATGAGATATAAAAAGAATCTAGGCGACTTTCCTGACAACTAGACTCTGTCACCATCTCTTCTCAATCCTCTCCTTTAAAGACCTAGATGTTTGATTCTGTCATTTTTATAATGGATGAGTTTGAAGATGTAGCTCTGGTATTTAATTAGACGACAAACAAGTAAAAGTTAAGTAGAGTAATGTAGATTCACCAATTTTCTTTTTTAACTTTATTCACATAATCACTGTTGCTTCAAAGCATGGGATGTTTGAACTAATGAAATTTGTTTGACGATATCAAAAATGTTACTTCTATCACTTTTTTTAAGTTTCAAAGGTGTATGTAAACAATGTCCTGCCAGTCCTTCACATAGAAAAAGATCAAGCAACCGAACATCCCAAGCGACTAAAAAGCAGCATTTCACACCGATTGTCTGCCTGTCTCCCTGTCTAAATGACCATATCTGTCCCTATGGGACATATTCGTGAGTACTGAAAAAAATTTATGGTGAAGATATTTATGAAAATGTTGAATCGTATGAATAACTGCCAATTACTAGATTGTGAGTACTGTAATTTCGTCCTCTATCGTTTAAAGTTCACGAAGTGAATGCAATCGTGCAAGAGGAAGTTGAATTCCTCTTGTTACATCGATCTCCTTGATACCAACCTCTCATACCAAACGCCTCTGTGTGAACCAAGCCTAAGGAGAGTCACAGTACTGTTCCGAAGGCCAGGGGTTCAAATCCTATCTGTGACATTAAATTTTTTATCTCAAAATACATGTTGAAAAATTAGTATTTCACTGTTGGTTCGGAGAGCCATGCCAAATGTAGCATTGCTCATCTGAATGCTGGATCTAGTCAAACTATGCAGCAGATTTGTGGTTACTGTTTGACCCAACAATGTTACACATGAGTGTAATTCTGAACTTTTTATTTTTGTTACATGTAATAAATGAAATATGCCAGAAGCGAACTTAACAAGACTGGGTCTGTTCGACCCGTGCTGAATTGTTACAAATGGTTTAAAACTACAACGATTAAGTCAATATACTGTCGACATCCAATTAAGGAAAAGACGGGATGTCCACACAGTCCATGTGTAAAATTAAGTTGTCAAGACTTCAGGATCTGACAATAAGTTATAACAGCTGATCATAATCTTCCGGTTGTCTATTACAATTGTCGGATCTGGTCATTGGATCTGGTCATTAGTTCAGCTCAAGATTTAACTCACAAAGGATGATAGAAGACAAACTGTGGATAAATGTAAGCAACTAAAGAAGGACAGAGTTATCTTCTGTCCAAATTTAAATATTTAAGTTTTAAAATTGTTCAATATAAAATTTAAGATGTAAAACTTACCTTTTTTGTTTAACTTCCTTCCAATGTACTTGGACTGGTTGGGTATGCGTTTTGTGGGTTTTTTATCCAGGATCTTCCCCTCGTCTAGCCCTCTGTAGTAGGTGTGATCCGGGGTTTTCATCTTTTCGGCGTACTCGGGGCTGAGCCTCCTCTTCCTGATCCTGGCGAAGCAGTGCTTCCCGCTTCGTTCGCCCCGGCAGACGCTTCCGTCCTTGCACTTGTGTTCTTTTTTCCTCTTCTTGTGGGCGACGGAGACGTCCACCTGCCTGGGCTCCGAGTCAGAAAGGCTCAGATCCTCGAGGGAGCTGATGTCGTCGTAGAGGCTGTCCTCGTCGAGGATCTCGCCCTCCTCGTAGTCGTCCGACGACGTGAAATCCTCCGTTAACGTCGACAACGCCATCATTCCCGCATCGAGGACCTCCAGATAAATCAGTTCTAGGTAAATATGAATTTACCTAAATTCAGTTTTTGAAAAAAAAAGTTTTAGGTTATGATCACGGACGTTCCGAACCTGTTTAACGAAATATCGAGGGCGGCGAAGGCACGTCACGACAACGACCCTCTCGATCGGCGACAAGGCTTAAAACGTTCGTCTCACAAACAAAACGGTCTTAAAATTTTAACGATTCGCTTCCTTTTTTTAATTAACTAATCAAAACACAATTTATGATTTTTATGGGAAAAAATGTTTCAAATTTAAAAACAACATGTGTTTTTAAATTAATTTATTTCCTATGACGTGAAACGATTCAGAAGCCGCCTGTTACGGAATTCGGCCATGAAGATAGGCTTAAGTTTTAATTTTGAAGTTTTAAAGAATTCTTTTAAGTTTTAATTTTAAAGGCGTCAGTGGACGTAACGGTTTAGGCGTTGACACGACGCGATCGCTGTAAGGTAAAGATCCTGGGTTCGAATCCAGTGGCCCTGCATTCGAAACTCACATACTTACAAATGGGCTTAAGAAAAAAAAAGTTTTTCAAAGTTTTCACCTGCTGGAAAAATCTATTTTACGAATTAGACAAAAATCTTTAAACAAGTATTACAAATATATAAAAAAAGGATACAGACAAAAATCAAATTTAATTAACAATATTTTGAGTAGTTGTGAGCTAAGACCCCAAAGTCTCATTTTTTTTAAAATGATTACTCTTTTAGTGCCGCCTTTTTATTTTGTATATAAATTGTAACTATAAATTATCTATCCATCACCCCAACTACATACTGGAATGTGGATTGGATATGTATATAAGTTACACCTGCACAAAGCCGTTAATTCAGCGATAGATGATGTTGCCACTGTACAGATTCAGAAAATGTGTGTAAGGAAAAAACCCTTCCCTGTTCTCTATTCATATTAGACTTGTAAAGACAGATTCAGATTAATCATATCCATGAACAGAAAAGGTTCTTCTCAAATTGTAAGTTGTGTTTAAGTAATAAAGTTTTTTTAAAAAGGCTTCTTCTACTGTTAATATAAATTCATTAATTTCGTGTTCCGCTTGACCAATTAATTAAGGTTTTTATTTGAGATAAAAAAGTCAATGGCACGAGTGGGATTTGAACCCACCATCTTCGGCTAGATACGCCGCTGCTCTACCACTTGAGCTATCGTGACCTCGATCCACTCGGACACTAACTTCCTATCTCAACCCCACCTTTTGAATTTTCCCTCCTTTTTGTAATTTTTTTATCTCAACTAAAGACTTTTAATATAAATTGTGTTAGTGTTTCTTGATTGCCATCATAGTTAGGGATGGCATCCAAGATGAATTTGCAAAATTTGCCATTTCAACAATTAATATAACAACAAAACCCAAAACGCTTAAAAATTAGGACAATAAAATTTGTTATAAAATACAATAATTTCCTACTCACAAACTAAATTTTATCATGCTCATCAGGTCCGATGCAGCAAATTCACCGTTGAAACGGCTGGTCTCCAATGTTCCTTTGAAAACCTTTGCGATGTCCTGCCAACTGCGCCAGTTACGTGTGATGACTAATCAAAAGACTTTTTAAAAAAACTTTATTAGTTAAACACAAATTACAATTTGAGAAGAACCTTTCCTGTTCACAGATATTATTAATCTGAATCTGTCTTTACAAGTCTAATGTGAATAGTGAACTGGGAAGGGTTTTTTGCTTGCATACATTCTCCGAATCTGTACAGTGGCAACACCATCTATCGCTGAATATATATGTGAAAATATGTATATGAAACCTATATCTTTAAGCTTAGCTGTTAAGCTCAACTTGACCCAATGGAACCATTCTGATTTTTCTACATCTAACTATAAAACATTGCTAAATCACTACTGCAGTTGGAGAGGGCCAAACTCAGATATGATTATTAACCAGTCACTGGTATCTGAGAAAACATCTACATAACATGGGCATAAATACATCATAGACAATGATCCCATTATGTAGCATGTTATGCAGGGATAGGGATGAAAGAGGTGGCCACAAGCCTGCATCTCTATCTGAGTAGATCTATTGTGCTCCTCTATTTTTATAACACTCTGCCAACTTCAGGTTGTTAATTAACCTCCATAGCATTGCCAGTGGCTCTTTAGTGTAGGATCTCGCTTGCAGCTTTTCCTCTCCTAGTTGCAAGAATCTGCACCTACAAAGACTTCCACATAAACATAAAATGTGTTCTGCGGTTTCCTGCACAGTGTTTCTTCTCTCTCTACTCCTATCCGGTGCGTGTGTGCACGTGTCGTTGTACCACTCTACCGGCCTAGTGTGTAGGGTTATATTTGTTTCAATGCATTTTTCTTGAGGTCGGTTTTGCACTGTGCCATGCCGCTCTGCCCCACCGACCTAGTGTGCACACAGCATTAGGTGGCAGTGCACTATTAGGAGTCCGACCAGAATCCTGGTTTGGTTGGGTTGCCTTCCAGTAATTCCCTCATAAGTTTTAAGCCCTTTTATGAATCTCTTTGTGTGCCTCATGCCTTGGGTATTATTCCACCAAACTTTGGACTCATTAACGATCCATTTTAAGATGTATCCTCTTTTGTGGCAGGATGCTAAGCAACAGTAGGGTTCAGGACCCCAGAGAGCCCATGTTGTCTCCCTCTTTGGCCAATATTCAATCTTTTCATTGCCTCTTAGGGTTCGAGACCTAGATGCAGTTAAGTGTCATTTTAAATATTGAAAAAAAAGAGACAACTGAACATATCCTAAGCAACTACCCTGAAATAGCTTAGGAAAAGGATTATGGTTATGGTGGTATAAAACAGCTCTCGAGCTGTACAGCTATACATCTTCTGAGAAAAATTCTCTACTTCATTAAAGAATCACAAATCTTTTCAGGAAATCAAGTAGAAGAATATGCAAGAGTTTAAGTGCTAAAGGAAGAAATCCCAATAGTTCTATGTGGTTAAGTGTTGGAAAGTCAATATATAATTAAATAAATTAAATAACCCATTTGCTAGGATAACTGTATTGAATTTGATTAAATACTCAATACAAAATACCACAAAAATTGAATCTGTATAAAAAGTTTTTAAACTTTAAAATTGTAATCCTGAAAACTTTGGTTTTTGAGGTTTTACCTCGAGGGTGCCGATTCATACCTTGTTTATTATTACAATTAATTAAGGTTTTTACTTGAGATAATTGTAATAATTAATTGGTCAAGCGGACCACGAAATTAGTGAATTTCATGTTTATTATTATGATTCAAAATAAACGAATACCAGAAGGTGACTATGCAACAATAAATGATTTGATTTGATTAATTTATTTACTAGTTTACTACATTTCTTGTATACTTTCAGTTAATTTTTTATTCACTATGTACAACTTTTTGCAAATAATATTTTCTTTAAATTATTATTATAATAATATAAGTTTATAAATGTATAATTATGTGGGAAGAGATGTTAAAATAATAATTTAACTTTCCTTTTTCCTTTAAGGTTGGTGTGATGTTGATGTGGTGGCCGCCAGGTCGCAGCGGCGCAGCCTATCCTGCGCCTTGCCGGTTTCAACTCCAGCTCCAGGCGCTCAGTCAGTGTCTCCCGTCGGTGCTGTACGCATCTTAAGTTTCAACAGCCGGCCTTGGCCCAGACAACAGTGGTTTGCGTACTCGAGAAGAGACCTTACTCGAAGTGACCTGTGACAATTGTGAATTTTGGATTAATTTATGGATACTGTTGATAAGGTGAGTTGCTTACTGTATTTTTTCTCTCTGTTTTGTCTTATCGACCACAAATTTTCACCCTTGGCCCCGGCAGATGTCCTTAACCCGAGGGGGTGTTGTCTGGACCCTTTTCCTTAAGATAATCAATTTTTGCATCTTCTCATACCTCCTCTATACCCTCCTTCTCATGTCTTTTATATAATATACAATTTAAAAAAAAACCTTTACGTTTTATCAAAAGTCTTACTTTTTGGGAAAAAGGTTGGTTTTGTGATTTTCAGGTCAATCACATTTTCTTAACCTGTGGTTTTTGAGCTGAGGGGCAACATGTCCACTGTTACGTTCTGCACGTTGTCCTTCCATCGGTCGAATCTGTCCAAACCCCATCTCCCAGTCTGGTATTGAAAAGTTCAAATTGCGTTTTCCCCGTTATAATAATCCATTGGAATTTAATATTATTAAATTGGTATAATTAGTATAAGTCATAAAACTACTTGTTTAACGAGATAAAGTACATTCCTGTTAAATAATACCTAAAGTGGTAGGTATTTCTTGTAATATTGCCATGTGGTCTGATTTCACCTCGGTTTAACCACCACCGATCCTAATGGTTTTTATATTATGACATTGTTTCATATTTGAAATTTAATATGTTATAAGCTTAAAATAGTAACATAATGGAAATAGTTCCAATTTTTTACGCCCAGAAATAAAGAATTTTAATAAAGGCTTGTTATCAATTATCACTACAATATTTTTCAGTTTAATGATCAAAAGGATTTTAGAAGAAATAGTTTTAATTTAAATTTATTATATACCGTTAGTATTAAGAACTGAACGAACAGATAATAATGATGATATTGAATTGTTTAAACTCTTATGCCAGGGAGAAAAAACTTGTTTGTTTTGTTTTATCCAGGAAAAAACCTTTTCCCACCAAAATCAATGTTAAACAAAAAGCTTTTTTTTGTCGTACTACATACAACTTAAATTGTATGTCCATACAGACAACTTAAAAGAAATGAATAATCATTGAATTATTTTTAAGAGTATTAATATTTAAAAAAAAACTTATTTATATCCTTTACAAAAATTGTTTTGCCCGCCTTTTTTTTTTGTTCTAAATTAACTCCTTCACCTAGAGGGCTATTTTTCTACGAACTATATTTTGATTAATAGTCGTGGTTGTTAATGGAAATTGGAATGAAAGAGAAGAAGACAATTCTTTTCCATATTCGAACATATTGCAATATTAAAATGCAAAAACGACGGTCACTAAAAATTGAGGCGGTATTAATAAGTTAAAACATTAAAAATGGAAAATTTAAATTGGGAAACGACTGTAAAACGACGGGAAAAATTTTCTACACACTCGTTCAACGCACGAGCGTAACAACCTACGAACTCTGTGGAATACCTGAGACACTTGATTACACAATGACTGGTTTTAAGTTGTACAGATTCAGGTTTTTCTGCGAAATAACATCGGATGAGCACGATTTCGGTGTCCTGAATTCCAATTAGTTAAAAATTGTTGTTACGTTTAAATGGAGTGGAAAACTTGTATTATGTTGAAAATGTACATTGGCACTTATTCAATCTCACAATTTCCCTTGGAGCTGCATTTAGGAAAATAGTTCGCCTGTAATCATTACTAATGATATATGGTTTTTGTTGGGGATTGTTTAAAAGCATGTTATAATATAAACTGTATTTTTAGGTTACTCCAGTCTTTATCTAAATACATAGAACTTTTTTTTCTTTCAATTAGGCCTTTCAGGTCTTTTAATTATACTGTAAAACCATAAAAATTTAAATTTTAATGATATTTTACGTTAATGGTAATTTTTTAAGACAATTTGCTACTTCAAGTTTTGTGTCCTTGTGCCCTAATTGATGTTTAATGCTCTTCATTTACATTCTGGAATAAAAATTCTATTAAACGAACGGTACAAAACTAAATCAATTTAAAAAAAAAATTCTTATTTAAGGAAATAGGATCAATCCACTTTTTTATAATATATAAATAAACGCATTAAATTTATTGAAACACTTAGCTGTAGATAAATTTAACGTGTACGGAAAA
The DNA here is from genome assembly GCF_000648675.2 of Cimex lectularius. Lineage (NCBI taxonomy): Eukaryota > Metazoa > Arthropoda > Insecta > Hemiptera > Cimicidae > Cimex > Cimex lectularius. The sequence goes on along the minus strand of NW_019392675.1, from coordinate 1,359,178 downwards.
ACGACTCGTGAAAGTAGCCAGGGGTTGTTTTTATTTTTTAATCCATCAGCCATACTCGCAGAACTGTCTTTACGTAATTTTGAAGAGGAAAATTTCCCCGGAGTTATAGCAAAACATAACATGACACACAGTATTCAGATACGTAGACGACATAATTTCCATATTAAACATCGAATACAACAGCGTAAACAATTTATTACACAACCTAGACGATAGACCTCAATTTATTACACAACAATATAAAATTCACCGAAAAATAGAAACAAACTGCAGTATAAATTTTCTAAACTCACTCTAACAATCACAAAAACAGACGTCAAATTACAGTTTAACATATACAGAAAACCGACAACACGTGACAACGTCATACAGGCCTACTCAAACAACCCACACAAATACAAAATGGTAGCACTGAAATACATTATAGGCTATAATCAATCGCACTAACTAAAGACAAATCGAAAATGAATTGAAAAGAATATTCAATCATAGCACACGGCTATGACACATAAACCATCAACAAAATAATAAACAACACACGTACACAAAAACAAAGCAATACCACATACAAAGCATTAAATGGATTACATTCACATACGTTGGGAAAGAAACGTATAAACTAACTTTTTTTTTAACAAATTAGGCATAAAAAAAAGGATTAAAAACCACAGACATAATAGGAATATTATTAAGACAAAACATTGAAAAAATGGGCAAACTCGAACAAAACGGAATATACACACTAAAATGGGAATGCGGAGACATATATCCGTGAGATAGGACGAAAAATAAAATATAGATACAACATTTCAAATCGTTTAGGGTCAAGACGGAAAATCGATTTTCGCGACTACCCTCAATAGGAAACATCAACGAACCATCCACAATACAAACAAGTATGAGGCACAAAAATGAACATACTTGCAAATTTAAAAATGCATACACATAACACATTCAACCCTAAAAAAAGCGCATAAATTAAGGATAACTCACAAACATCGTTTACACTAGGTCGGACGATCGAAAAGGCCGACAAGAACAATCAAAAAGACCCGACTTAAACATCAAACACACCGACAAACAATACCAATAATGCTAATGCTTGCACAGCCCGCATACCATCCCCAACCTCACAACTAAAACATCCCCCAAATACTGAAGATGGCGAAAGGAAACGCATCTGAATTTACAAAAATCAGTAATGATAGGCAGACGAGGATGATAGTAACTATCAAACAATAATAAAAAAAGCCATCAGCAAAAAGTCAGATGCAACAAATTTGGTATTTCGAAGCCTTTCTTGGTATAAAAATATATGTTTGTTTAAATATATATATAAAAAAATGAAATAAGATTGATAGTAGAAATTAGGGTTGAATGTAAAAAATAAATAAAGACTAGTGTCGCGTAGTCTAGAGAAACGCCTGTATTATTTTTTCTTCAGTTTATATTTGATTGTACAATATTGGTTTAAATACGAGAAAAGTGGAAAATAAATTGGATTTTGTTGAAGCCTTAACGTATTTAGATATTGATCGAATTGCTTTCACAGCCTAAAAAAGAGGCTTAAAATACAATAGGGAAATTTGTGATCTTATAAATAAAGGGTTTTAAGCTAATATATATGACTAGTGCAGTTTAATAATTTACTTTATGTCGCTCCAAGAGCAGCCTAAAGAGTCATACTTTCGCCAATTTGCACTGGTTTTTCCCTCTTTCTTTCTCTTTCGGGACGTCGTGAGATATTTCTATCTTAATTTCTTTACATCTGACTTTGAAATCAGATTAAATTAAAATAGTTTCCACCCATTAGTTCACCCGATTGAGTTTCTTTAACCATTGACCGTTATGGTAGGTCTTTCACAATCTTGTTCGCAATTTAATTATTATAATCAACTTTGCTTGGTGGTCAGTCGTTTTATAACGGTATCGTATTATGATGATATTCCAGATGCCACAAAAAAAAAATTATATAACAAATTTTGACCATTATTGGTTCGAAAATTTAGACTTACAAATTAATTACAGTGTGTGTAATTTAGTTAGAATTTTCTTGAAATTTCCGGTCTAGATCATTATTTTTGTAACATGTAATGTTTGAACTAACGTTAAAAAAAAGCACCCTACAATTTTATGTGGTCAGAAAATTATTTAAGAAAAAAATCCTGGCGTGTGTTATCCTAATTAATTAACTAGTACATTATTAGTAAATAATTTGCCGTTAAAAATATCTTGTGCTTTTATTTTTAGAAAGTTTTATATACAGCTAGTTAGTTGCCATCCTATGTGAGTGTGCAATAAACAAAATCCGTAAAAATATTGTTTAAGGAATTATTTTTACTTTTCTATATACTATGGTAGGCTACTTAGCGAAAAAATATACTGTAGCAGCTGAATAATTTGTGAAAAATTGGTCTGCTTATTGATTCGATAAAACAAGAACAGAGTACTGTTTGTAAATATCAGGTCGAAAATTTGATCGCCCTTGTGTAAATTTTTAAAAAAAATTTCATTGCCGAATATGTAAAAATATAGAGAAATAAAATATCCGATGTAAAACCGTCTTAAAATAAAGCTAGTTGAATAATAATTGAAAAATATCATTAGAAAGCTAGAAAATAGAACCCAGTCATATGTCTGACCTTGAGTCTACTGAGTATATTATTTGTGTGTAAACTATGAATATTAATTGATTCGGGACACCACCTGTGATAATAATGAACTTAAAACCACTTGTCGCATGATTCGTAGGGGTTCTCAGAATACAATTTCAAAATTAGAAGATTTCTGAAATATATTATTTTGAATGTGCTATAAGGATTTCTTCTTTTCTTTATTTAAACATTTGAACTGGATGAGAATAAAAATTAAAGTTACCTTTCGTGTTATCGAGTTAATTGGTAAAAAAACAGTGATGACTTAAGTTGATTGTTGATCGGTTTACTTAGATTTTTTGGTACATTTGCAGAAATATTATATACCAAAGTTATTTTTTAATATAATATTAATAAATAAGTAAATACAATTTTGGGCTAAAATACATTATTTCCAACTACTCTTGTAAAGAAATATAAAAAAGGTTGCTTGATCCTAAATTGTGATAGTGAAATTCTTAGATTGATTTTTGATTTTTATTTCGGAATGTTTGTTGTTATTTAATTATTATTATACTGATTACTTATAATAAACTCCAATCGTGTTATTTGCGTCATTACTATAATGTGACTTTCGATGTCCCTGGGGAAGAAATGAGCAGTTCACTCCTTTAAAATATTCATAGCCGTCGAGGGAATCACGTTTTGTAAATGGTGGCCTTTATTCGGCCGAATCGAAAGTTATTCTATTGTTAAATAAAGTTATGCCCTGGATGGAAGTGCGGTAAAACAATTCCATATCCAACCCTTCTCAATTTGCATTTGACGCCGAAGTGATAGAACGTACAGAAATATATTATTGAAATCTTTTCATTTTTAAACTATTTTCTGCATATTTTCGGCTCTGAAGAAGTTAAACAACGGGATAATTTAATTTCATTATCTGAATTTTGGCGGAGATAAAACCTCAAAGTGTAGAATAGAGCGAAGATCGTTGCTGATATGTGAGCCAACCGTTGAAAAAATAATTTAAATTTCCTGATTGATTCATGCGTAAAAAAACTGGCTTCATTATATAGGAACTTATTTTCCTTAGGGTATTATAACTCAGAATTTAGAAAAAAAAGGCTATGGTAATGGTTTCAATTTATATATCTTTTCACTGATAAATTTTTGCCATGATCAAGTCAGCACATTGAATTGGTTGGAAATTGGTTTGGTTTAACTTGTAAAATATGAAAAACTTTGAAAATGTGTTCATATTCCTAAAATTCTCTCTTGGAGTCTGCACCAATGATGATAATTTTTTTGTCTGACAAAGCTCAAGCACTGAAGTCGCTAGAAGACAAGATAGACCAAAATGATCGGAAACGGCTATACGGCCTAATACACTATGCTTAACAGCCAGCATTTCATCATATATTATTGACCATGGTGTTGTGAGTTGGACAAAGCGTGTTGCCACAAGGGAAAAAGTATATTTTTTGCTGTGAAATTGTCACACCAGAAAATCCTTAATTATTATTCACACTTTACTATTTGATAGTTTTTGGTACTTAGATTACATAGGTACGTGACAGGTCAACATTCTCAGGGAGTTTCTCGGAATGTCATGACTCATGATAGATAACGTTGATAATTTATGGTGTGGACTGGGCTGATGCTTTAGGAAAAGTTTTATTATTTTCTTAAAAATTTATCAGAAACCTATATTTCTTTAGTGCTTTTAACTGCTTATAGTTAGAGGTTGATTCCCGATCATCCTGGTCTGTCTGTTCTAGCTGTTTTGTTGGTCAGACGCGTTTCGACATGTCGCCATTTTTAGTTTGTTTTTCAATTACCTGGGGCCAGTTGTTGACAGTCAAAACACAAGCATACATCGACATTCATGAAACCAGACCACCATGCGAGCAAAAATTGTGCGGTATGGTTCAGGTAATTTTTGGCAGATCTTGCAGGCCTGGCGAATCAATAATGAGTCTGAACTCTTCTGCCCCTTGCTTTCATTTCGTGCTTTCGCACCCAAATTAGATAGAGAAAGAGAGACTATCGACAGGCCCAACGACTAATCGTACTCTTTATTTTTACGATACACGCGTCCAAAATGGTCTCGCTCTGGTGAAGATCGTGTCGGACACGCGTCACGTGCTGTTATTAATCGCAGGAACGCTTTCACCTTATCTGAGGTGTGCGATTTTTTCTGCGGTCTGCTTTACGTTTCCTGGTGGTTTGAGTTGGAAAATATAAATTTCCATGTCTATTGGTCGAAAGTACGACCGCATCGTCCGATTGCTCCGGGCTGGTTTGAAATTCTTGACGACCCCCCATGGGGAGTCGTTTCCATTCAGTACACGAACTGGCGAACGGCCGTTCGAGATTGCTCGGCTCTGGGTCAAATGAGGCGTCCTGTGGTATCCTTCTGTATTTCTCATTTAAAACTATGTCACGAAGATTACATTTGCACATTATGAAATGTACAGAAGAACGAGCTAGTTGTGCAACGTTTCACTTTAATCGGGCTCTTTGATTTCTCTTAATTGGCTAATAATAGGCTATCACTTTCAGTGAAAAATATTTCTTTAGGTGCTTATTGAAAGATAATTTCGTTTTCTTTTTTGAATGGTTTATATAAGCTGACAATGGCGATTTTCGAAGTAGTAGGTAGTTTCCGATCATATTGATCTGCCTATCCTTGATGTTTGATTACCCGCGTTTCGGCTTCTCTTCTTTCTCATTTCTTGGCCTGTTTTTGGATTTTGGGTCAGACCTGAATGGTCTGAAAGGACCAGATTCAGGTATACCTCAAGAGGAAAGCATACAAAAAATGACGTTATTTTTGTTATATTATAAATATAAAATTCGTTGTAAATTGTAATTCTTAGGGTAATCCAGATTATATATAATTTCATTTACAATTTTCAGAATTTCTGACTTACTTGAAGATATCTGTATTATTGACCTTACAAACTTGGGCAAAGTAATGATATTTTGTATTTTCTTTATAAATAAATTGCTTAGTTTTGGGTTTTTGGGCCTGGTTTCAAGAATTCCTTTTTTATGGCAAGAAATTGCACAGTCCAACTCGTTTAATTTACTTTTAGGGACCTTATTTAATCTCTTTTATATTTCTATTCGATATCTGGGTTTTTACTAAAGTGTTTTCCCTGATAAAAAAATAATTAATAACTAGTTTTTATTATTCTCTGGTATTGTAATCAATACAAACAGAAATCCAATATTGTACACAGATAAATATTATATATTTATATCTCTATGCCTTAGCCCTTTCTTCGTGATACGTGGCACAACCTTTTTGTAATGTAACATCATGAACATATTTAAAAATATCTAAGATAATTAAATAAAATATAATTCGTTTTTTCCCAAATTTATTTTTTACTAATTTTCATTTTTGTCGAAATATTGATGGATTTTGAGTTATTTTATATTGGATTGTTTTAGTAAGTAATTCAGTCTTAATTTATACTGGGTTAGTTATATTTAACATGAAGAATATATCAAAGGCATAATGCATTTTTTCAGTGCAATTTTTTTCACTTTTATTCCGCAAAAATCTGGGATTTACTAATAACAATTATAACAAAAAATTGTTAGTTAAACTACTATAATTACATATGAATCCATTTATGTTTAGTGGTATAATTGACCATATTAATTATTTCAAGTAATTCTTTTTTTTCATGTAAGGTCTTGGTTGAGATGTTCTTTATGCCATTTTTCATTATAGATTTACATTATAGTTGCATTTATACCTTTTGTACTTCATTGTATTTGAGCAGATGTCTTTAAAACAAAAAGAAGAAAAAAAAACATCAATTATTCTTTCCTAATTATTACGTGCTAGTTGGTAATTCATGGCCAGACAAGTTTCAGCTTCACGACATCATCAGGTGATGAAATTAGGAATAATAGACTATCATTTTGAAACGGAAGTATTATTTGTACGTATATGTGCGTAATTTCAAGTCCTGACCGTCTTCTAGTTAGTTACATAGCACAAATTGATAGGTTTTTTCATACTTAGGACATCTTTTTGTTATTCCGTGGCACATTTCCACAGTGGACATTTGTCCATTATAAAAAAATGAGAAATATTAGTTATGATTTTTCGTCTTAGTTTAAAAAAAAGATAAATAAAGTTTGCCTTTTCCTATACTATTTAAGGAAGAAGTTCAGAAAATATGTTGATAAATTGTACCAGTTTCTGTGTAAATTATGAACTTATTTCTTAGCTTAAACTATATAAAATGTTTCTGTTTATTTTTTTGGTTCTTAAATACCCTAACCGTACGCTGTAAAAATAAATACCTACTACACCAAGTGAAATTGAGCAGAAACAATCTGTTGATCTATTTATATGTTCATACTAGGACAAAATTCGACAGCTAAAATTTAGACGTTTGTTGTATCGTACGTTTACCTTTGTTATTTTAAAATCTTATTGTTCGCATTTTATCTCAATTGCTCGTTCACCAAATGTTGAAAGGAACCGCTCTCTACTTTTCCACCGATTTTGCCTGATCCGTTTTAGTTTTGAGACATGGGAATAATCTATAATAGTCGTCGTAAAATAAGCCTTCTTCAGACGCCGTGTTAGCAGTAGTGTACATTAGTAAATCACCGGTATTAGGATTAAAGCGATCCACCGTGAAACAGTGACCGATTCGGCAGCACCGTTGTTCCAAACCCGTACGGAACAAAACACCGTGTCACAGGATCATCTCGCATCCAAATTTCAGTGTTGTCTCGTAAAATCGCGGTTAAATGCCTCGTTATCCCGTATCTAAAGGGACCGGCGATCTGCTGATTTTACCGTTGTCTCTCCTTACGTAAAACCGTCGCCTTTTAGAATACAGGTCAATCGCTTAGCAACAGTTTGTGCACTTTGAGCAAATCATTTCCCAACGGTAAAACTGCTTGCTTTACTTTATTTAGGTAAACATTCACCTTCATTTCAGTTCATCGAGCCCCACACCATGCAGAAACCGTTAAATGATGTTCACGAACCTATACTTTTCGAATAATTTGGAAACAATATGTTTACTGATTTAAAAAAAAAATGTATTTTGTAAAGATGGTACTATTGTGCGATTTCTCAGCTAAATGTCTATGGAATTTTTTGAAGAGTAATATAATTTAGTGAACGTATGTACCACGCTCATTTCCTTTAGCGTAGTACAAGTTTGAATCTATATATGATTATTAAGGTAATAGAGCAATTTCGATTACTTCACTACCCTAATTGAGTGAATGGTATGTCCGTAGGAAATAATGCTTTTAAGAGTGAGCCTGTGGGTTTAGGTTTAAAAAATGCATGGGTTGGGGGCTGCAACGACCAAGCTGTTGACAGCTGAAGCCTAAAACGTCGGGACGGAAAATGAGGTCTGACCCCGTACTGGCACAACCCGAGGTGTCTAATTTCGAGGAGTGTTAAATTTAGTTCTGTACACACATGTATTTATGTACACACATGTACGAAGTTCAGCAAATATAAGATTACTAGGTCCGACTTGTAGGGTCTATTTTCTGAAGATTGTGATGGAAGTCACACATGTATTAGGGGAATAGAACAAACATAGGGTTAATTATGGGGGTCACTAAACGTGGTGATTGCTTTGTGAATTGTATTATTAAAAATAGTATAAAATCGCTTGAATTTCTTAAGTTTTACACTTTTATAAGAGCCAAATAAGACATAGTCCTTTCATTTCAAGTGCTTGCAACATGGCTTTACAACACGAGAAAGTTCTGGTTTTATTTTAGCAAACAGGTTTCAAATAAAATCCACGTATATTTTACATTACATGTATACAAAAATTTAATGGTTGTTGCCTGTTTTAATTGTATTTATAAATGTGTTCTGTTTTCTTTATCATGAACTAAAATTTTCTTATTTATCAGCTTAATTATTACATTATCGTTTCCATCCTCGTGCTAATGTTTTGACCTAGTTTTCTCTTAAACAAAGAACAAAGGAATGATAGTTGGTTACATTTATTTCAGGTAAAATTTCAGGTTTTGCATTTAATTATAAACCTGATTATCAGAAAAAATTTATAGAATAGAGTTCCATTCATCATTCTTTTTCTTAAAAGTTGCTTCCTTTAAGGGCCTAACATTTATCTACAGGGTATCACTGTTTTAATTTTAGTTCAGGATATAGCACACAGATTACAGTGGAAGCATATCTTCATCTTCGTCCCTATTTTCGAAAATTCATTTTTAACATGAATGAAAACAAATAGAAATTTTTGGGCTGGATTGCGGGGGAAGGCAATTTTTTAGCCTCTGGTATTCCACTTTAGGAATTCATAAATTCTCTGAATTTTGTCAGAATTGAACGTTTGTACAGCCAGCTAAAGCAGAATGTTTCTTCTCTTGCTACGTCCACAGCGTTGGATATCATGTCATTAAAAGTGGGAGATTTAAGGTGAAAATAAAACTTAAAATAAATAAAAATTCCCCAAACGTTCGATTTTATTTCTCCAGTCCTAATTTGTTAACGCTTGTACCATTGATTGTAGTTTATAAGGATCTAAACCTCTGTAAAGTTTCCGTTAGATCGGTGGTTCTTTCAAAATTATCATTTTGCTATTTTCGAAAAACATCGTAGCGTTTGGAGGGCGTCAATTTTGAGAGAAATGTGTTATATATTTTTGTTTTCGTAAAAATTTGAATTTTGTTTTTTGGGTGCGAAAACGGAATATCTATTTTTTATTTTTTCTCGCTACAAAACAAATATTTGTGCTACTTCGCTCGGTCTCAAATTATTTACTTCATTAGATACGATATTCAAGTTTGACGTAGTGCCTGATCGATTTACATTGACTAGAATGCCATTGACGTGTTTCTAATATTTTTCTACTAGTATCACCGAAAAAAGATCTCACGTCCGTAGATTCCGGTTGTAAGTGAATTTATTTTGGTTTTTATTAAACATGTAAAATATAATTCGACCAATTAAAAAAAAAATCTAAAAACATCAATTTCTTAGCGAAAAAGTCAAACGATTAATAGTGGCTATTTATACATAAATAAACATGAAAGTCGTGTGGACCATTTCGCCGAGATCACGACTTTAAGTGCAATTCTTGATAAATATTAGGACAAGGTCTTTCTTGTGTGTCTAATTAGGTAATCTTAATTTTGGGCAGGGTATGCTGTCTGTTATTTGTGTTTTTTTTGTTTAACATGATTTTCTCGTACTATTTCGTGATCGCAAGAAAATGATCTAGCCTAACGATCAATTATTTTCATTTCTTTCTACAGCCTTGAGCCGGTTTTAAATCCACTGTTCCCTCATAATTTCATACGCATACAACGATATTTCTCCATTGAAATTTTTATTTTTGTTGTTTTATGACCCATTGTCTCATTATCTTAATTTAATTTTATCTTTATGGCTGGCGTGATTTTTTTGTTGATATTTTAAATTCATTACAAAGTCATTAAAAAAAGATTGGAGGGTTTATATCTATAACCTCGTCTACTAAGATTAAACTTTCTGTGAAAGTTGAATCCGAAAGGGACAATTTATGGATTAGCTTTCTTACGGAAAAATAACCAGAACATATTTTATAAACTAGGTATCATCGTTGAAAGTCTTCTCTGAAGATCGGTCGCGACATATTTATCCTAAGTGGGTTTGTGGAACAAAAAGGCAAACTGAACGATTTGTCGTACTTCGTCACTACGACGGTTTTTGCCTTCATGAAATGTTTCTATCCTAAGACGTTCTTTAATTGCAGCCAAACTTTCTGACCTGAGAGCTCAGTTTGGAATGCTGCTCCTTGGTGCTTAGTTAGCATAACGGTCTATCCTCTCCCCTTCCTTCCCGTTCGACTCCTTTGGCCGAAAGTGAAAACTTCACGAGCCGAAGCCTCCGCTTTAGACTTGATTGTACCTCCACGGTCACCCTCGTTCTTCCTCCCCTTCTAGAAAGGCGAATAGGGGGAGAAATCTGCTCGAACACAAAGCGATTGATCTTTAGAAAAGGAATTGTCAGAACCGTTCTCGCTTATTATTCTAAAAACGAAATTTTCTTACTGCCATAGTTTTAACAAATTATTTTGAGCGCGATTGATCGCTTTTTTTCAGTTCTGTACGCGCTTTTGGGTTTATAATATATACGCACTATCTGATGCGCCAGCGAAGGCGGATTCAGTAGAGTGATAAGTGATCAATTTAACAGCACTGACTCGCAGACTAACAACCACCAACAACTTTATGACGTGTAGTTTGGTGCATTGCTCCTATCAAGAATAGGCAGATCTAAAATCTTTAAGATTAAATCTTTAACAAAACGTCGGTTTGCAGTCTTCAGTAGTTAGCCAGGATTAAAAGAAGGAAGACATAATGCACTGGCATCTTCGATGCTTTGATTAAGTATTAGTGTCTGAATATAGTGAGAAATCGCAATCCGGATGACAGACCAAACCAGCGAGGATAGGCGAACCAGCATGACCGAAAACTACCGAACTTCAGGAAATTAACATGTTATTTTAGACAAAAAGCGCTTCTACACCAAGTACTAGTTTTTTTAGGCTATTTATCATTTTTAACGATGTTAATCTATAAATCACGATTTGAACAACGTGGGAATACAGCACGCACGCGTGTCAATCCTACACACCTAATAAACAAGTTGGATATATATAAACACGTCCTGTTGTAAACTTACACTTATACATGCGTTTGTATACAGGGTTGTTGCATATTTACTATTGTTAAAATTTTGCAATTTGTCACTGCTAACGCCACCCCTTCCCTGATGTACAATCATTGTTTATAAAGTATTAAAGCTGGAACAGATCTGATAGTTCGAGATATAAAACCTACCCTCGGACTGTTTTGCCATTCGTTTTTCCCGGTCAGAATAATCGCTGCAAACGTGTTTTGACTTTATCTCATTCATATACGGTTCTCCAGTTTTACTTAGCTAAATAGGTATTTGCAATACACCTTTTCTCACCACATTGGATGATGATGAATATGTATCTATGAGTCGGGATACAAATATTGCAGCCTTTTGACTTATTGTACTCTCCTAATTCCTTAGTTCAGTGCAATCCACTCGATCGTTCTCCTTAGGAGTGCTAGGTCATTTACTGTCGTTGGTACAATTCCTTCCTCTGGGTTTCCTTTGTATTCTAGGTTATGTCTCCATTGAGCCTTCGTCGCATTCGAAGACGATAGGGTGGATATTTCTTCCTTATTGCATAATCTACAAATGGGGTCATCGTTGAACATACCATTATGTAGATGTTTTCTCAGATGCCGGTGACCGGTATAGAGTCCTTTCACTCCTCTGAATTTAACTCTTTCTAACTGTAGCAGTAGTTCGCAAGTCTTGGTGAGAGTTGTTTTAACATAACCTAATGTGTGTCTAGCACCTAGAGATATACACCATGAAGGATTTTATGTTTGTTTTTATTATCCCAAGAATAGGTTAGGGCATATGGTCTTGCATATTCTCCTCCGACCAGAGTTTTTTTAATCCAAAATTCCCTTGTGTCTTGGTATCATCAGGTTATGTTTACCCAGGTTCTGGGGATTTTTGGATGCATTAACTGACTCTTTTTGGTGTGATTTTTTACTTGGCAATGCTGCTTGGCTGCGTCGATTATGATAATTATGAGGATATTTTTTGGTCAATATGACCTTCTTTAAGATTTCCTTGGCATAAAATTGATGACATTGTTTCAGCTTGAAAAACCGAGGTGTACTTCCCTAATGAGTTGGATTGTTCATATTTGAGCTTGTACAGAAAACGCCTGATCCGGTTCCTTAATTCGTATTGGAGCCATCTGTATACCATATCACTGTATTTAATTTCCTCCTAATTCTTCTTCTTAAAGTGGATATATAAATTGAAAGAAATCGTAATTTTCCACAAATTACCTAGTGCTTGTATTCTTTTTTTTTCATGTTCATGTTTCATGTTCTACTGGGACAGTATATATTCATATTTTCATGCTTTGTTCTATTATTCTCTCGCTTGAGATATTCAGTTGGTTACAGAAATTATAATAATACAATTTCTGGCAATTTGTCATGTTACTCGCGTTAAAAATGAAAAAGGTAAACGCCTCGGCTCAATTGAGTTGATTTACAAGTCAGCCATTCTGCAACCGAGCCCTTTGTTCTTCGTAATGGTTCACTTTCTTCTCTGCTAGCTAAATCACTAACCGAAGTCGTTTCCCAGATTTATGTGGTTAGGCTTAGGAGAATTTTTGTCACTTTACTTTCCTTTCCTTAGTTTCCATTTTGGGTTTGTTGAGTATTTATAGGTTGTTAAAGTATAATGGGAGTATGCCAAGCATGACGAAAAACGAAAGTTCGGATGAAAGGCATAGTTTGAAAATTATCAAACCTACAGAACTTCATATTAATTTTATCTTAAATATTTTTACAGTTGTACAAACATTTTAAAGTTTTAAACTAAAACTGAATTTTAAGACTAACAATAAGAGTTAAACTTTTTCTATGGTCAAATTTTAATGTGCTATCGTTGCAATTTTCATCATCGTGTTCACCGCTTATCCCATCTATGCTGGAAAAGCTCATTTAAGCTGATTATTTCGTACGTTTATTTGCGTGTCTGATGTACAATATTAACGAAAAGTATCAATTGCAACCATAACTCCTATTCTGTTGAAAAAAAGAGCAACAATTTTGATACGTGCCGACATTTCTTTACCGTAAATTTCCTTTAAATCTGTTTTACCCCATGACACGTGCCCCTTGGTTTTGAACATTTTACGCCCTAGTTCGCCCTAATTGTGTTGTGCTGCCTTCGAAACGATCCAACCCCTTCACGATCTACACACCAGACGGCTGTTGTCTGTTTTCTAAGGTGGCACGCGACTTTCCGAGTCCCCCTCGTGCTATAAATTGTTACAGACACTCCTCTTTCAAACGAGACCCTGAAAAGTACTAATGAAAGAAAGGTTACATTTTTTCTCCGGCAAGGGTCGGATCTAACAATAACATTTCTTGACTTCTGATTTTTTATAGGGTACATAAAAACCAATTTTATGTTAGATATCTGTAGAGAAGTCAGATGGCCTGTAGATGATGAATTAAACTATTTAAATATGACAACAATGTAAATAGTCTAATGGGTAAAGAATCTGTGAAAAAATGAAAACAACACACACAATAATATATATATATATGTATATAATGTTGGTTAATTGAAATGCCGCAGAGGAAATGTGTGTAAAGTATATCTGTTTATTTTTTCTCTGTTTGTATCTGCAGATTCATACCTCTAGAATATATTTCATTCATTTAAAACATTGATTGTCAAAATATTATTAACAAATAAAGTTAGTTTTGTTGATCAATCCATTGAATTCCCTCGGTAAAAATTTTAAATTAGTAATTGTAATTTAGATCATCATACAGGGTGGTCAGCTCGTCGTGTTAATTTTTTTTCGGTGGCAGTACTTCTATAGTGGTGTAGAATGCCATCCACCTTATGATTTTATCTCAATCGTTCAAAAGTTAAGATTTTTTTTAGTATTTACTTAAGTAAAACACTTTCTTTGGATAAATGTATTTTCTCCACTCTAACGTAACTTTCCTTAACGTTTGACCTCATGTTCAAATTTTGCAGCGAATTTCCTTTTTAGATTGTGCACTTTTGTTTTAAAAAATTGCCAGTCTACTTACAAAATAACTGCACTAACATCATAAAATATATGAAATGGTAATTTGCATCAACTTTTCGATTATTTCGATGTTTTGATGAGCAATTTCAGTCGGAAGTTGGAAATCGTGGCCCGGGATGTATCCTGGGAATTAAATGCACGGCCCATGAGTTGATCGGAGATGCAAATTAATAATTAGCAAATACATTCTGAAATAATTTAATAGTAAAGAAACAAACTATTCTTCAGAATAAAAATTAGCGTCAACTCTTGGGCCAACCATTTAATTCCCTGGGCATGTCCCGGATCATGTTTTCCCAAATTCCAAATTAATTTCCCATCAAAATCATAATTGAGGTTTTGAACAGACAAAAATCCACGAGTAGACGAAAAAATCTAAAAATGGTGTGAAAAGTTACGCTAAAGTGGAGAACATTCAGGTTTTATGTAAAGAAACGTGTTTTTCTTAAATAAACAATAAAAAATCGTAATTTTTGAACGGATTGTGAGACAAATCCATGAGTTTTATGCCATTCTACTCCACTTTAGATTACTGTCATCGTAGTATTTTTAACACAACCAGCAGACCACCCTGTGGATCTGTATTTTTTAAATATTTACCTGCTTCTACAGACTGCATTTTTAAAATAGTTTGGAATATTGTTTTTTCCATGTTAATTACTGATCACTATTATAAGCCCGTCCATTCTCGCTGTTTTATTACGTTTCATTAATATTCATTTCGGCTCCTTCCATCTTCAGTGATGAACTGTTTCTTTCGTTGTCTCACTGAAGATGGCGTGTAGCTGGACGAGTAAAAATAAAAATACTAGCTAGATAGAATCGAAGGGAAGTACAACCAACCAAGGCCAACCAACATTAACAAATCTGCGATTTTCTTATTTCTTAATCAACTCTCAAAATATTAATTATTATAAATATTAATTTCTTAATAAATCAAACCCAACACGAGACATCTCACAAACTAAAAATAACAACGGAATGTCAATATCAACAAAAACAAACCCATACTTAGTGAAGTCTGAAAGTCCTGGAATACAAAATAAAAAAATCACAAAATTTGTTGGAAATATACATAATAAAGTAAATTAAAAAGCTGTATATTATTATATATATTTCTATAATTACTAATATATTTATATATTAATATTTAAATATTAATATTATATATTAATAATAAATATATTTCTATATTAGTCACAGAAGTGGATCATGACGTTAAGACAGTTAATCGATTCTGAAACACTAGAATTTAACACCCAGTGCTACTAGTTCCAAAAGGATTAAAATACCATACATACACACACAAAATAAAAAACACAGATTTTCTGTCATCCTGTTGGTTAGGTTTATTAGTAAAGGTTCTAATAAATAAAAGTTTCAATATTAGTGGTGCGTTTTTTTAAATTTATTTATGTGTGTGTACAAAAGTAGATCATATGTATATTCTATACCGTACATACATAATTGCCTCAAGCAATCCGGATACTAAATGCCAGAATGTATGGTAATAACAAACATCATTGTGAAATTGTACTCGAATAAGCATACATCTTGTTGAATCATTTCGTGATTTGTTTTTGTAGATATGAACGCATACAAAGGTCGTGTGTTACAGCAACGAAACGGAATTAAAATAATCGTTCACAGAGTGAAATACAATCGAAAAACTAATGTTTTGAATTATTTGAGTCTTGTTCGAATAGTTATCTTGTTTTTAACTTTTCTAATTGCCAAATCTTTATTGAATAACCGATTTTTTTCATGGAACAAAGATAATTTTTTAATTACGAAATCTAAATGAAAATATGAACAAAATCATCTGTCATCTAATCAATCAGCGATTTAAAATAGAATAATTCAATTGCGATACCTATATAAAACATCAATATATGACCAATATTTATCTCCAAAATGAATCAAGAAAATTGATTAAGGTTTTTTAAAATTTGTTTTACATGTTATATATCATCCTCTCATTTTCTAATTTTAAAAGCTACTTATTTAGATTAGGTATGGCAGTACCAGCATCTTTCTTAAGCACTTTAGCTTATGTGAACGATAACAATGAAAGTGTTTTGAAAAATGCTTAAGTAAAAGTCTAAGCTTTGAATGTTGAAAACTTTTATTAACTGTATTGTCAAATAAAATCTGCCTCGATTTTCTCTTCGTTTTCCAGTGCTAAGCCGAACTAAACAGATTATTATTTAAAGTAGAAAGTGTACTTGTGGCCTCAGCCATAAAATGGTCCTGGTCGAGGGGTCCTTTCCCCTCTTTCAAAGTAAAACGGGTGCAGTACGCTGTTGCTTAGCAACTTCCCACACACTTTATTCTCATCAACCGGATTCCTCTTCTATAAATATCCACCAAGATCAACATAAGGTGCACTTGGAAATCGATCGAACTAGGAAGTAAAAAAAAAAGGTGATCTCTGTTTACACGATTATTGCCGACACTCTGTCTTCATTTGTCTTTGCTTTTCCCTCGTGTTTGTTATTGGGCATGTCTTATACGTTCTAAACGGCATCCGGCAGTTGATGGGCTGCCTTAGTTTTGTGACCCTTGCCCTTTTATTTAACGCCTCATGACTATCGGTTGGTTAGTGCTATTTATTCTAACAGAATTTAATAGCCTGTTTGAAGCTCTTAAGTAGAGGATCCAGAGAAGCAGTAAAAATCACTAGAATACGATAGTATTTTTTGTAGAACAGGGCTTCTCAAAGTTTGACCCGTGAGCATAAAATGAATAAGAATAAGAAGTTCAGTAAATGCTTGCCTAGCTAATATTTTTGCAAAGCTAATGGGATTTGCCTATCACTGCAAGAGTTGGAAGTAAATATCTGTGGTGTAAGAGATTAAATGGCCTCTCTATCACGAAAGCTGCAGTTCTGGATATCAGAAGTAAAACAATCTTGTTACTCAACTTAGTAATTTACTCCTAGGAACCATAGGAACCGAAGAAGAGCTAGATCATGAATTTTTTTTCTTTGTGACATTTAATGTAATATTTTTAAGGAGCAGAAACCGGTAATTATGTTGATTGGGAATTGGTTTTTGACCTTATAACTTTGAGTGTTTCAGTGCAAGTTATTTTTTAAAATTTTATTTACTACCATTTGTTAAAATTCTATGCATTATGTAATGATACAACATTATTTGTCATTTACAAATATCCTGAGGGAAGCCAGCAACTATTGTTGCTCTCCCAGCTTTCTGAATAGTTAGTTATGTCTATGAGATCCCGGGACCAACCCCGCTTCAGTCGCCTGTGTTGTGGGGGTGGGTAATGCTGAACATGTATCGGGCTAATGGGTTAGATGTGAGGATAGTTTTTCCTGGAATGTTGAAAAATTGTTGGGGATTAGGTTTTTAACGAGGGATATTTGAGGACTTTGGATTGAAAGGACTACTCTTTGATATTGGAAGGTTTAGCGGTGCCCCACAATTCTAATTCCTATGTCCACAACGTTTTCACTACTGTGTTATAGTGTTCGTGTGCTTTTGTTGATGTTCTTGATAATAATTTGTTCAGTAGTGTGGTCCGAAGTGTCTGTTTAATTCTTGTCTTTTAGTTCGTTCGTGTATGTAGGTTCCAGGTTAAACGAGAGTCGAGATAGGTCTCAAGGTCGCGTTTACAGGCAGTTTTAGGGATAGGAGTATTATTGAGTGATATTGTATAATGGGTTTTGTTTTGGAGAGAAAAACGTACTATGGCGGGTGCATTTGCTTCCATTTATCTTAAGGCGCCAGAATTTGCTCCATTCAGCTATTCGCAACACGTGTACCTGAAGCTCCCCCAGTTGGTGGATCAGTATCAGAGGATAGCAGCTGAGTTGTCGGCAAAGGAAGCTAGGAGAGTGGAGGTTGTAGTGGCGATATCTGAGGTATAGAAGAGGTACAACAATGGTCTGTGCACATTGCACCCATGGTCCACCCATGCAATATTGTTTACTCTTAATGGATGATCTGTAGTCCACAACGCGAAGTACCTGCTGGTTTATGGAATGTGGACGAAAGCTAATTGGGGATCTGGTCGAGTGAGTTTAGTATAGGGATCAAGTGTAAGTTAAAACTTGAGAGTTTTGTTTTGTCGTCCTTACTGTTTTTACCATGTTTTTGCAGTATGTCTAGTGGTAATAGCAAAAGTCTTATTGATTGTAATTTATTTGTTGATTACTTAACCCATCTAGTATTAATTACGCTTGACTTTTCTAAGATCAGTGAATCCATTATAATGTAAATATGTATTTACAAAACACAAAATGGCGAGCTTTATTTTAACCTTAGACAAGAGTAAGGTTTTTTATCTGTTTAATTGTGCATCACATCAAATCAAGTAAGAGCGAGTATAAAGTGAAAATCGAACCCTAATCTTTAGCTCCAGGAAGAATCGCTTGGTTTAACATAAACGCTCGCGAGTATAAATGATTGTTGAAAAGGTCTGTATAGTTCGTAATTGTGCTTCTAATTCGACTTTGGGACGTGAGGGAATTTCCCCTTCACCAAGCTCGGTAGAATTCAGCGAACTCATAATATTTGATCAATTCCACTTTCTTAGGTTTGCCTTCCTGTTGGGCCTTGTTTATGTACTTATTAATTGTGGCCTAAACCGTCATAGGAAGTGTTTTTACAACGTATAAAATATTTCCTTTCTATGTAAGGCTGCATGAATATGCATATGCTCAATTTTTTCACTACATCTTAATGTTTTTTATTTCAGTTGATTTATAACTAGAGATCAAATGTCTGTGGTCTTGATGTTGCCTACCATCGATGTTTTCTAAACATCGAACATCTTTGCTCATTCCTACCGCTGATAGATGTTATTCATTTATTACTTTATGACCTGTACAATTGTCAAAACTTAATTCTCGATTTGTTATTTTAATCCAATTTCACCATCTCCTTAAATAGAAAAACCAGTCTGAAAGGAGGGAAAAACTGGTTTCATACGTTTTTTTCTCTACCTTGCTTAATGTACAAAAACGCAATTTCTCAAGCGGTACGTAGAAGGTGCTGCAGTTTTCATCATTCAGCTTCTGTTCTCCTCCACCCAATTCTCATTCCCCATCTCGATATCGGTGAACAGCCGATAAAAGTTGCGACAGTCTTCCCAAGAGGGACAAAAGACGTTTCCCTTCCAGGTAATTGGACCGTTGGTAAATGCCCTATCTCGGATCTGCAATGAGACAATACATCACAAGGAAACTAAGTGAATTTACGACTAGAGATAACGTCCATCTCTTTCGAAAACGCCGACCCGGCGATATTTAAGCCGAAGGGGTGTGTTTTTCTTTCCGGTCCTTTTAGCAGTAAATCTATTGTAAATGCTCGCAGATAAAACGCGTTTACTCTCATGCGAATAAATCCTGAAATTCTATGAATATTCATAACATCCATATGAACTTGTTTTACACTGAGTCCGAGCACAATGCTCGTAGCGTGTTTATATTGCAATTCACGCAAATAAATTTAGACTAATGAAATCTCTCGTAATTCTTCAGGGTGCGTAGGCCGTGGTAAATTGTTCAGGCGTTCCTGCTACTTGTATTTTTACCCTTTCTATTCAAATGAAACATGTTTTAAAACAGTTGGCGAAGGCTTTATTTTTAACTGTACAAAAGGTCGTTAATGTTGTTAATCGTTGACTAAGAACATAATTGAGTTATCGCGATGGCAAGAGTAATCGTCCGAATTCAATCGATTACCAATCGTGAGTAATCCAATGCGCGTTTTTCACTTCCCCCCTTTATTCGCATTTATTAGAAACCACTTCAACTTTTTATCAACGATAAACTCCCAACTTATCAATGTTTTTATATTAAACAATCGCCTTTACAGCTGTACCCTGTTTATAAAGGTAAAAATGAATCAACGTTGATAGAAAATCTCGATAAACATAAATTGATTAAAACAATCTTTTGAGATTCACAAGCTGATATATTTTTAAAGTATTATTTACTACTGCTAGAAATAAAACTAGTCAAAAATATCGTTTTATTATGTCTTGGGTTCATCAGGATCACAGCGATCGGTGCTTGGATTTATATTGCTAACGATGTGTTTTTCTTTGTGTGTGTGTTTATTTCTTTTAGGGTGATATTTGATTTGTTTACAATAGGCGTAACTACGGGAAAAACGCCTTGGTAGGTCGGAAAGTATTGAATGATTTCTTCTTCAGGCTTGTGGGACGATGATTCTGAAGTTTTGTATTTCCGATCATTCAGGTCTGCATATTCTTGCTACTTGGGTCTGTCAGGCGCGTTTCGTTTTTCCCCATTTTGGTTGGTCATTAGATACATTGTTTAATTAAATCACTGGTTTTAAAAAGTGTTTGGTTCTTTTAACATATTACTTAAAGTATACCCATAGGGAAATTTTTTGTAATATGTAAAATATATCTTTTACGTGTAGGTTTAATGAACACGTATTTGATCGATTTTATTAATATTATATAAAATGATATTTATCGTATTATTTTACATGGTTATAAGTATAAACAAAGTAAAAATCATTTAAAACATGTAAATCAAAATTTAAAGGAAAAGTTGATACGGCAAATAAAACCAAAACTCAGATAACATTCACCTTGCAATTTTCAGATTTACTTCTTCAGTCAAATTATTAGAAAAATGTGTTCCTTTGTTGCTTTTGCATCAGATTGTTCTTAATTCCTTAGATTTCGTGGCCCGATTGACCAAATAAATTCTTTTCAATTAATTAATCTTTAAGTAAGGTATTAGTTAGTAAAAAGTATTATATCGTTCGTACTTTTTTGTGGGGAAGGGTGGAGTCGGAAAATTCCAGGGTAGACGGTAGGAATCGAACCTACGACAGCGCGTCTACGAGCCGAGAGTCTGACTCGCCAACCACCCACTCGCTTACCGCAATTCCCCATCATTGATAAATTGAATACATATTTATTATTTTTAGTTTGCTTATCTCAGATCACTCACACGTTTGGCTTTTTATCGCCCTTTATAATTACTAACTTTTTATTAGGTATAGATTAAAACAATCTTTTATTCGGTGATATGTTTTTGAGATATTTTCTCTTACGTGTCCTTTATTTAAAAGGTATATAGCGATTTTTTAATACATCAATGCTTTCAGCTATAACAAACCCACCAGATGTTGAAATACCGAAATGAATCTGACAGACTAAGACACCGGAAATAAGCAAACCGTAATTATAGGAAAATACCTAAGGCCTGGAAATGTTTATTATACTGATCATTATTGCCTTTTTTTAACACGCTTTATCATCAAGTTCGTAAAATAATGACATTATTATTTATGTGTCATTGAAAAGATAGTGCCATTCGTTTCCTCTGATCTTTTAATAAGTTGTTCTTATATCTAGTTGTTGTGACAGCGGTGAAATTGAAACCACTTGTGACGTTTGCGTGCGACATGAGTGGATTAAGTTCGTCTTGCCCATTTCTTGAATTAATACCGATGTCAGTGTTTCACTGTAACGAGAAGGTCATCGATTTTCGACCTTACCTTGACCCTGACTGTGGAAAGAATTTAAAAACTAACCCACCTGTTGAGCCGATACAAGTCAACTTCCTCATTCAATATTTTCTTTTACCTTTTTCTCCCTTTTTGGTGGTATGCTTGAATATGGTGGTTTTTTTATGGGGGAAAAAAAAGTCAAATCAATTATTCATTAAATTTTAATTACGAACATAACACGATCGTTATCAAAAGAATTTTCGCGCGCGTTAACTCCACCGCGGTTCATCAAGGTGGTCGGCCACGATCAGAAATTACCCTTAATATTTCGCCTAATGGTTTCTTTCCTTAAAGGAAAGGTCTTTTCTACGATCATCCGTTCCACTAGATTTTGGCCTATTTTCTATATCTAAAAGATAAAGCCACCTTACATACACCGACGTAACAGTTGGGTGGCCTCAATGGCTCGTTGATGTACTCTGTATAGTTCAACCTAGAACGAGTTTTAAAGTCGTGACGGCCTCACAAGAGAGGCGGTATTTCTTTTTTCAAAAGGTAAACCATAGATCTAACTTCGCTTTCACGTCGATACGTCTGGGATATCAAATCTCATTTTAATCTTAGGACGGTTATATCCCATAAAAATTGACCAACAAATCTTTTTTATTTTGGTTTTTAGGCATGCGAAATTAAATAAACCAATTCATAATTTCATTTAAAATGTAACCAATTTGGTCTTATTGAGAGATGAGAGATTAAGCTCAGTGAGATGATGAACATGTTTGGTGTCCTCCAGCATCCTTTTTTGGTCGGTTAAACGCTTTTTAAACCACTCAGAATGGTGAAATGCCAAAAATCTGTGTGACCCAAAGTAGGAACGATTAGTCAGATCGGACTGTTTGGAAACGAAAAAAGTAAAAATGAAAATAAAGTAAAAGTGCAAGATTCGCTTCTGCTTTGTTCATCAGGCGTACTAATTATTCACCAAATAAATGTGTATCTTCAACATATTTTTTTGGGTGATAATTTATTATAAGACATTTCAGTTTTTAAAAAATTAAGAACATAATCTATTGATATTTTGAAATGAGGCAATGTCAGCCATTAAATTTTGCTGATAGAAATTTTACCCGTGAAATACTTACATAACAATTGATATTTTCTTTACCTGTGACACTTATCGCTAATGAATGTTTCAAGGGGATTCAAAAGAAATATTATTCCAACATGTACAAACAAACACACAAGCGCCCGTGTGCTTTCCGGGTTTAATGTTGAGCCCCAACCCTTCCTGCACTTTGTAATGGTACGCCTCTTACATTCGTAATTTATACGCGTGAACCGTTGTATTTGTTCTCCGGTTACAAATGTGTTTAACACAACGGAGATGCACCTGGGTCTTGAATTCCTCAATTTAAACGCGGAAAACGGCCAATGGGGTTCTTTTTTAATTAATGGGACATTGGAATTAGGGTGCAATACACACCCCTACGTGCCCTGGCAAATTTGACTCGTAGAAGTCATTTCATGTATATATGTTGTATGTATGTATGATAGGGGAAAGATCTATGCTTTTGGGTAGAGTATTGATCAGAGTTGGTTGAAAAGCGCTGTTATAATAAAAGGCGCATTGTATTTAGGCATATTAATTTGCAGAACATTGTATAGATTACTTTAGGCAATTTAGGGAGTTTAAATCATAAAAGCACCCTACTGAGCACTGAGATCCACTTTTAATTTCGATTTTAGGCATAAAATTAGATTCTGGAACACGTCAAAAATGGGAAGGTGCAATTAATAAAAGGGAATTACCAACCCTCAGCCAATTTATTTCCATTCTACAAAACAGAATTGAAAACTTATAATCTATTTAAGAGGATGAGGGTACAACAATAAAAGATGATTCTAAACATAATGTTAACTAAACATAAATCAAATAATCTGCATTTACGTAATCAAGAATATTATAAATTACAGTATAAGACTCGTTTGCTTATTGTAGAAAATCTCATAAAATTTATGTCTGTGGAGAGAGTCTGTAGGTCTTTCTCCAGAACAAAAGCCTGCCGATACCGCTAACGTTTTCGATCCCCATGGTTAGTGGGTCCTGTCATTGTAAAATTCAAAATGTTTTTCCAAGTGCTTTGCACTCTCTCTGCAAATCAGTTAATGGAATGAACTTCTTTTAGAAACGACTTAATTTGATGGAGTCATTGCACATTCCTCGTCCGGTTTTCACAACCTGGGATGGTTTTTATGAAATTCATGTTTTCTGTTATGCATCAAAGAACGCATATAGAAGAACTGTTACCTAGGATCTAGTCTGCACATCTCAAAATCGAGGGTACCTCCTACAAAAGAAAATCAATTCCTACACTAGAATTATGTGTAGCCCTTCTATTAATTAAACTGGTGAGGAAGGTCAAAACGTCTTTACAGATGAAATTCGATCGCAAATGCTAAATGTTTAACGTACGGACCCAACAGGTTCCGTGAAATCCAAGATTTAACACCTGGCTACATTTGGTGCCATGTAACTGGCAAAGAAAACCCAGCTGATAAAATTTCCTGTGGACTTTTAGTTGCAAATATTTTAAAAGATTACATTTGGTGGCATGGTCCAATTTGGCTTTCCCTATATGATTCATTATGGCCTGCTCCGCATGTGGTCGATGCTGCATCTGAACAACTAAATACATGTGTTTCGGTAACTACTAAAACTGTTAAACGTTTTGATTGGTACGGCGGGTATAAAAAATCGGATCGTCTTGCTTTGCGATTGAATGAGAGAGCAGCTCCTATAAAATTCGTGCCATTACCTGACATCATTAATTTTGCCTTTTCTCGCTTCGCAAAAATTCCCTTTAAAGCAGCTAGGAAGCTTTGTGTTGTTAGATCACTAACGAGCTCCATGTGAACAGATTTTAATGAGAGGCAGCTAAAGATAGCATAGGCTACATAAGCCTTTTGTAGTTTTGCATTCCTAATGGTACGCGATTTTGTAAATGGGTCTCAGAAATCCAATCAGCAGGAAATATTGACATTCAGGCGTTCAGAAGATAAAATCCCATTTTTTGATGGATAAATTTTAGTTTCGCCTTCAAACAAGTAATGTAGAATGGCAGGACCTTTTTACAAAATCTCTTCCTCCCAATGGTCAAAATCTTAGTCGCAAGGAAACCAAGATTATGATACGAAGTGCTTCATTATTCATTTTGCAAAAACTGTGGTTTAAAAAAATCGCTAATAATTCTTTAACTATTGGTTCTCCAATTTGGCAAGTTTGGTATTACAAAAAGAAAATTAGAAATAGTATTCATAACTATTTTCCGGTCAACAATTATCAAAACCAAAGCATACTTCCATTGCACACATTATTTTTTTTAATGTATTGTTAGCAAAAATGATCATACTAGAGTTTTTAAACATTGGACATCAAAGAACTGCCAATTTTGTTGTACTACGTATAGAATAACTTCATTTGCTACTTGCAATACTTCAGTATCTATTCTGCAAAGAATTGAATTTCAATTTAATTTTCAAAAAATTCACCATGAACTTGTTAATTAGCTGATTGGCAAAAGTTTGATTAGTAACCTTGCACTATTTTGCCCTGTTTTTTAAGATTTTATTTCTGCCGCCTTTTAAAAGGTTAAACTTGATTACGAAGATTATTTTTTCAGACTTTCCTTGGGTGTGTAAATATTTAGCGTCCTTGCCTCTCCTGAACGCTAAGTTCACAAATAATTCTCTGCCAATTGCCTATTCCCAAAGAGCGACTAAGTTCAGTTTCGAAATCTTTCCAAGGCTCAGCCGGCCGGAGAATAAAAACAATATCTAAAATGATTTACTATGATCATAACTTTGATACTGGAGGAGGAGAGAAAAACTTAAGAACTTGATGAGGCGTGGGTTTTGTCTTGTTACAAAAATCAACATGTTAATAAATGTCAATCTCATCATGGGAACAGATAAATATTTAAAGAAGTCAACGTTATTAATGATTTGTGTCAACCATCTGGGTTATTACTAGAGGTTTATTTGTCTTTCCTATTTTGAAACTTAGTTCGGGATTTATTAATTTGTTTATCGATTTTCAAACTGTCGAATTTTGTACTGAAATCTGAAGTCCTCTAGATACTTGTACAAATGAAATAAAACGATTTTAGCCTTTAAATATTTAATTATTGTTGTATATAATTTTTAAAGGGTCGTAATGTGTGTGTAGGGTGTCCAAATTCAATAAAGTAGAAAGAACAATTTTGATCAGGTCAGCAAAGAGATAAAGGAATGTGGTTTTCGGAAGGGTTGAGGAAGAGGTGTATTGATCACAGCCACCGCCCATATAACCAACCATTACAGAATACCACATTCTCTGCTTCCTCATCTTATAGCTTAATTTAATTTTTTTTCAAAAAAAAAAAAAAAATTAAAAAATCCGGTCTGTAGAATGTCCAGGAAGGGGGCCTTCACAGTGCCTTCCGTCAATTCTATCCCACCGTCCTTGGCAGGACCAATTAAAATTATCAGGCACAAATCGATCGTATTGACAGCCGGTTAACACTCTGTCGGCCTACACGCGTTAAGCGACAAATGATGTTTGTTTAATTTAAGGCGAATTAGAAATCTTTCCGACAGAAGCCGCCGCAGTTCGAGAGTTTTGGCCTCGCTACTTCCGCTAGCTCTGAAGGTGACTCGCGATCATCGACTGAACCCCCACAAACGGACGAAGGTCTAATAATAATTGTCACATTTATATAAACTCGTTTTTCCAATTACGTGTGAAGTAAGGACGCGGAAGATGTTCAGTAAAGTAACTTATATGTGAAAAGCAGGTTTTTCTCTTGTTGAATAAGGTAAAAGCGTCACCAGATAAATTGTTCACAATTGACTATCTAAAATTACTAAAGTTGTGAATTACAAAACATAATTATATGTACTATTTTTAGAGGCATTTTTTACAATTTTCAGTTGTAAAGTCAAACATACACTCCTGCCTTTATAAATTAAAAAAGCTATTAAATGTGGACATTAGTGATTTCTCACTTATACACTTAAAAAATGTTATTCCACGTCAGGCACGTTTTCTCCTGTACCGTCGTGAAGCTCGAAGTGATTACAATGGGAGAGTGCGAATGAGAGGACGGATGGAAAGAAAAACGACACGACCAACTGAGGTCGTGCGATATCCCATTACATTTAATAAATAACTGTTTGCATCCGTCGGGCTGATCGGATTCGACGTCGAATGAGGAAAAGAATCCTGGATAAAAGGGGGGTGTAAGCCGTTCAGTCGATTCTTGAGTACCACGCCCCATTCGGTCCAGTGCCTCGGAGACCCGGTTTGTAATTACTGCAGTCTTTGCGGATCGGTCATTCCGTCCCCCTAGGCCGTGGGCTCGTGAGCCAATTCCAACAGTGGACATTTAAACCTTTAGAGGGAGAGAGAGAGCGTTGGTTTTCCGCAATTTCTTTATAATTTTTATTTGCGACCCTTGCAAAGACGTTAAAAAGAACCCCAAACGTGGTACTCAGTGGTAAATGAGATTTCTTAATTTTGTGCCCCCCAAATAAGTTTCAAAACGCTTTTTCTTTCAATTGATCTGATTTATTAATCTGATCTAATGATATAAGAAATATTGATGCAATAATTTGAGCAATTTATTTGATTATCCAATTAAGTCCTTATTCCTTCCTTGTTTCAGAACTTTGACGTATTATCAGCCATAATAATTTATTTGAATGATTACTTACAAAAATAAACTTCATTAGTACTATTAAATTTTGTTCGAATCTTATGGACGTCAACAAGAACCCCAAACAATGGAAATGTGATTAAACATAACTGATTACTCACATAAAAATACAGTATAATTAAAAATTTGATTAATTTAAAACAAAAACAATACCCTTTAGATTTATTTAATAAGAAAATTAATATGAAAGAAGATTACAGTAGTCGTGGAGAGCAGAAGGAGTGTGACGTTAGGTCATGATGATTTCTGTCTATATCTTGAACAAACAAAATATGTCGCTTTTTAAAGAGTAGTGTTCATTTATACATGTCGATCTATTGTCATAATTGGAACATAAAGAAAGAATTCTCTTTTAAATTGGGTTGAGATCATAAAATGAAATTCCGGTTGTATTTTCTTTTTTCAAAATCATGGGTGGAGATGGTGCCTTAAGACCCAACTTTCTTGTTGCTTTTGCTGACTGAACATCAAATTTGGCTGAAAAGTCACAATGTTTTAATAAGTAGTATGATTATTAATTTTATTGGAATCAATTAAAAGTCATATTCCCACAGTGCATTGTTTTTATGAAGAACTTCACATCCTAATGAACATGTCTAAACTTTTCCGGCTGAACATATAAAAAATTGAATCCTGAAGTTTCATAATTTTATTTCCAACTTAGCAAAGTGGTTTGCTTTCTACAAAACGGAATCTTGAAATGTTCTGACTGGACAAGAAAGTTGGTTGAAACGGCACAATTTGAACAAACTTGCGTCAACATTTTTTCTAAAAAAATAAAAACTTTGGCTGAAACGGCTCATTTTTTAATGAGTTAAGTCCTGTTGTACCATTTTAAAGGAATTTACCCACAGTGGTTTTCTGTGGATTTTACTCAAACTGAAGAACAAACCTTGTTAAAAGGCTAAAAGGCTCATACAAATTTAATCGTGATTAGTTGTAAGGTTATAACCGTTATGGTTTTATGCTCTCCATATACGTGAATATAGTTTACTTTTTCGGCAGAAGGGTCAAAAATTCCATGGGCGACGATGGGAATCGAACTCTCGTCTGACCCTTGGATTTTTTTTGTTTGTTCAATGGGCTTATCTGAGATATGTGGGTTCCTCGTTGAAGCTTTTAAATTGTTGTAATTTCTTGTCAAAATTTTATTGTAATAAGTAATAATCAGTAAAAGGTAGTGCATGTAAAACGTGTAAACTTTAGGATAGTTGAGCGTCAAATCTTTGCCAGATGACGTTCTCAACATTAATGGCAGATATTACCATAGAAAAAATAAAAAAGCGCTTTGTAACTCTCCAAAAGAGTTAGCGAAGTTTTGTCATTTATGCGCACATCTTCTTTCCCCCCGAGTGCGTATTTAATTTGACTTCTTTTGATGGGGAAAAAGTGTTCCATCATCACTCAGTCGAGGGGCATTGTTCTTTGAAGGACTCAGGCTGTTGTGTCATCCAATTGGAAGGAAAGGAGAACTAACAGGACTCGACCGTGTGTCACCAGACGACGGATTTCCTAAAGACCGCTACTTGACTGAACGATTAAAATCCAGGCCGGTCACGGAGCGTTTCACAACCGGGACATTAATATAAAATTACAAGGATCAAAATAGAGTTATAAAATCATCTGCATCTTATAAACAACAAACACGGCCAATGCCGTTTAACAGGACGTTTTTCTCCCGCCTACGCCATAATCATATGCAGTTGACATATATATTATGCAAATTTCTTTTTCCTCTATGCTACATGGGAAACAAGAACGGAAAACGAGGACTCAATTTGATCAGATAGAAGGGTCTGTGTATTATATTAGAATAACTTCAACCTCTCCCATTCATTATAAACTTTGAATGGATTCCTTGCGGGCTTTTTTCCGTTTTTAATTAAGCGAAACAACTTTGTGAACTTTATTACTGTTCAGAGACGATTTGATTTTAAGCTCAGAAACCGGACACTTCCTACTAGTTAATCACTGCTCTCGTTTAATTTTGGAAAAAAAGTAATTGTTGAGAACGTACAAGATGTGTATGCTTAATTTTACTGTACTTACGATCTTAATAGTAAGTTTTTGCCGTATTTAGTGATCTACTACATTTTTTATACATACGGACTGCTCTGATATTTAAGATATTCATTCACACTATCGCTGTCTCTTGTTCTTTCACTAATTTTGATATGAAGATATCTAATAAATTTAAAATTTATAAATAAATACTCAATGGATAATAAAAACTATCACAAATCGACCTGATGTAGGTGAGGTTTAAGCCAATCTTTGGCCCTCTCCAAGTGTACCTATGTCCATTAAAAAAATTAAGTAATCAAACAAGAAATTAAAACACTTAGCGCTTCTCAGTGTAAAAATAAACTGCTCAACGAGCTTTCTGCGTTTCTCTAGTGCATTTTTTACAAAGCCAACCCGGTCTGAAAAATTTGGTGAATCGAATTTTGCTATCAAAGACGCCCTCAAAACTTCGAATAGAATCCGTAACCGTGAAAGAAGGGACACTTAGTCAAACAATGAAAGAGGAAAGTGTTAGTTACACAATGAGCAGCTCAGCGTAATCATTTCTCAGAGGTGTTAAGATAAGTTCGCACTTAAGTTCGAAGCACCAATTTTTAGGGACAACATTATTATTGTTAAAGTCGACAAATTCTTTTGAATAATCGGTTTCGTTGTAGTGCGGCCATCTTTTGGATCTAAGAGCCAATTCGGTACAACTTTCATGCCTAGAATGAATGGACGAATTAGAACCTTCACGGTTGTTAGGAAGGACACAAAGTCAGTATGAAAATCATGGGTTAGTGAATTGAGCGCTTTGATCCTTTTTTACATAAATTTACGGCCAATTTCATTACATAATATGATATTCTTTATTCTTCGTTAATATTATTGCTAATTAGTATTTATCCTCCTTTACAACACTATACTTTCGTAAGCCTCCTATTAGCCTATCTTCTAATTCTTCAAATACAGGTTAAACATAAATTGTTTTCTATCGGCAATGTTTGATCTCATTGTATGAAATAAACTTATATAATTTTTAGGCTATGCTGTAATTATTTCAAATTTTTAAAACATTAGTTGTTCAAAATTCAATTAATTTGTATGTTCCGGATAAAATTTTTGGAGCAAGAGGGCATTGGGTTCAAAGTTTTACTCTATGCGGTTGACATCGCCATGCGTGCAGAAAGCTCAGAATATTAACTCAGGATTGATAAGTTGGAATCATGCTGCGCGCTTTTAACTTACAACATCCAAGAAAGTGCTTTATATAAATAAAATATTCTGACATTTCGGAAGATAGAACCTCGTGCAGATGAATGTTGTGTATATCAAAACAGTAGTGCCACTGTCAATGATACAAGTATTTGGTGACACTCTCACTTCTAAGTTATCATTTAAGAAACATATTAAAGGTTAAGCCAAATTAGCCAAATTTGCATTGCGCCATCTAAAATCTAAGTATTTAACTCAGTACCTCGAGAAGTTCTTTGCTACGCTTTACAAGTTTGTGAACTTAAATATTTGTTGGCTGAGGTGTTTTGCTCGTAAATTGTTAAATCTTCATTTTTCTCACCAACTATACTATTTTATTAGAGACTGAGTTGGATCCAACCTTTGTTTATACTCTCAAAACTTACATAAAATATATAGTTTGAATATTAAATTTACCTACTGGACACCCAAGATTATGACACACGAAGTATGGGGGAGAAAGGGTTAATTTGGGCTTCAGCATGGAAAACAAAACATTAGCACAATAACATGATGTTGCTAACGCTATCCTTGACTCCTCTTTTCTATATCCTTTAGGATTTTGAGTTTATCCACTATTTTAGTAGATTCGTTTTGCAAGGACAAATGATTTATCGTCCTTTTTTTGTTTTATCTTTTCCGCCGATCATTGATTTGAAAAATGATTACATTTGACATGCTGATTGATCATTTACATAGTTCTTATCCATTTCTGTCCTTGTTCGAAAAATTAATTATAAATTCTTTTCACACTCTCTCAAAAAAATTCTAATATTGCTGTCGAATTGGTCCCAATATCACCGAAGCCCAGATTATCTGACTAATTCGTTAATATCGGATTCGTTGTATTTAGATGCTAGATCGAGGCTAAGCTCACAACAGCGCGTTATTAAGTCGTAATCGCAGTTCTACTTTTGCGGGTTATTGCCCCAGTGCACTTTTACGTCTTTGTTTCCCAAGGTGCCAGTTCCCACAGAGGCGGTGAGTCAAAAGAACCACAAAACCTTGAGAGTGTTTACCGTATTTTCGAATAAAGGCTTCTACGGTCATAATGTGTTTCAAATCAATCACTAGTAATTATCTCACTGAGGAGTGATTAATTGGGTTTTATAAAAAGAGGCAAACTGTATCGTAGCCTACGAGTGGTCCCTAATCCTTCCTTTAAAAGAGTTAAATGTAGAAACGTTTCAGGTAACATTCGTCAGCGTATTAATTTACGGCTTAATGAGGCTCAAAAGGTAATTATTTATTGGATAACTCGCTTGAGTGGGCTCAAATAAAAGTCGGCTGTATTTTTTTTTGTTACTCCGTTAAACCTTGAAGGTTGTATGTCCTTGTAGCGTTGAGTGCTCCTTAAATATTTGTTAGTATTCACTGCTGATGGGCGACTCCGAAAGTGATTGGATTGTTTGCAACGTTTTCCCCATGGTACGAATACCAATTGGTCTCAGTAGTAAGAGCGATTCTTTTTTCTTTCTCCCCTAGGGATGAGCTTGTTTGGCCCATTTAATCGGTTAAATTGATGAGAAATATCGATTTCCCCTGGAAGAAGTTTGTGTCAGGTTTTATCTTCGTAATCGATCAAAATGGTATATTTTAGAAATTTGGCTTTTTTGGCGTAATTACTTGTGAAGGCCCACGACGGTTCAATTTCATACAGAGCGTCGTAACTGACGAAGGCGTAATTAGCTACTCAGAGAAACTTCCTATGTGATTTCCTCCTAAATTGTACTGTTCCATGACTCAATTAAACGCGGCCTGGGCCAATTTAGGCTGTATTTGGGCCACCACGCACCGGAACCTCAATTCACTCTCCCGGCCCCTCGACGAATCCCACTTCACGGAATCAATTCTACTTCCGATTAATTTTAGATTGGCAATATTGATCGGACGTTGGTTTTGGTGCCGTTTTAAATTAATGGAAAGCTTCGCAGTCTTGTGTAGCCGATCTCCTTTTAGTAGACGAGCGTTTTGCTTTGAAAACAAAGGGAGCGTGAATCAGCTCAACCCGTACTCAAAATAAAACTGAATCTTTAAAAGTATTAATCGTGTTTCAATTGGATCTTTGTTTCGTTTCATCCGGTAAGGTAGTGAATTACATAAAATTATTTTGAATCATGAAAATTCTCAGTTAATAATTCATAGTAGTTTTAACTTCATAGTTGGATAGATAGAAAGATAAAAAGATCAATATGCATATATAAAAACGTTCAGTATTTTAGACAGTTTATTATAGAAGTTAATTATAGAACTAGATATAAATATAAAGGATATACCAGGGATATAAATATAAAGACCGGGATATAAATAAATATATAGAAATATCTATATCGACAAGCAATATATTGATATATAAGAAAATTTTTTTTCTTGGTTAATTAAAACATTTCTGGGCTTGACAGGCAGCTGATAAAATGTATCGTAGTAAAAAGAAATGTAGATAATGGTTATATTGGTAGACGATATATATGTAGATGTTTGTAAGGGAATTTGAATTCTTAGAAATGGGGAATGGTTGTATTGATCCCGGAATCATAGTTTTGCAACATCATACCAAATTTTAACTTATGAACTTCAATTATATGGTTAGGAATGGTATAAAAATGGCTGCAAAACAAGTAAAGAAACAGGATTTCTTTAATATGAAAGCTCAAAAAATATTCAGAAGATCAGTCAGCCAAGCACCCCTAAAAGCATTAACGCGTAAAAGGGTCATATCCATAAATAGTCGTGGTTGCATTCAAAATCTCCAACACAGGGAAAACATAAAAACTTGAAAGTGTGAGTGTTAAGACACGATGAAATTCTGATAAAGAAGAAGCAGACAAACTGGCTAGAGGGGAGAATCTGCGTGATATAGATCACCCTATATACGATCAAACATAGAGTCCTACATCTCAGAATGGATCTGCACAAAACAAAAATGGCAATTGAAAAATGGCAAAAAGAAGAGAAAATTTGAAAGGTGGGTTGAGATGGGAGGCTGGTGTCCGAGAGGATCGAAGTCACGATAGCTCAAGTGGTAGAGTAGCGGCGTGTTTAGCCGAAGGTCGTGGGTTCGAATCCCGCTCGTGACACAGACTTTTTTATCTCAACCAATACCTTACATAAAGATTAATTATTTGGAACAAAACAAAAGGATGAACACTTGAGTTGCCAGACTCATGGTTAAAGAACCATCACCAAAACTGACAAGCCCATTCCTACAGTTATTCAGGGTAAAGTGAGGGGAATTATAGAGTTATATACCGGTCCCAGGCACCTGAGAAAATACATATACAAATCACATTAAA
Organism: Cimex lectularius; assembly: GCF_000648675.2. Lineage (NCBI taxonomy): Eukaryota > Metazoa > Arthropoda > Insecta > Hemiptera > Cimicidae > Cimex > Cimex lectularius. Next base: position 1,325,124 of record NW_019392675.1, on the reverse strand, counting down.
TAGTAATCCTAATTGTGGGCGCTACAATGAGGAGGAGGCACCTGCCACCCATATTATCTTCGAATAGAAAAACACCTGCTCCTTGGAGACATAGGATATTTTTGATAGACATAGGATAGAATATTTTTGCAATGACAATCAAAACCTCCTATGAACTTCTTAAAAGAAGGATCGAGTTAATTGAACTGAACTAAGGGACTAGGAGTTGTACATGTACAATAAGGCTGCATTTATAGTTATACTTAATCGGGTACCTGTAATACCTTTTTATACATATATACAGCTATATATAGAGAGATATATTTATAGGCCGAAATTGATAAATTGCCGATATTTAATAGGCCATATTCGTTTATAAAAAATAATAGAAAGAAAGATGGAAAAAAAATATATATATATCATATATTAGTATAAACGTAAATAAATATTATTAATTTACTTAGCATATATGCAGAGGATAGGTCTAAAGGGAAAAATAAGTAAAAAGTATATGTTAATTTGGATTTTCTTACTGTTCTCTTGGTATTTTGATGAAAATAACATATTGTCCGTGTCTGCTTTGAACCATTTCAAGTGAAATTAAAACAGGATTTTTTTGTCGCTGTACCGTTTAAGCAGTAAATACAGCGATTTTCTTGCACGTTAATTGGTCTTGCAATTTGTTTCCATAGAGGAGTTTTTCCTTTGGGTTTTCGTTGCGTCATGCCTCGCAGGTCTGCAGAAAACATTCCGTGAGAAAGACAAGGTACGATATCTCCTGGATGATCAGTGAGAATTGAGATCCAGTAAGTATTCTACCCACGTCAACGTTTTGCAATCGAACTGGGCAAATTTGTAATAATCTCTTTTCAGTTGTAACAAATTGTGCGTTGTGTAGAAAATTAATTTTTCTGTAACTATAATTAAAAAAAAATCGTATAACAAAAAGAAAACGAAATGTTTCTCCTCAGAAGAATTTTTTTTACCATGACTATTGTATAGTGGATTTCTGCTACCAATGAAATATTATGTATTTATATATTTTTTTGCCTCCCATTATTTTTAAGAACAGTACACGTTTCCGTTAGCAGAAACAGACTATAGTTTGATTGGACGTTACAAAGATAACGGGGAAGTCTCATTTTGAAAAAAATAGAACGGTAATCGCTATGATAGGGAAATTAAACGTAGGATTTTTTTTGGTTCAGAGAAACTATCTGAATAAACACGATAGGCTAATATTTCCCATAATTTGCCTGTTACGCGATCCTTCTTTTCACAACGATCCACTCGCAGTTCTCACCGTATCATGTTGCCCCATTTCTAATGATACTACATTATTAGGAGGTCCTGCGTTTTGCAATACTTTGGGAACAAGAAACTCCAGCTCTGCAATCATATTTGTTATTGATGACGTGCTTCTCGATCCAGCTGACGATGCATTGAATTGATGAATGACATTTCTCCCGATTGGCGGGAAAGAACTTACTTTTTACCCTCTATTGTCTTGCTTGATCATGGATTGAATAATTACTTTCAAATTAAATTTCATGCTAAAAAGCAATGGACACAATTAAAATTTTTAAAAATATTCACAATTTGGCAGATGCCATAAAAAATATATAAAACTAATTTCCTTTTAAACTTAATCTTTGAAAACTAATTTCCAAAAATAAATAGAGAAGGGTTTCTTCTACGTAGGTTTTAGATTATGTCCGAAAAATGGACTCTGTAAGAAAAACGAATAGAGGTTTCACGCAATCTATGCTAATTTTGTTAAACCCAAATTTGTTAAGTCGAAAGATTTTGTGATAGTGTACTATATCTAAACTAATGGCACGATCTTAGATCTGTTAATCGGTGTGCAGTTATGTTGTTTTCGTAAACTCTTTTGATGTTAGGAATTGTTTTATTTATCACCAGGAAGAAAGAATAGAAACATGCAGTCAATGAAATAAAATCGGATCAAACCATTGAACAAGGCACTTATAATATATAATATTATAATATATATAATACACTTATAATCTTGCAATTCTACTTTCAAAAATAAATTAAATTTTATTAAGCTTATTCAATTTATTATTTAATTTTATTAGAAAAAAGTTAGTAAACTTATTCGAAAACCTTTGATTAACCTTCCTGAACGAATTAGCACATCTAACAAGTGAAAATCTTGAAAGGTTGATGTATTTTAATAGCACAACAACAGATTTTTATGGGACGTCGGTGGCGCAACGGTTTAGGCGTTGACACGGCGCTCATCACTGTAAGATAAAGGTCTCGGGTTCGAATCCAGCGCCCCTGCATTCGAACCTGACATACTTACAAATGGGCTTTTTTTTCAAAAACACCGGCACTCTGAGGGTTTTTGAACAGTTGCGAACCCTCGTTAAAAAAACAAGATTTAACACAGTACAGCAACTGTCTAAATATCCAGATACTAAAGTTTAAATGGATAAGTAATGAAGTTAAAAAATGCATGCATTTTTAAGCAAGATTTTTTCCTGTTGTTGATTTTTTCTTATATGATCTCGACAATTACTCATTTTCTAAAAAAAGCAAGAAAGTTTATATAATGAAATATATACATACATGTATATACATATTATATATACAATACATTGTACATATTATATATACAAAATAATATGTACTTTTCGAGTTTGACCAAAACACCGGAAAAACAGTGGAACCCATTTTCCTCGAGTGCTAATGACCAATTAACATACCTTTAAACATGTCCTATCGTGCTCCGAATCGGATTCTAATATAGTGCAATACAGGGCTCGAATATTTATACAGAAATACCTTTTTTTACTTCAAAAAATAGATGAAAAGTCATTTTCCTCTGGAACTAAGCCTAATTTTTTAAATGTTAATATATTTTATTGTTCCGTATACGCTACCGTCATAACCATGAACCAAGGTACCACAGACTAAAATGAACATAATTTTCTTTTTATATTACTTTGTGCGGCCTAATACCACCTTTTGCTTAATCATTGGCGTTTCATGAAAAAAGGTCGCCTTTGACCAAAACGGTTTGTCTAAATTTACTGCTGAGTCAGCAATAATGAAACTGTTTATGTTATCACATCAGGTTGCACACATTTACATTAAATAGGATGTGAACAAGCGAAGAAACAATTTCGTTTTATGTTTTCTATCGTTTGTAAAACATCCGAGACTAATTGAAGTTTCACTAAATAAATCACAAAACATAGACGCAACCTGATTGTGATGAAAGTCGTGTCCAGATCAAGAAAGTGCGCCCAAAACGATCAACCTGCTTGGCAAATCGAGCGTAGGGGCGTAATGTCCGGTCTAAAAGATACTAATTTCAACCGTGCTAAACGAGTTGGACTTTCAAAGTCTTGAGTATGTTTCAAAACGGTATACTTTGCTGGACACGGTGGCATATCCTATGAACTTTTTCATCTGAAACGGGCACGTTTTTCGTCCAGGAGAACACTTTGTTCCTATCACAATAACCAAGGAGGTTTAGGGCGTTTCAGTTAGAACACCGGGCGATTTCTCGAATATATAACCCAGGAAGAAATGTAAAAAGTATAACGTTTCTAATGTCGATTGTATAAAATTTCTATTTGTATTCCTTTCCGGACGTTTTCGAATTGAGATCTTAATAGCATAATATACCATAAGAAAATGAAGATTTTGATCGTTACTGCGGCTTTTGTTACGATCTTGTGTCCAGTGCGGTAAAAGAATCTGCGTTCGTCTTATCCGATTTCTCATTTATGGCCCATTCACTTTGAAAGTGGGCAGTTAGTAAGTTTCTATGAAGTCATTCCTTCCAGATCCCAGGCGGAGCGGTTTGCGGTCACTTGACCACATCCCTTCTACAAAGTTATTCGGAAATAGACGTAACTATGCTATAAAATTATCGTTCCTTCAAACGCACGATGAAGAGCTCCCTTCAAGCTTTATTTATGCATTTGGTCAAAGGTTTTGCTGGACTGTTACAGTATTAAGATTTACTTGTACTCGTTTTGGCCACATTTTTTTATTAGCAACATAATACGTTGTTGAATTACGCATGCCTTTTGTTGCCACGCTCGAAGTTCTTCCTGCATAGCCCATTGAATTTTAGTTGAAAATAATACGAAAAAAGTATTGTGAAGTGGTTTGACCCATCGTTCGCGACATCCAAAGAGTAGTGTACGTCAAACCGTTCTGTATAACAGCTACTGAATCTACAGGTTAACAAAGTAAAATACATGCATATGAATATATAAATAGATGAAATGGACTGATAGTTAAGTATGCAGATAGGATATATAAAATATAAGGAATCTTGAGATGTAAACAATTATAACAACTTGATTTGTGTCGGATTATTTTTTCTGACTAATTGCACAGTTTTGTATGCGCCTAAATCCTGTTCGTTCGTGATAATTGGATAATTAACGGTGAGGCATGTGGGTTAAGGACGGAAGTGTCTTTGGGCGTCAAGACGTATTAGAACAATGGGCAATTAACATGCACAAGTCATAAAATAAACTGGGTCAACCGTGTAATATGTGTGGGTTCAAAACAGAAATTCCCTTTTTCACAGTAGGAATTTGGCCATTTGGCCGGATACGCCATAATGATACACAGGTACGGAAAAGATTGCACAACATCCAGGATCTGAACTGATTGAGGATGCGGCCCATTGGGCGAGCTCACATAGGACGAAAACAAAATAATAAAACTCTAGTAATCAATCTCATTTGGTGTACCTTTAGTCATTTATTTTTGGGGGTTTCATTTCTTTAGTTTACGATTTAGGTTTTATGAGCCGTAAGTCCAGTAGTGACTGTTTAGTCTTAACAAGGAGTTTCTTTTTATTTGTTCATTTATCGTGTTGTGTTCTGAGAAAATAAGCCTTGTTTCAATCTAGAAAGGTCGGGGTCATCAGAGGATCTTAGTATCCGATGGACGTAGCAATTCCTGCGGCACCCAGCTTAATTAATTAAGGTTTTGCCGCCACACCGAATATATAAGGCATCGACACACATGAATATAGACAGGCATCATGGTGTCACAATGCCGAACTCTTTACCATCGACAAGGCGTTGGAATGGTTGGACAATGATAAGAAAAATAAAGTGCTACCATTTGGGCAGATAGCCATTTTGTCTTAAACAATGTTAATTATCTCCAGGAAGACCATTTAGAATTTTAGACAGTAGCTTTTTCATTTGTGCAAAGCAACTACAGAAGAAGTGATTGCCAAATGGGAAGAGATTAGGAATAAATTTGGCACGCATAAAATATTTTTTCCAAATATACCGTCTAGATTGGCTACTAAACTTCAGTTAGATTGTAAAGTTACACAGGCTGTGAGCGGCCTGGGAAGACTAAAAACTACCTAATTCGATTTCATATCACATTTGATGACAGTTACAACTGCTCCCACATATTATGTTTCATTGCTCTAATTTCCATCAATATAACAATCAAGTTTTAAAATAAATCAATAAAATTGTATTCACCCGCCCAATTCAAACTCAAAGCCGAGGCTTCGATGTTTGTAAGTTATCTTTTTTATCCTTTCTTTTATGATCGAAAGTTAACACATGGTGAACGGCCATCGTCGTCTTGGAAAGGGCGAACTATTTTCACTTCGAAAGTTCTCTTCCCAGCTTTTGGCGTATTTGCATACAAGGTCTAGTTTATCTACCGGGAACAATGGGAGGCGTTTGATTTAAAATGGATGTCATTGCCCTTAGCATTTTTCCTTCTGACCAATGTGTTCTCGACACGATTTGCTATTATCTCCCGAGTAGTAGAGAAAGTACGATTGTTTATATAAAACGGTCTGTCTATAAAGTTTTGTTCCCAACACTGTACGCAAACCCCAGAGAAAATTTTTACTTAGTTTTGAAATTCTTGCCGATTTTATGTTTGTATGTATGTTTCATTTGAAATAAATAACTTACATTTTAACATGACGTACATAAAGCACATATTTAAAACTTTTATAGGCATTATTACCTATACGGTTGGCCTTTACAAATTGTATGTGACAAACGGGCAAAATTATTAAGTGTTTCCGTGTAACATGTGATGCATGGAGTGTAGTGTTATAGAAAAGTTCATGAAGTTTTGGGGGCAAAATACATTCCACTTTAGTCAACAGGAATAATTAAGGTTATACTGCATATATTTTGCAAACACGACAATGCCCTTGCCCGTTGCATTTGACCCAGGCAAAATTATCGAAAGTGCATTGCACCATCTGATTATGGACCCTTTCGGTCGATGGCTCATATTTTAAAAGTGTGGCATTGCATTAACTACGAGGACCTGAAAATGTGATGAGAAGAATCTTTTTCCTAAAAAGCAAGGAGGGATACTGGCATCAGAACCATATTGAAAATATTCGAAAACAATATTTTGTAATATTTAAATGTCGTCCCTACATTTCAACTCGTAGAAACTCGCGTTACAAGGAAGTCTACGGTAGAAAGTTTTTAGTATTGAATTTTAAGCCTGAAAAAAAGTAATACAAATTGGTATAAATCATATAAATGGCTGTTAAAAAGGAGAACACTCTAAAATACCCAGCAGAACACGCCGTGCTTAGAAGTAATATTTTGTAATGTCTAAACGTCGTCCAATTATTTTTAGCTCGTTGTAATATCTCGCGTTATGCGAGTCGACGGTAGAACGGTTTGTAGTATGAGCGTTGAATTTAATCTTGGCAACAAAAGTAATAAAAACAGTTATAAATCAATATAAAGAGCTGTTAACGAGTAGAAAACTCTTAAGAACAGCAAAACAATCAAATCAATAAATCGAAAGAAGTTAGATAGCTGTAGATATACACCGAAATAAAGATAGATTGCTTTCATGGCGTTTACATTGCGTTCTATGCTGGAGGAGCAGATTTCAAAGCGAAGTGATGGGTTCACGTAAAGTTTATACGGTGTGCGATACTAAAATATGGGTAGTCAACACCCGGAAGCCATTCTGTAAAATTTCTAACTGCAAAATAGGAACAATCGTCTAATGCAGGGGTTGACGGTTTTTTTTAGAAAAGGGCCAAATCGTAAACCATATCAAGTTAGTGGGCCGGTTTGAAAATAGAATAGGTATATTTTTTAATAGGTACTTCGACTAATAAAGGAAATAATTTTTTATGTGTACTTTTATAAACTTAAATAATTTAAATACTGTGTTTATTGTATTCTGATATTCGAAAAGACAAACATTGGGTAACATAAACGATTTTGTAAATTCCTCAAAAGTAGCAGAAAATTTATGAATATATAACTATTAATATCACCGTTTTTAATATTTTGTTTAACCTTCTTTTAACTAATTTTGACCGTACTTATCCCATCAGAGCCAAAAATAAAACTAAAATTAAATATTAAATTTAGTACCCTGTTAGAACATAGCATTTTGTCCTAGAAGCAATTTTCCATATATCTGTGCTTTTGGAAATAATTGGGTTTAATTTCTTTTTAACTAATGAAAGTAATTTTTCTCGCTACACTTTCTCGACGTCATCTTTACAGTTTCTGCATTGACGACAATTTGATGATCTTATTTTTGTCCGGCAATTATAGGGGCTTTTAACACAGGATGATTCAATTTTTTTTAATAATTAACCTCTTCGTTCAGCCAATAAGTTGCGAAGATTTTTCTTTATTTTTAAATTTACTATGTATTTTACAATATTCTGATTTCTTCTTGTTGGTAAATTACTCGTAAATGAATATTGTTTTCAAGTTAAGACGATTTCATTTAGAAAAACTACTAACAGATCTGGTTCGGAAATCAGGAAATCACTAATCGCTTACTACATCGGTGTATGTGATATTTATGATAGGAAATCAAAGTAAATCAACGGGCTGATAGAAACTCAGGGATTTTTTAGAAAACTTTTGACTTTACGTTTTTCGGTACAACTTTTGACAAATTATATAAGGATAATGTTTTTCCCGATAATATTGCTACTTAATGTATCCTTTACTATCTAAAGAATAAAGTAATCTATCTGTCAGTAATAATCTAAAGAATAAAGTATGTAATACACTAGAATACAATAAAAACAGAATTTAAGAAAAATTCTGGAAGACCGAGTAGCACTTCTAAATCTACGTCTATCGGCTATTTCGTTGCAGAACGCCTATCCCCATTTATTAAGTTGCAATTTATTTGTGTACTTGTAGGGGTAGAGCTAGGCAAAACACAACCAAGTAAGTATCGATTAAACTTAGACATTATCGTTCACAATTAGGTAAGTACTTGGTAGTACCTACTTGGTAATACTACGCAATATGTACGAAACTAAATTTATTTGTAATATATACGCGCCGACTAAAGCGACGATGGCCGCGAGATCTACATACGATGTGATAGTGAAAGTGATATTGAAACAAGCATTAATTAAACAGACAACATTTCAACATGATTGGTGTGCTATCAATGGGTATTTTATTTACCCTTATCTTTCATGTTTTATATATTTCCTCTATTGTTACATGTTACCGAATTGAAGGCAGTTGTAAGGTACTGCGAATTAAAAAAATATGTTTCTTCATAATCGAAAAATATAAAGATTTTATAAATTTTGGAATAAGGGTCATCAAAAATATTAAAAGCTAATCTTTCAGCGTCCAATTTGACAGAGAAAGGATAGATAGGATAGATTAAAGTCTAGATCGCATGAAGCAAAAATGACGTTATTACAAGTTCATGGTGCATCGCTTGCATTGTAAAAAGGTCGCTCGCATACGAAAACATAGCTTTTCTTTGCGAATTCAGTTTCTACTCGCACAGTGAAAATGAGCATAAACATCAATTATTAGAAGGAAACGATATAATAAGAACAAGATAAAAACACATAAAATATTACAAGAATTACTCTTAATTTAGCTTAAACATATTTTTTTAAAAACAATTTTATCGGATAAAATAATGTATATTAGGACCTAGCAATTCTTTCATGATGTCGTTATAATATATTCCTATCACTGGCGTGTTGTTCTCCAGGGGACTGGCCTCGTTCGTTTCAGTCAGAAATACGCCGAGATCCACGTAGAATTCTCGTTTATATTCGATAAAAGAGATTTCACCCGTACTCCAAGAATCGTGGATGTAACCCCGGCGTTTTTACAAGATCTGTTGGAATTTTTCTCTCTGTTTTACATCCGGCCGGGTTTACTCTCGGTCGTCTAGGATCATCAGCGTAACTGTTCTTCGGATGCGTGACACGATTTCCTGATATCCAGGATCTGGAAAGATTGCCTCTCGCTTCTCCGGCTCGACAAATTGTCTAATTAACCCTCAAAATCGCCATTTAGCCTCAGAACGGCATCTACTAAGCGAAGTTGGATGACCACAACCTCGCTAATTCCACCATTACAATCTTTTTATACGTTCCGCAATCCCTGGGTTTAAACAAAAGATCTATTTTTTAAAATAATTTCTTATTTTTTATTATCAAATTTTCTTTTCGATGCCTCATCATTTTTAACAAACTGTTTTTTTCCTCCCTCAGGTATGAAAAGTGTTCAATCATCTAAATAGAAGTATGGCAGTTGGTGAGTTGATCTTTTGTTAATACAATACTTAAAAACTCGTTATTAATAGGAATTTTTACGGTTTAGTTTGTTTTACTCGAGATAACATGCTGGTTGTATGCTAATCAGACTATTAAAAAACTATTAGCCCTCGAAAGGCGTTATCACTCAATTTGACTAATAAACGGTCAATCTGTGATAAATGGAGATATGTTAAAAAAAACTCGGTCCATATCAGGAATTAATTTCTGATAAATTTTATTTCCTGATATAATTGAAACCGATCGGATTTGGCATATCGGATCGTTATATTTAATCCGCTTAACCCTGCCCTAAATTATATTCAGGATTACTAGTGAGTTGGATGCTGAGAATTCCTCGAGCTGAATTCTAGATTTAGCCTGTGCTCATCATTTGTCTACTAACATTTTCAATAGATGTTTTGATATTTCATGTCGATTTTGCTTGTTCGGGAGGAAAACAAAACAAAGATTTCTCAATAAGGCGTTAAGCCACCCCCTTGCTGCAGCCGACCGAGTTTGTAAAATATATTTTTTGTTTTGTATGGGGGAAAAATAAGAAAGTGATTGTCACGATGTAGATACTTTCGTACGCCATGGGGACAAAAGTAGACCGAGTCCTAGAGTGGGGACCCCAGTGTATAACTGGTATTTCTGCATATTTGTGCTGCAATTTCACCCTTACATAAACCTCCAATGGGAGCGGCCCTGTTGAAGCAATACCGCCCCGGGATACAGGCTAATTTGCTCGGGAGGACCAAGCTAATGAGCCCTTAGTTCTTCCAACCCGGGTACATACTTAATGGATCCACGGATGGTACGAAGCCTATTACCCACGTTCATCCTTTATATGAAATGATGTAATTCGTGAAATTTGACGTTATCAGTTTTGTTTAAACTTTAAAAAGAAAACCTGACCCCATGAATATTTCATTTAGTAAAAGACGTGTTCTATAGATTCCTGATTCTCTATTATGTTGGAATTGGAGCTATTGAATAGACTGAAATAGAACTCCAGAAAACATTGCAAACGCCAAAACTCTCCTTTAATTGAAAATGTTTTAGAATATTTTAAGAAAATAAACTTTCTGGATTATGGTATCGTATTGATGAAAAAGCAAATTCAATTGTTCCTGCCAAGCTTTCGACATATTTTTAGGTCATCATCAGGTGATGCAAATCTATCCTATTGTTGGCAATGTTGGTACTGAATCGAAGATATTTGAAATCGTCTATTAAAAACTTAATTATGTCCTGTTGAAGAGACATTTAAGTTTTGCCCTGATGATGACATTAAAATCGGTCGACAACTCGGCATTAACTTAATTTGCTTTTTCATCAAGACCATATCGTGAACCGGATTATTCGTGAGTAAAAAATTGATCGATACATCTAACACTTAAAATAGACTTGAGTCTTATGATTGCTTGTTCAAAGGCTTTCATGTTTGTTAATTACCTAGCGCTTGCAATTATTTCCTCCGATACAGTTCAAATTTGTTGAAATTTTTAAATTGATCGGTTACAATTTAATTAAATTTTGATATTAACTGACATTGAACTGAAAAATATTATTATAATTCCATGTAAATAATGAATCCTGACCATTATCATGTACATGTGTCAGAATTAATTCAGCAATGAAATATAAAGGAATAATTTTAATAATTATTTGAAATGTTTAGCTATCAATAATTTTGAAACAAAACGCGTTGAATGTTATCTGTGAATACTTTCTCTGGTTCTAAAGACATAATCACGTCCGGGAAGTACTATATCAAGCATATTTAACCTTATCAACATTATGAATGTCCATTCATCTTTAAAAAGTGTTACGTCTGTTAGCTTTGTCGTTCAATTTTGGCCTGTCAACTTATGTTTCGAACAGTGAATATCTCGTAATCGTAATCAAAGAATCTCCACCGACCGCAGAAACCGACATTGTTTTTCCTCGCGAACCGTTTTCACGGTTAATTTCACTCATTGAGGTCCCCCCAATCAACCATGACACACCTCAGAAAACTGGCTAAATATTCGAAACGAGCCCGGAGTCACGCGGAAATTAATTTGAAGCGGTGAAGTCCGAGGATATTGGGGACTGATGCGATTTCGCACGGGAAGGCCCGGTCCCCTGTCCCATCTCGGAGTCGGAAATGAGACCCGCTCCTCGCAAAAGGCCATCGCTTGATTTAGTACGATTAGAGGACCCGTCCGGGACCGTGCACCATCTCGAAATATTGTAAAACGGGACTGGACGTCACTCGGCTGACCCCTCGGCTTAAAAAAAGAAAAGTTTACTTAACCTTACTTACTTAACCAAATTAAGATAGTTGTATCCTATAGTTTGGTATATCCTATCCTCGCTATTTTAGACTCAGTCATGTTTTACTAACTAAGGTGAATTTCTGCGCTTTCCTCTTCTAACCTACCAATGAAAACAGAGACATGTACAAACATGTCTGACCGGCTAAAACGGCGAAATCAAGCGAAATCGGAATCTACCTTCCAATGTGGATGAAAAGACCAAGAAAACTTGTAATTTGGTCGTTTGTTGTCATTTTGGCCTACCTATCCTCGCTATGTTAGACCTATCAGTCACGTCCTTTTCGATTTCTGAAATGGCTCGCAGCATGTTCTGTCTTCATGTCAGTCATCGTGCAGCTATGCATATACCCTGTTTTTAATGGTGTAAATGCTATATCTATTATCGTAAGTCGGTGAGAATCGAATCCTGATAACACGATATTTGAAAATGGCAAAAAGAGGGAAAATTCGAACGGTTGTAGGTTGAGATGGAGAGTTGGTGTCCGAGAAGATCGAAGTCACGATAGCTCAAGTGGTAGAGCAACGGCGTATTTAGCCGAAGGTAGTGCGTTCGAATCCCGCTCGTGATACTGACTTTTTATCTCAACCAAGACCTTCCTTAAAAAAAATAATTAATTGAAAGAAGTAACTTGGTCAGTTGACCCCTAAAACATAAATGGGCTATATCTATTGTTGTTAAGTTATTCATGGGCGTTGTTGAATGCCTACATCTATCTTTGAAAATGTATGTCCATTTCCCGTCTTGTTTGAACGCCATGGACTAACCTGTCGAATTTGTTGAAGGTTATTACATGTGCACTGTATCTCTTAACATGTGCCGTCCATGTAATTTCTTCTTGGGGTGTGCTGTGACAAACCTGTAGTTTTGTTGTTTTTAATCATTTAGGCCTGACCATTCTCGCTGTTTTATTTCGTCAGACGCATTTCAGCTCTTCGCCATATTGAGTGGTGGTTGTGTTTTTAATTTTGCGACTGACAGAAATGATCGGAAACCACCGACGTACAAGTGTTTCACCCTGCATACGCCAAATTAAAATCTCACAATGATTACTTTAGAAGTTAGTCTTTATTATGATAAGAAAACTAGGCTGATGAATTCTGAATGAATTTCGCATATATTAAGAAAGGTGCAGTATTTGAAGCTTGTATAATTACCATGTATAGTACATTTCATTAACTTGCAAGGCATCTTAAGGTATTTTAAGTGAAGGTTGTTCGGTGTTTTATTACAGGGCCCGGACATCGTATGCTTCCAATCTGTTGTCTCTAAATACCTCTTGCGCCATGTCTTCCGTTAGCATGTTCCTCTCACGCTTTACCTTGTCTCCTAAATGACTTAAACCCCGAAAGCTGCTGAAGCGACCGTCCTGTTTTCCACAGACAATCGAGAGTTTGATTTTCTGTACCCTTCCTTTTGCTTGAATCATAGCGCTCTTTCTATTTCTACATATCCGACTGCCTGACCAGAGGGAACAATCAAATTATGAAGGAGCGGTTCTTCTAACTTAGTTCCGGGCTTCTTTGAAAATTCAATTTTCCTCTCCTTGGCAACCGCGTATTCCCTCCCCTTGAACTATCTTTGAATGCCTTTCAATAACCTAACTTTTACACGTCAACCTATAAATAGTTGTGTACGCTGAAAAGTTGGAAAAATACCCAAGGCAAGCACTACTTTTAGAAGAGAGAAGACGTGACTTACACGTGGGAAAGAATAAGTAGAGTACTGGTCTCAAGACAAAAAAATTACTCCACTTAAAGGCAATTTTCGGTTACTAGGCCAGAGGGATCTACCTTTAAAACATAAATTTATTTATATTGCCGTGAACTCCATTTAGAACTGGCTGCGTAAAAATTATTTCCCTTGGCAATTATTTATGTCATAAGGCACATATAAAATTAATTAATCGTTTGCCATTTAAAACTCAAAAATCGCATAAAGAATTATATATTATAAAGCTTATAAGTCAACGGCTAAATATCAATGTCTTATTTATTTTTGTAAATGTATTTTTGTTGAGATTTATTAAATTTCCTATAAAAAACTATCCCGTTGATCTATTGGTTTTTTTAACTTTACCCTGTTCAGAACTACCGGCTGGAATTTGATTGGTCAGTCATGTCGAGATAGCACTAACGAATCATTGTAAAAGGCGAAAATCAGTTAGGAACGGCCATGAAAATGAGGAAGGAAGTAAAGGCGGTGTAATTTTTCAAAGCCGTGTGCGGTCGAGTGTTGCCACGCTGCCTTTCTGATTCATCGGCTCAGATTTAATTACGGAATGATTACCATGTGCATTATTCATTTTGACCGATTCTGTTAACTGGATATGCAATGCTGAGAATTTTTGATTGGTGGAAGCCGAACTGGGCGAAGTTTTGGTGTGTCGTCCTGCGACCACAACCCTCCCAAAGTTTCCATGTTCAGGTTTAAAAAGGAAATTTGTTTTAAAATATAGGCGGGTTTCTGTTCTATTGTAGTTCTGTCTGTCTGCCTGTNTCTCTCTCTCTCTCTCTCTCTCTCTCTCTCTCTCTCTCTCTCTCTCTCACACATTCTCATTCTCTGTTTCTCAGTCTCTCTCTCCCTCTCTCTCCCCCTCTCTCCCTCTTCCTCACCCTTTCTCTCACCTTCTCCCTCACTCTCTCTCTTTCTCTCTCTCTCTCTCTCTCTCTCTCTCACATTCTCATTATCTGTTTCTCAGTCTCTCTCTCCCTCTCTTTGGGTGAAAATTTTTGGGTAATTATTAATGATGTTCATTGTTGTTATGAGTTTCTTACTGGATAAATATTAGAAATATGCAATCGTTCAGTCAAAAAACCAAAGCGTTATCTGCTGACGTATCGTGGGATTGTTAAGTAAGCCAGATGTTATCTCGTAAACTGTTTTGTTAGTTGGTAAATTGCCGGACTGGTGCCGAACGTCCCGTTATGCACGTGAACCTAACTTCGGGACGATTCTGCCCACTAAGTTGTCTCACTGTGTAAGACTAGATTCTCTTATTTTTCCCGTCAAATGAGTCGAAAAGTCCCACAGGGGAATTGGGGTTATTAACGGTGTCCGCTAAGTTACCTTTCTATTACCACATATCATCTCACCTCAAGGCCTTCCGAAGTTGAGAACCGTTCCCTAGGAGCATGTCGGCCCCGCCGTAACTTAAGCCGTTCCGAACGAATTGGGTTTCGCAAATTTGGTCTTGGATCTCGTGCCTTACCTTACTCGATGTCCAGAAGAAATGGTGAAAATATGATATATATAATTAATATTTTTCTACCTAAACAAGTAATTTACCGTTGTCTGACCTTCATAATCAACATATGCGTAGAAAATAGTCAACCTCGTTTTCTACATTATTGGGCTACTTTTTTTTACGAGGGTTCGCAACAACCCTCGGGGTTCCTATGTTTTTGAAAAATAAAGCCCATCTGTGTGTATGACGGGGTCGAATGCAGGGCTGCTGGACTGTAACCTTCAGCTTACAGTGATGAACGCCGTGGCAATGTTGCGGCCACCGACGTCCCTCTTTGTTGTTACTTGAAAACGTTAAGCCATTTTAACATATTTACTTCAAATACTCCACGTTGATTAGGAAAGTTGGCAAAGTAATAAAGATAGATGATATAGGGATTAAAATTACCAAATTACGATTATATACAAAGGTTAGATATATATCAACGTTTCTGACTGAAACGATATCGCCCGTGTTTATACTAATTACATCTGGCAATGCAAAGCAGGCGAACTGATTATTAATGACCGGCCGGGTGAACAATGGATGGGTTAGGCTTAGGAAGTGTTCCCTCTGGTGCATAATTCCTATCAGCATTCCGGCCCCTGGGGCACATAATTTTGGATTGGTCGTACTCCAGCTTTTCCATATAATATGGGCTTTAATTAAGCCGGCAGAAACGGTTGTGTCCACGTTGATTGAGACCATGAAATTTGATGGAAACATGCAAAATATCAATAAATGCTATTCGGGGTTCGATAGGCACACACAAATGATCTATCAAATGTATCAACTTTATGAAATAATTCCATTATATTTAGAGGTCTATTGACCAAAATACTACTTTGAATTACTTAATCTTTTTATGTAAGGTTTTGGTTGAAATGAAAAAGTTAATGTCACGAGCGGGATTTATTTTATTTATGAAATAACTGCAGCTCGGTATCAATTACGGAATTTAAGTAACATTTTCGGGTATCAAATAATTGTATTTCAGTCAGAGTAACTTAAGCATTGCCCTTGTGCCGTAAAGAGGTAAGCAGCTGATGTGATAACAGCTTTTCATTTAAAAAAGTCCTTTTGAGAACGATTTTTCTAGTTCGGTTACCAGTTCAAATTATTGAATAAATAATTACTTAAGAGTAGAACCGAAATAAATAATTTTGAATAATGTTTAGTTGAAGCCGAAGAGGTATCTAAAATTTCAGTTTCTTTCGCTAGACTGAAATACACAAAATTTGTATGGATCATATGCCAAATGTTGAATAATACTGTAAGTAATTGTATCGTATTCTGTTGATCGTTTTGCGAAATATTACGTGAAATACGGTTTGTAAAGTCCCTCCAAAAGGCATACACGTTAAGGCCTTGATAGCTGTCTCTTCGCGACCTATTTTGACATATTGTGACTAAAGATCAAGGCCCAAAAGTTTAATTATTGTGTCAAGTTTCATCAAATTTTGTTCATTAGCGAGCATGATATTGAGGAACTTTCTTTTAATGAGGCCTTTCATACAAGCGATTCACCTTTCTTGGAATTACTCAGAATCCCAATTAAACATAATCTTGACAACAGGTAAAGCCCACACACAGTAATTTGTCTCTCAATTTCCCCAATTTTCAACGAAATTCGTATAATTAGTGAGATATTAGAGAAATATATTTTGTTAAGGCGATTACAAGGCCTCGATAATTTACTCCCTCTGTTGGGCAAATTTCAACATGAAATTTAGGGTCGTGCTAGGTTCAACAGTTGTATAATTTGGTTAAGTTTTAATGAATCCGAGTAGATCGGTTACATAATGAGATATTAGGGAAATATATTTTTCTAAAGTTGTCACAAATACCCTGACACGTTTATGCCACAAGAAAGGATTCCAACGAATCATTAAAAAAAAAAAAAAAAAATTAGGGTAAACCTACGCCTAAAAGTTCAACAATTTGGGCAATTTTTATCAAATATTGTTTACCGGTTAATCTACGGATTGATTATTAGGGAAATATATTTGCGTAAGGCATTCATAATGCCCCAAGAAATGATTTCTTTGAATTAATTTTACCAACATTTTAGGATAGATCTAGGCCTAAAAGTTCAACAATTTGGCCAATTTTTATCAAATAATGGTGACCGGTTAATTAACGGTATGAAAATATATGTCGGTAAGGCATTCGCAAATACCTTGACGCGTTTTTTCCCAAGAAAGGATGAATTAGAATGAATGATTAGAATTAATTTCAACAAATATTTTAGAGTAGATCTAGGCACGAAAGTGCTCAAATCTGACCAATTTTAATCTAAACATGCATCAGGTATCGAGATATTAGGTAAATCGCTCTTGTGACCCTAATAGGTAAAGGGTTACAGAAGTAATTAAAATTTTTGTCAAATTTAATACATCTGTCAATTTTCATCTAATTATTTCTGTCTTTGTTGAAACATCTCAGAAAGCAATATTTTTATGTTAGGGTAGATTTGGGATATATTTTTACATGACAGTCCACAATTTAGTAAATTTTGATCACCTATCTATTAACTCTAACATACTTTATCAATAAAATATTTCAGATTCTGGGTCGGAGTATATCAATTCTATATATTCATATATCAATTCTAACACAATTTAAATGATAGATCAACGCTCAAAAGTTCAGCAATAAATAACCATGGATTAAATTGGATAGGTGGCTTAGCAAGATATACAGCAAATACGCACGGTCTCGAATTTATCGTGATACAGTGACTATTTGAACTCTTCCGAACAGACTTCTACAGTTTTTTTATATTGTTTATGAGATTTTAAGAATAGGTTTAATAAATCGGCAAGGTAATTTTGTGGAAGATAGGTAATGTGTTTTGTGGAAGCCGAGATTATGTGATGTCCATCCAATTCTACACATCTTTGCAAACGGGAAAAATCTACATAAAGCCCGTAATCGTATCTACCCGCCTTTGAGCATCTGGGCTATTTTAAAAAAATTGAGAACGTTGAAAGCATTTATAATAGGGAAATTTTAGGAAATGATCCATTAAGGTAAAGAGTAAATTCGATGAAGTTGATTATTTAGGACAACTTGCCTCAAAACTGACTTTTTGCCGATAAGCTCCTTTCATATGTATTGTCATATTTCTTATGAGTATGTTGAGTAAATTTAATAGTAAGAGAAAGTAGAGTAATTAATCAACACAAAATTATAGGACTGCTTATTTTTTTATCTTTTAGTTTTATTTGTACTATACTATGTATAACGGTGTTGTTTGTTTCGTATAGAAAAGTATCTACAAACCAAGTAAGAAAAATTTGAATATTTTATGGTATAATAGTTGGTCGTTTTCGATTTTGGGTATGCCTTGGCCTGTCAGACGTGTTTTGGCTTCTCGCTATCTTTAAATAAAAATAAATAAATAATAATAATAGGCGTAAATTAGTTTTCTAATTTGGGTGATTATGTTCAACCCATTATCATACTCCTTATCATTTTATCATCCTCCTATCGACCTATCGCATTTCTTATAGTTGATGATGGTTAAAACAAAAATGGAGTAACTATTTTTGACACTCCTGTCAATATTAAATTACACATATATAAATACGAGAAAAACCTGCCTTAAATAATAATTAAGGACGTCTTATCCTTTTATCCCACTGAGTGTCATCGCACTAGAGAGAGGCGTGGCGTGCGTCACGATTGACCCCTGGCCGCTGTCTCGCCCTTGGCTGTCATCTGATCCGAAGGTCGAAAGGTCGTGGACATCGATTCCTCCGCAAACCGCATTCGAGAGACGCAGACCGCAAATTATCCATAGTCACGTAAGCGGCAATCCATTTTTCCATGTTTTGTCTTCGAGTACGTGACGCGAAAAAAACTTTTTCGCAAGGACTTTCCGCCGGGGAAGAATGGCGACGCGAGGGGACTTCGCGTGTCACATTTTTTTTCTTCTTAACACCGGATCAAAGCCAAGGCTTTGCCTAACCTTAATCTGAAGGTGTGTTAACGACACAGAAATTAATATTTTATTGACTAATCAGGAAGCGACCCACTCGTTTCATACAGATGGCGCAGGATTTTTTACCCCCTTTTTATACTCTCCTTCTCATTAGAACGGATTTTCTGATTTGCATAAGCTCCGAAAAATACAATTTGTCTCTTTTATTTAATTAAGCTTTTAACTTGAATAATTTCAATTTAAATATAGCCCCCAGAAACGAATTATTTTTCCAACAATTAATTATTTTTCCCCACCAGTATCAACGAATCTCGTAGGATCAAAGTTTACTCCAATTTTAACGGTGACGAATTTTTTTTTACGTTTGAAATGATGATAACTCAATTATGTTACGAATCGCAGATTAGATGAATTAAGTAGTAGGTATATATTGAAGGAGGGAAAATATAACTCTTTCTTTTCTAATTTCCAAATTTCATTCGACAGGAAAACGTTTGTTGCGATGCTGTCCATTCATGTTCTATTGTAATCAAGAACTTTTGGCTGAATTAAGATCATGCTACCCCTGTATAAAGTAATTCAAAAAGGTGTCATTCGAAATTAATAAAATCTTCATTGGTGTGAAATTGTAATAAATGTAATTGAAAATTTGTGATGCAGTGCTTTGTTAATTCTCTCTCTNTTTCTTTCTCTCTCTCTCTCTCACTCTCACTCTCACTCTCTCTTTATTTTTTTTTGATCTGCCATTTTCCAGAGGTTTCTTCTGTTTTAATTTTAGTTCTAAAATCGACATTTTGAGTACAAATAAAACCTTATTCAGCCATCCTTTTTCTCTCTCTCCTCTCCTCTCCTCTTGAAGGAGGGAAAATATAACCCCTTTGTTTTCTAATTTCCAAATTTCATTCGACAGGAAAACGTTTGTTGCGTTGTTGTCCATTCATGTTCTATTGTAATCAAGAACTTTTGGCTTAATTAAGATCATGCTACCCCTGTATAAAGTAATTCAAAAAGGTGTTATTCGAAATTAATAAATATCTTCATTGGGGTGAAATTGTAATGAATGTGATTGAAAATTTCTGATACAGTGCTTTGTTAATTCTCTCTCTCTCTCTCTCACTCTCTCTCTCTCTTTCTCTTTTTCTCTTTCTCTCTCTCTCTATCTATCTGTATCTCTATCTATCTCTATGTCTATCTATTTATCTCTCTCTCTCTTTCTCTCTCGCTCTCTCTCTCTCTCTCTCTCTCTCTCTCTTTTTCTCTCTCTTTTCTCTGTTCTTTGTGTTATTTTAATAAAGTCAAAGCAAATGCTACGCTCGCATTGATGCGAGGTAATGAAGAACCTCAAAATATTTGCAATCAACGAAAGATGAATTTGTAATCGCATATTTACTTCGCTTTACGGAAAATGATTAAATCATGGATATATAACTTAACCCCAACCCAATCCTAAGCCTAACCAGGCCCAACCTAAGCTAAACAGTTTCTAACCGTAACATATTTAACCTAAACCCACCTAAATTACGTACATGTATATGCTTAACCCAAACATGTTTGGGGAGTATCCCAAAATGGATGACGCGAAAATGGTCGCGCAAAACATAATTTGATATCCAACCCAAAGACATAACCATGTTAATTTTTTTACGGGATAATTTTTATATACACAATTGCTGCTAGTACGAAAATGTGGCAAACCTCGCCTACCACTCTTTATATTTTGTCCCTAGCCTTGTGGTATTAAGTGCAGTGTAATAGTTTTGAAAATATTGTTGTGAACCAACTGAAAACAGAGGGATGAAGTATTCAATAAATGGATAGAATCAATACAAGATTTGGAGAACACTATTACAATTATCAATTAGTTTAACCCTTCAATTTGTAAATCCAATCTGCATAGTTTGTTATGTTAATTACAAGGGGCAAAGTGCTTTCCCCAAATGACACTATTGGGTAGGAAAACAATTTGGAATCATGTGGTTAAATTTAGTTAAAAAATTATCTAAATTAAAAAGCAATAAATAGAAAGAAATGTCGCGTAAAGTCATCTTTCACCGGTTTGCGATAGCGGAGTTCTCACTGTGCGGTACAGACTGGCAACATCGATTTGTCATTTGGCGTGAATGCACGTCGAATACATTTGGCGGAGAACGTTGCAAAAAAAAATACCACCTGGTTTTTGCTCGAAAAAAATCCTGGAGCGGCACCCTATGGCAATCAATAGGAAATTTTAATGAACTTTTAATTGGTCGGTCACCTTCCACTTTGCCTGATTTCTCAACCGTTCGAGTTATTCGCGATTTTTGGGGAAAATACGTTGTTTTTGACGTGCTTATGGAAAAAACCAACCACTCTCTGTCCCGATTTCATCATACATAAACGTATTGTTTCAACCATACGAAAAGCAAACTGCCATAACACCTGTGAAATCGGAAAGAAAAGTTGAATTTTCGTGATGAGGTAAACAAGTGGTTAGCTCCAAAGATTCCTGGCTCCTAAGCTCAAACTGAAGTTTTCGTAAAATGTTATAAAATTAACCTAACGTGTTCATTAATAATTAACATAACGTATTCTAGAATTTTTGAATTTACTAATCAATGACTGCTAGGAAAACATTTAAAAAGCCATCTTCTTTAGCGTAAAAGTTTCTAAAAAATGAGACCTACCGCAGGTCTGTGACATAAAAGACAGAGAAAATATGCATTTCCAAAGTTGGCCATTTTTTCGAGCAAAACCCAGGTGGTTTTTTTTTGTTTTTGCTGGACAAGTAATTTTATAAAACATGTATGCGAATTTGTTGAGATTCTTCTTGAAGACTGAGCATTGATGAATGTGTAATTTAGCCGTTTCGGGTTTTTGTTATATTTCAATTCTCTTCCGTCGATTAATTATTAAATCAAACTGGTCATTTCACAAAGAAACAACATTAAAAGCCAAATTTCAATTCTCTCTAAAAATGGTCTGAGGGATGTTGGTCATTAACTTCCCGAGTGTTTTGTCAGAGTTGAAGGTCGACATGATTCGGTTGACAAAGTAACTCATAGACCAAATACTACAGACATCGAAAAGTCGAAATGCGTCAGACAGACTAAAATGATCGGAAACGACCAAGCTGTAGTGAGTGAGTGACTCTGTATAGTTTGAGCGCTCTTTTGACTGGTAACAAGGAGTCGTTTATCGCAGCCTTCTTGTATGTCTGCAAATATGGTAATTGCTATTTAGAAGGATCGATTGGAAAAGATAGTGGAGCAGAAGACAAGAACACGATCCCGTTGATTGCTCACGAATTTCAAAAATGGATGTAAAACTGCATTCCATCTCTTAACTAATTCTTCAACGATTCACGTTATCCGGTCTGGGTGATTTATTGTTTAGCAAGTTGAAGAAAGACTGACTGTGGCGTTTTGTTTTTCTAAAGCTTATCCACCATCTCATTGCCAGCCAAAATACTGTCGATCTTGTGAAGAGATCATCTTATCTAAGTGGTATCTTCTTTCCGTGCTGTACGGCTTCCCCCGGTCTCTTGTTACAGTCCGAACAGATTTCAATGGCTTAAAGACAACGTAGTTCCACCCTCGGGAACACTTCTCGGGCATTCCACGCTCTGATGGGCCCTAGAATCTAAGTACCGAGGATCTTTTAAAGTTCACGGTCCATCGGTTACACGACTTCGGCCAATAGGGTCTGTCGTTTACCAAACTCAATCAACTCCCTCTGTTCAAATAGACGTGGGTTTAACCAAAAAGAAATTAAATTTGTGAGAGTCAACGTAGGGTTGAAATTGAAATTTGTGCTGGTTTTTAACAACAAAATCAAAGCTTCTTCTATTTTTAAAGTATAATCCACTAATATTATGTTTTTGGCTGATTTGTTTAAAACACAACGGTTTAATTAATATTATTGAACTAATAACTACCATTATTTAATTTATTCGGTTGGTATGGGCACCCGGTCTCTCAGCTGTTCGTGTATTTCGGTTGTGGTACATCTTTATGATCAGAAGTGTATTTACGATCACTATTATGAAGAGAATATGAAAACATGTAAAATATTTTCAGGACTAAAGAGTATAACTTTCTTCTTCATCCGCTGGGCATAGAAAACTGGGTTAATTGTAGTGAGTGGAAATGAGCATACTGAAATTAGCGAATTAGTGTCCGCCTTGGAATCTTGCCATATCATTATGCAAAAACCTAGGCCGGAAGGGCAGAAAATGTTATCTAGTGATGTTAATTTATGATAATTGGCATACTAATGTGATGTCTCAGTATTTAAATATTAGGAGAAAATCAGTTTTCAAAACCTTTATCTTAAACCTATATGTATTTAGTAGTTATAATTTAACGTATTAATTATTTTAATTAATTATATTTTTAATCTAATTTCTTGGTTGAGATGAATAAGCAAGTGTCACAAGCGGGATGCGAGCCCATGATCTTCGACTCAGTGCACAATAATAGTGATAGTGAGGCGTATTGAGCCGAAGGTTGTGGGTACGAATATCGTTCGTGACACTTGCTTTTTGGTCTAATCCAAGACCTTACACTAAAAGAACAACTTTATCTTAAAATATATCGATCTAATAGGTGGATATAAATTACTCTCTCGAAATAAAGAGTTGGGTTTAGATTTTATTTTCTCTTCTTACATCTTTAGAACTTCAGGTTAATAGGAGGAACATTAAAAACTAAAAGTTTAGATTTTTGATCTTGTACAAAATGCCGGACAAAAATTATATATCGGGGTGAGTCTCGATAAAACCGAATAACCTTGCGGTATAAACAATTTCTCATATTATCCTTTATTCATGGTCGGATTAAAAGAAAAAGAAGAAGAAGAAGGGAAAAAACACCAAACAAAACAAAAGGCGTTCTTTTGCCTTGTTCAAATGGGACCAGCCGGACAAAAGATGTCCTCATGTTCGACAATGGGCCACTTGGAAAGAAGTCTTTCTTTACTCGGACGCCTGGCGTCAGACTGTTCTCTCCTGGGTCCCGGTTTATTAATAAATTTAAAATTGAATTTCTTAGATGATGATTTATTATTCTATAGACTTCGAACAGATGTGGAGTTTTAGCAATCGGGTGCTCACAAAAAGACGTAATCAAAAAACGATGACTCCATCTAATAGCTCAACAAGTTTTATTTAACAACACGGTGAAAAACTGTTTTCAGTTATCATATTCTTTCCCAATTAAATATTAGGCGTCTTCCCTCTTGTCTTTCATTGTTTACTAATGATCTGTTTGTTCCAAGTTTTACTTCCTTTTTAGTTTTTCCTTCGTAAAGGAAACCCTCTAAGCAGCTAAAAAGTGAAAACGATATTGGTTTTTAACCGCAAAGTAAACAGCTTACAATTTTCATAATATGTTGATTAATTTTGATATATCACACGAGATAGAAGGATGAAAAATTGAAATGAGATGAGACGTCCCTAACTCCCATCACCACTTTTCTCTGTCTCTGTCTGTCTCTTTCTCTCTCTCTCTCTCTCTCTCTCTCTCTCTCTCTTTCTCTTTCTCTTTCTCTTTCTGTTCTCTTTCATTTTTCTCTTTCTCTTTCGTTTTTCCTCGTTTCCTCTCCATTTCCATTCTTTCTTTACATTTCCGTTCCTACTCTATTCTGTTTCTGTCGATTTTATTATTATTGTCGATCGATTTCTGTACCTCTCTTTCTCTATTTCCCTATATCTCCCTCTCTCTTTCTTCCTCTCTATTTCTTTTTATACCTTTTCCCACTTTCTCATTTTCTCAATTGCTCTTTTCTCTCTTTATTTTGTTCTTCTCTCTCTTCTTTTCCCCTCTGCTCTTATCATTTCACAATTTCCCTCTCGCTCTCACTCCATCTCTTTCTCAAATTATTAATAGTTCATAATCGCTGATGAGAAGGAAAATCATTCTGCATTCAAGGGCACTCTTTATCGTGCTTAAACACGGTGTATAAACAACGTGTGTTACCAGACTTTGTAAATAACTATGGAAAAAGAAAATGTAGTTCTTATTTTTTATTTCGTTGCATAACTAGCTAACATATTCATTGTGATGTCGAAATAGACTGTATAGAAGGTTAAAAAAAGTAATGTTAGAAGAGACAGTTTTATTTTCATATTCTTGCACAATCATTCTTTATATGGACCATTCGTGTTTCAGATAACTGACAAAGAACACTGACAAGGAACACGAGAGACAAAATAATATTGACGATTTATACACAACGGTGACTTTCGCCCACCGGTTAACATTTTAAAAACGTAATACAGCTGCGTTCGAAAGTTGCCTGGGATGACAAAAAATAAAATGCTGTTTGCAAGCCTCCAATCGATTAGAATACGTGTGACCTTTGTGGTATAAAACTGAGTTTTAGGGCCCGTTCTGACTCCAGTCGTTACTTAAGGATGCACTCCTTTCTTGGGAATTCAAAGAGTGGCATTCGCCAGCCGGTTTAACCGCAAAACCTTCGCGGAATTCCATTCCATAGCTGGATAGTCTTCTTAATTGGAAAAACAAACCCTGTCATTCTCCTGCCGAATCGAATGCCCGAGTACCTATGAGGTGAATAATCCCATTTCAACCTGATAGAACAAGACATTTACGATACCCTTGTAAACTTGGAAGTTTGTTTTAGAGTCAGGACCCACTTAGGTTGTGATTGTATGTTTTATTTTAATGTTGTTTTTATTTGAAATTAAAGGTTATAAAAGTTTGGTTGTTGTCCGTCGCCAAGAATGTCTTGTAGTGTTTAGTTCAAATAAGTGTAACAGTCTTTGATGGTTGTAAATTTGGCATGTTATCAATCAGTATTTAGTTTAAAAATTCATTGCATGTGGGAAAACATGAAAGTGCCTTCACAATGCCCGGTTCTTCATTTGGCAAGAACGACTTCACTTCTGCCTTGATCGATGAAATCCATTCTAAAGCATTGATTGTTATTTTTGTTTTTGAGGCTTATTATTTTGAAGATGGTGAAATGTCGAAACTCGTCGGAAAGACCAAAACAGCAAGACTAGTTGAGACCAGGATGATGTAAAACGACCAGGCTACCTTCCAGTTGGTAAATAGCTAAAGACGTATGACAGACCAAGGTAGGAAATCTAGACAGACAAGAATGAACCAAAACGATCGCACTATAACTCCCAAAGAAATCTAAAAGATCAAGTTGTGGATTGTCAAATCAAATGGCTCTCCAAACATCAGTGGTGAATCGGTTTATGACCATGGCTAAAAGGCGAATCGCGTCGAACAGACCAAAATTCCGAGACTAGGCATATTGGAATGGTCTTAAGTCGACCATGTCACCTACCAGAGCTCACGGAATCTAACATTTATTTCTACAGATTGTAAAACCAAATGGCCTTCCAAACCCCTGACGATTGGTAGTTTGTGACGAGGGTGAAATGGCGAAACGCTTATGAGAGACCTTAGCCACAGAAACGACCCAACTATCTGGGTTTCTGATATTTTTTCATCAAATAAGAAACACTTCTAATTTGTTGACATCCTATCATTTTGATATTTGTAACCTACCTGTTTGGTCTGTCGGTCGCGTATTATCAACCTTCAACCCAAAGAGGAATTCTCGCAATTTAGGTTAGGTTAAGCTGAAAATGTTTTATTTTTTACCTGATTGTCTTTTTTATTTGCTAATTGATATTTACTTTGCCTTTCTTTCAACATAAACAAACAAAGCAGTTGAGCTAGTTCAACTATTTTATATTT
This sequence comes from Cimex lectularius, assembly GCF_000648675.2. NCBI lineage: Eukaryota > Metazoa > Arthropoda > Insecta > Hemiptera > Cimicidae > Cimex > Cimex lectularius. The sequence continues at coordinate 1,298,377 of NW_019392675.1, read as the reverse complement.
AGTTTATTACAATTGGGTTTATGTTTAAATTTTTGAACTACTGCAGCATTGTGATATAATCTCGCGACAGTGCTTCTATTCTTCTATCAGTTGTGTTTTGCCATCGGAAATAACCGATTTCCATATTTCTCATCCGTAATGATTCGGTTAGGATGAAATTGATCGGATCGCCGTTGGATTCGACGCTCCTCGGAAATAACAGGTCTCTCCGAGATTGACATGAACCACTGACGCGCCGGGCAGCCGATTGATTTTATTCTCCTACCCGTTCCCATTGGAAAGGCCCGACAATAAACTTCACTTTTCGAGTGGTTACTTCCGCAATTTTTGTGAACCGATATGGCCGCCGGGACAAAGCGGAGAAGCGCTTTTTATCAGTTTAGATTAACCCCGATTTACCCCCAGCAGACTGTTATTATATCCGGCTTAACGAGTAGAGGGTCGGTAGAGCGGCGGATATGAACAATTATTTATTATTATCTAAGGTCATAAGACAAACGAGTTAAGAGGTCAAAGGTTCATTCGTGTGTCCCTTGTCAGGTCTGTCAGGCGCATTTTATTATATTTTTTAATTCATTATCTCAAATCTGATGCCCTAACTCACCTTGATTATTTGAAATATATATATATATATATATATATATATATAGCTTTTATATATATTATTTCTTAAGTCACATGACTTGCATAAGGATGTTAAGGGGTGTGGTGTATCCAACCTTACCAATTTGTAACAACAAATCAATATTTTTTGACAGTAACATTCTCACATGCATGTGTATAATAAATTCTTCGATGAGGGGGCGTCGGTGGCCGCAACGGTTTAGACGTTGGCACGGAGCTCGTCATTGTAAGGTAAAGGTCCCGGGTTCGAATCCAGAGGCCCTGCATTCGAACTCGTCATACTTACAAATGGGCTTTTTTTCAAAAACACCTGCACCCCGAGAGTTGATATAACCTCTGTTGTTGCAAACCCTTGTAAAAAAAAGTCTTCAATGAAAATGTGTAGCTTAAGGGCGAAAAATTTAAACAATGTCTTTTTTTATCATGGTCTTTTTATTGGTAATGTATTTTATTTAGAACATAATCAGTATAATAATGTTTATATTTATTTATTTATTCATCTATATTTTTTAAATCTAAAATTTCGAGCGTAGTATAAATTAATTTTTTCACATCCTACATGTATTTATAAATTTGAACAATGTTTATAAATCCCAGGCCCTGAAGATGATCTCAGTAAAGACCGAAACGTGACACGATAAACAAAATGTTTTTCTAAACCTACGTCTCACTATCTCCGAATAATCAATATAATAACTTTTTAATACATGTGCATTTGTAAAATTAGTTAATGTTGCAAAAAAATGGGGATTTAACATTTTACCTCCATTGAAGTTTATTTGAGCGTGACGTGATGTAAGAGCGTCCTTAAATTACATACTTCGTCTGCACCAGCAAGGATTTTTTTAATCATTTTGAATAAATCTGACAATTTAATTTCCATAATTCGTTCTTTGATCTTTGTGTTTCTCCCGTATTCAGTCAAGCTTCACTCGATTCTTTTGAAGCCTAATTCATCTTACATTTTTACCATACATATTATCATTTTTTCGAAGTATGAAATTATGAGTGTAATGTATAATACGGTTTTAGCCTCGTGACTATCAGGAATATGTGTGGTTTTTTATTAGCTTGTTTTAATTAACTTTATTGTCGCATGGAGGAAATACATGTTTATGTTTATGTAAATTGCTTGATTCTTATCATTTTAACCGAACACAAATCCTATATTCCGTTTTGTTTCCAGTTTTTAGATAAATTATGACTGGGAGGTAGGAATCAACGTTCCATCTTGACCTAAACTTTGTTAACCTGGGATAAACGTGATTTTATTGAGCCGTAAAGCACGACCGGTCATAAAAACTCGACCAGTCTCAATCGATATCCTTGCTGTTATGAAAGGGGGCGGAAAATGACAAACAATCCGTCTTGAAAAGAAAAGTGTTGTGTCTTACGAAATCTATATGAATTTTATATGGTATGAAATGCTGTCTTATGAAAAGTAGTAAGAGTATGAAAAATATAAAATGTGAAAGACGTTGTCGAAAGACTGTACATTGTAGAAAAGGGAATGTCTTGAAGGTGAATGTGTTGAATATTTCTGTAATACTTCCCGCATTTTTTTTGGTAGCAAAAATCGTGTTCTTCACCTTTGAGAGTCACTGTCGTCGATCCTGCCCTGCGTGAATTATTGAAATATACGGTCTCGAACCTTGGATCCCATATATCAGCGATGTCATGTATGGCTTTCGTCCATAAAAAGAAAATTTTGCTCAAATTTACATCATTGAATTGTTTTTTCCTGGTCTCGTTTAATGGAAGAACTAATCTTTGTTGGCTACCTCCAAGTCTCACTCTTTTATTTATCCCATTTCAGCTGTCTTTACCCAGAGCAGCCTACTTGCTCCTTTCTTTTATACAATTCACACAGTTGATATTCCACTGTATCCCAACACATTAAACTTCAATACAGACAATAAAGCAATATTTTTTACCAATATTGATATCGTCACCGATACCTACTTCCAAACTCATCTTAATATTGTAGGACCTTGACTTTGGCCATTCGGTTTATCAAGGTAAGCCTAAAGAAACCTCAATATATAGTTCGTATTGTTATCAACTTTTCCGCCTGTCGCTTTCAGTGTACGACATATTGGACTAAATCTTTACAAAAGGCTCACGTAGAATCCACATGTCCGATTAAAAGGTTCCTCAGATGTAAAATGTTTGAAGACCAAACAAAGATCCAACTCGAGATCACTAAGCTGGAAACTCACCTCTCAATAGCCAACCATGCCAACCTATCGAAATCCAATTCCTTCAATCCAAAATTGTAGGTCGAAGCTCTCCGCTATACCATCAACCAAACCATCCACACTGTCCGACTCGTATTTGCCATCCTAGCGGTTATGGGAGAATAGTATGAAGGAAATATTCTGAAGTTGTTTAATTCCTCGTCCGAGACACCCGACAGTTGGAAATTAAGCCCACCTGTATGACAGGAATTACTTTTTTAATCTTAACATATCATACAACCCCAACTCTGGCCTAGTCTCGCTACAATAGATTCCACTCTAAAATACGCTTTTTTTCTTACAGTCCATTCTTCGTAATCTCTCCGACATAACATTTTTTTAATCATTTCAGGAGATAGGCTCAGGTAGTGGCGTGATCACCTGAAGGTGTGTCGCGTCGGCCGCCTATCTAAGATGGCTACATTCCATAATGGAATGTGAAAAGAAAAGTATTAAGTAAGAAAGTAATGGCGAAATCCCTATACGAGTAAAATATCGTTATTTTTTTCCTCCGCTTTAGCGTCTGAACCTTAACGTCCCAAGTATGGGGAAGAGGCAGAAAATTCTCTCCCTCGTGACACAGGGGGCCTGGAACGACAATTTGATTGCAGTTAGGTAACCAAACTGTTGGAAAGTATAGATGTCGAGCTCCGGATATTAAGATGGGACATGGTGTTTCCGAGACAGCGGTTGAATGTTAATCTCCTGATACCACTTCCTCCTCTCGAAGGAAACGAGATAACGAGCACAGGGGACGGACGGAGTTTACGCGGCGAACAACAATACACGAGTGACGGATATGAAATTTTATGCTTTTCAGCCGAGGACAAAATCTAGCTCTTTCAACGCCTTTTCATTTTCTACTTCAAAAATTAAATTTTCAATATCACTTAAAAAATGAAACTACGTATTTTACGCGCCAATTACAGCGCAGCCAACTGGCAATCAAAGTAATTTTAATTAACTTATGTTTTTATTAAAATTCATATGAAATTTAAAATAGCGTATATTTGCTTGGTTGATTTGTGGGTGTTTCACCATATTGGACTTTTTTCATGTATTTATTTATTTTATAACTGCATAGAAAATGTAACGAGCAAAAATACATATACACTTGCACATATAGAATATTGTGTGCACATTTACATGTCTGGCGTGATTGAGTTGAACCATCTAGTGTAAGTGGCTGTAATTGGCCATTATGGCTTGAAGTCAACAGCAATCCGTAGAGTTATTGAAGTCACAAAATCAGATGATCGCGAGGTCAGTCTTCTAAGAGGGTTGAGCTGAGACTAGCTGGAGGAGGTTGCGAACTATCGGGTTGTCATGAGAGGATGTTTTGAAGTAAAATTTATTATAGCGGGACTGGGATAGTATGGGGGTATTTTAATGTCGGAGTGGATAGTATGTCTGGTCATGTAGAATTGAGCATCAAATATTGTGGAGGGATTTTGGATTGTAGAGATTGAATTTTGTTAAGATTGGAACGCTTGGATGTCCCTTATAGTTCAAGGACGTAGGTCCAAATTGAGGCGATTAGGGTAATGTACAATAGTTTTTTGTTAAGTAATGTTAGTTTAGATCTTTTGTCACTTAGACTCCTCAGCACTCTGAGGTTACGGTCAGTTCGTTTTAGTCGTGCGTGTCGATTAAGTAATGTAAGTCCTTTTTCCAAGGAAAGTCCAAGATATCTGTACTATTCGTTGGAGGAATTGTAATTTATAACTAGACAGTGGGATAGTTTTACGATGAAAACTATGAATTGGATTTAAAACGTATTTTGTTATACTCTTATATCATATTTTTTATTTTATATATATTTTTTCAAGAATAAAATATTGGAGAACAATAATGCAACTTTTTTTCTGCATATTGATCAGCACACGACAATGTTTTTACCATCCATTTGCTTTTAACAAAATACATCCTTTTATGTTTCGGTGATAAATGAAATCCTTTTAGGATTGCTCAACTATTCAATTATTTTTGTGTTCCAAACAAAGTTGAAAATATGTCCAGCCATCGATATATAACCCCAATGCCTCGGATTTGATCCAGTTTGGTTAGTTTTAAAATAGGCCGAATCCTCCCTAAAAATAATCACACCATCCCACGGATTCTTACGTCAACTGTTAAACGGCTGTTATTTGTGCTTGGAAAATAAGGAAATCTCCTTGAGGGGATTTCGGCCCCGGAAGCAATCAAGTTTGTTTGCGGAACCCTTTTGGTTGACGTCACGAGGAACGGCGGGCTGGGTTAACACTGACAATCATAATAAACAAAACGGAGTTCTACTAAGTCAGAAACACTCCCTACGTTCATATCTTCTTCCGCTTGGAATAACAAACAAATGGAAATTGGAATAAATAAAAACATGGGTTGTGTTTTTTGTTTTTGTTATGGGTTATTTTAATTTCGACTTAACGCATTCGGTTCAGTTCTGTTGAAACACTTGGAGATAGAAGTTAACTGAAAACACATATTTTGAAATGTAAAAACCTTTTAACGTTATTTAACTTTTGCCAACAGACGCATTTCGCCACCATAAAAGTTGAATGTGGGCTAAGACTATAAAGTTTTTGACTCTTATGTTTGTTCTTTCAGTAGCTACAGTATAAGTAACACACAAGAAAAAACATGCAGGATGTAAATCCTCATTTCTTCCTTTTCTTCTTTTCGATCGAGGTCTTGCAAGTTGCTATCTCCCATGGTGGAATCTGTCCGTTCTCTCTTGTTTAGAAAAATGACTTGTAAGAACAGTTTAGTCGTACTTGGTAATCTTTTTTCGCCCATAGTCATCTTTTCTGCCGAGTTTTTTATTTTGCCATTTACACATGTTCAGTTTATACTTGGTCTTCTTTTGAAGTGCAGAATAAACATATACGGGAGACTTAAAAAAACATGCAGTGACACTTGGACAGCGTAGGTCGTACGTAGTAATCTACTTCCGTGTACAGTCATCCTTTCTGACAAGGTTCTGCATTTCGCCACCTGCGATGAGTCTGAGCTTTGTATCTTGTGTTTTTCGTTTCCTGAAGTATGGGTATAATCTCTTACGGGTTAGACCCAAGACAACATAGAAGATCATTTGACAGCAGTTAGGCCGTAAGTGGTAATCCTTGTCGACATATTTTCATTTTTTCGCAGATGAGTTTCTGCATTTCGCTAACTTCACTGGTATGTGCTTTTTTGGCTCTCGCGTTTCGCTTTTCTTGAAGTACGGCATACTAAACCATTACGGTTCAGACCAGAGAGAACATTTGGCAACAGTCAGGTCGTCCGTAGTTATCACCTAAAGTTACCTTTCTGCCAAGGGCCTTTTTTTCTAACGATTCTTCTAGCTATTCAATTAATATATTTTATTAGGATTCGATTGTCGAATTATCTCTGAGATAAACATACCGCTGGCGAAACGAAAACAATCGTGTTTATTGTTTCTTTTGTTTTCTTATTTTATCGATACAGGCATAACTGAACGAGAGTATATTTCAAAACGTGTACATTTATGTGTCATACTTTTGATAAAACAAAACGCCGTATCTCATTGTATGGCATATTGTTGGAAAAACATCGGTGGGACCATTTATTATATCACGTAACACGTTTTGCAGTGATTGTAATCCAGTTTTCATTATGACTACAAAAGGCAATAGTTGGTCTGTTTTTCGTAAAATATTTATTACTGATTGTTTAAAGTTAATTAAAAATCCTCTTTATTCAACCTTCTTTAAGACAGAATGTTCTAACATTGAGATATGAAATCTGAGAATTAATATTTATTTTAACTAGTAGTGAAGTTCCGCAGTGTCCCTTTTAACACCATAGGATTACATATCATACGTAAATACAAACATATGCTGAAATAGTTTCGTTTTATGACCGTCTTACACTTTAAACCACCGAAGAAAATAAAGTAAGATATTTAGGATTTGACGTGATCGTTGACTTTTACGACCTATCTTGAAGCTCGTTGTTAAGACATTTTTGTCTTTATTGGCTTGTTAAATTTTTCTCCAAAACTGGAAAGAGTACTAAGAAAACACATATTACTATGCGACAATCAGATAAATAAAATGTTACACTGGGTTTTATGTTCATTTATATAAATTTCAATGTGTCCAGATGTAAGTGCATGTAAATCAAAAGAGTGCGAGGTCTGGGGTCGATAATGGGCATTGCCCTGGAAATCGTCTCCGATAATTTAACTCGTCCGGTTTGAAAGTATGTAAAATATTACATACCCATTTTTACAATAAAACATAAGATATTTGCTAATGCCATCATTACCACGTTAAAGTTCTTGGGAACAATCGTCAAACCTCTACGGGTTGAACCTAAGGATAAAGGAAGACCTTTGAGCACCGGTGGAAATCACGTGGGCCCTATCAACTCCTCGAAATTTATTATTCCGATATCTGGAAGGGCGTTCCTCTTATCACCCCTTCTTAGCTTGGTCGCCCTAAAGGAAATAGGAGGGCTGCTCTTCAGGCAATTTCAAAGGGCCACTCCAATTTCCCCCGGGCGGCCTCGGTCCTCCGCCTTTTTCTTTTCATGACGGTGCTCCGACCCTTTCTGGAATGTTACAATATTGTTTTAAGCCTACAGATTTGGGAAAAAATTCCTTCTTTTGTACTGAAATCCTTAGGAGCTAAATCGTTTATGTCCCTAGTACGATTTACTTCCTGTTCACTGTACTAACTGCATTATGCCTTCTGTATTAAACTTAATTTCTTTTAGAATGGGAGTTAAGATTTGACATATAATCCCATATTTCATAACATTCAACTTATCTACCATAATTAATGTTTAATTAAGGTTTTGGTTGAGATAAAAAAAGTCAGTGCCACAAGCGGGATCCGAACCCACGACCTACGGCTAAATACGCTGCTGCTCTCCCACTCGGGCTATCGTGACTTCGATCCACTCGGACACCAACTTCCCATCTGAACCTCACCTTTTTTGAATTTTCCCTCCTTTTTGCCACTTTTCAAATGTCGTTAATCTATTTGATTCTCGGCGACAAATGAAATGGTCACGGAGAGCTTTAGTGAAGTGTACATCATTTTTCTTATTGCATCTATTAGGTTTCGAGGTCCGATTGTCCTGACTGTCCAAATAAATTCTTTTCACTTAAATAATGTTTAATTGAAAAGAATTTATTTGGTCGACCGGACCACGAAACCTAATAAATGTAATATATAATAGATGTAATATATTTGACAATAATTTTTATTTTTTCTCATTAAAAATATCAATTTTATTCGAAAAATCCATTCATTTCCTGTTTTCTCGAAAACTTATGTAGTTTTTCAACATTGAAAGCTTATTAACTTTGTTGTTCTATCACCATTCCACCAATACTAGGGACAGGTAATGGGGACTCCCCAAACTAAAACAAAAAGAACTTTGTTTTTCCATTGAAGGTCATGAGAATGTGGAAAGTAAATAAGGAAAAAGATACCTGGTATAATTTGATTCAAGAATTTAGTATGGCAATGTCGAAAGACTACTACTACTACTAGGTATTATTTTATCTCTTTTTGCTATTTTTCAGAATTTTCTTCATTTCCCGGAATTTCTTACGCCTTAACTAGATATATATCTATTTCGATTTATATCTTTAACTAAGATTATACAGCTATGTGTTCATTGGAATTCTAATAACATCTCTTGCGTCTTAGTAGATTGTTAGATTGTTCGTATTTGTCTTTGAGGGCTTAGTTTTCTTCAGATCTCCCTTGCTTAATGCATATGAAAAAGTAACGTTTTGACGGAAATTATTAGTGATTGTCTTGAAGTATGGCGGTCAAGCGGCGACCCCCTAGTACTTTTCAGCATTTTTCTCCATAGCTAAAATCATTTCCATGGTTACTGCACTTCTCATTTTTTAAGTTCTGAATGACTTGTAACTCTTCTTAATTTGAATATCGACGACAACACGATAGAATATTAATCACGCTTGGACAAGATCTGTTTTATATGTATTTATTGTAGGAGGGTTATGGGTCTTCAAACTACTGGGGTCATCGTCGGGCCTCCGCATGTTTTTACTTTTTGTTTTTGTTTTTCACGCGTATTTTTTCCAACGGCAGCCCTTTGAGCGTCTCGATCTGGTTACTAACAGTGTTTTATATGTATACTACGGCGATATCATACATGCTAGTCTCTCGTTTTTAACTTGACTTCTATCAAATAGAAACGAAAACGTAAATATACATACAGACAAGATGTGCGCATCCGACGACCCATCGGAGCACCGTGACCGACTTGAATTCAACCCCAAGCCCGGAACCTGATCTGCGCGGGCGACATCCAGCAGGACTTCTATATGAGCATTTTAATTTTACAAAAATATTTTGTTTAAAAAAGTCTAAAGTTTGAAGTAGTAAATTGATATACCACGTCATTTAAGCTTCACTGTAGGATCCTTTTTTGTCAGCAATTGTGGTACTTGTACTTCCTCAAAATAACAAATCGGTATGATAGATATTGCAATAGTTATAATGGGTGGTTCTGTTACCATTTTGGAACTTTGATTTTGGAATAATTGCTTATCATCGGAATATGCAAGTTTCTTACAAGTACGCTTTCAAGTATGATTGACTTTGACTGTCCGCTATCTACGTTTTGCACGTAGGTTGTGGACAGGCAAAGGCAAAGTCATACTTGAAAACGTACTTGTAGGTAACTTGCATAATCTGATTATAAGCATTAACTGCTCGAAATCCGGAAACTACACTTCCTTGTACTTCTATCGATAGTACTCCTTGTATACAATGATTTTGAATTTTAGGGCTGACTCTTTCGAGAACTTATGCCTTGTAAAAATAGAGAAAAATGATTAATAAAAAAAACCTCTTATGTTTAAAAAAGTAATAATAATAGAGCAATGCCCTTTTTAGATAAATTTATTTCTATGATGTTCGTATGTTTTTAGGCGATGCATTTTAGTGCTGATATTGTCTAGAATTTTTCATAATTCCTATTTTGTTTCCATATTGTTTGTTTCCATAAATGTTTTCGTATTTATATTTTCAATATTGTAGGCCCAAATGTAGTTATTGACGTATAATTTTTTTTTTGCTGTTGTAATGTTATTTTGCTGCCTTATTTAGTCGTTTAAAAGAGTAACGTGCTTCTGAATCCATTCGTGTTTTGACGTTTATCAACACCTGTAGGCTCCCCATAATTGGCTATTTTGTGGCATCGCAAGATCGAGATTATTCGAATCGTTTCCGTTCGATTGTGCTCACGAACTTTTCTCATTTTAGTCACGAGTCCGAGATTCACCGCTATCCTTTCAGCTTGGACGTTTTTCGTTTTTAGTTTTAAACAATGCGCTTTTGTTACCTTCAAGATGGTAAACTCCATCCTGGATAGCATGCCGCCATTAAAAAGTTAAATAATAAGAGGATAACCGTTTAGTGGAGCTTGATCTAATGGTTTCGGAGTAAGCCATCTCAAGCCCCAAGATAAACTTTCGGCTGTAATTTTAAACTCAATTTACTCTTGTATACGCATTAAATCTCCTTGTTTTTGCTGTTCCTGACATTCAACAATGACTTCCTCCCTCGCTGTTACGAAAATTTGCTTACATGCTTTATAAACTATCGAACAAACTAATTTCTTCATATAACAATATTTGCCTTGGAACTTTCAAAATTTGAATTATCCCTGAACAAACCAGTTTCAAAAGAGACATTGAAAAATCCGCCAAATTATATTAAAACTATTAACAGTACATTTTTTTCTTGTTACTACAAAGTTGGGTTACCGTTATTCGCAATATAACGCTTCATAAAAAAATATAAAAAATGAAACGAAGTGAAATTAAAACTTCCCTATGACCTGTATCCACAATTACATAATCGGGATCACGGTCTTGATAAAAAAGCAAATTCAATTGTAACTGCCAAGATTCGACCTATTTTAAGGTCATTATCAGGGCAAAACAGTCTTAATTATCTCGATTTGTAGACGTATTTAGGATTTTGAAATATTTACTGAATGTCCGCATGTTACTCTCGCGCTAGCCATTCTTCTTTTCCAACATTTGAGACTATAGCCTTAAAGCTCCTTAAAGCCTCCGCTGGGAGTATAGGATGGGAAACATCGAGAGCTAATAATAATTATTATTGTAAGCAAAATTAATCATTATATAAAAACAATATCGGAAGTATTTTTTTAGAAATGATTTTTTAATTTATAATTTCTCTGAAATTTAAATCCCCAGCATAATATTACTCTTTGTTAAACTTGTTCTTTTAGGTGCGTTCTTGGAATTCTCCATCTGTAAAATATGGCAGATCTCTCTGTTATGGCGCAGAAGTGGGCCAACTTCTAAAATATTTATTGCCAACGGTTTGTTTCGCACACATGATATACGAAACAAGGCCAACTATTCCAGATTGTGCAGAATATAAATGTCCCAACATATACACCATTTAGTATAACGCTTATAGAACAAAAGAGGAGATGAACGTTTGTCTTTTTCCATAAAAATGGGCTGCAATTTGCGAAACTAATCTTTCAAATTGTACTAACTTTATAATATTAATCCATTTACGTTTTCGTGGTCAATTGATCAAGTTATTTCTTTCAATCGATTAATTATTCTTTCTATGCAAGGTCTTGGTTGAGATAAAAAAGTCAGTGTCACGAGCGGGATTCGAACACACGACCTTCGGCTAAATACGCCGCTACTCTACCACTTGAGCTCAACCTGGAGAGTGGAGCTGAGAATCCAATCCGATTTCCACGGCATTTTAAAATGGCAAAAAGGGGGAAAATTCGAAAGGTTGTAGGTTGTGATGGAGAGTTGGTGTCCGAGATGATCGAAGTCACGATAGCCCAAGTGGTAGAGCAGCGGCATATTTAGCCGAAGGTCGTGGGTTCGAATCCCGCTCGTGACACTGCCTTTTTTTATCTCAACCAAGAACTTGCATAGAAAGAATAATGAATAATAATTGATTGAAAGAAGTAACTTATAATCTTTTAACTAAACACGTCCAACGAGGACAACAACACAACTCAGGGCCGAAGAAACATTACTCACAAACATCATCCACAGCTAGACCTAATCTATCAAGGAGTGAGGGTGCTAGGCTAGCGATTTCGGATTCGAATCCATAGCCTGTCTAATTTTATTTTAGATTAATTCGGTAAAATTATTGCAGTAGTTCAAATAATTCTGACCCCTAGACCGTGACACCCAATGGGTTGTAGGACTCTCCTGAATGGCAGGGTTTACTTTACTTTTTACTTTACCGTTCGTTGAAACGTGGCAAGGCAATGTAGAAATTTCACGACGGACATAAAATGAGCCCGATTGCAAGTATACACACTAACCGTCCAAAACAGTGACGATAGTACCTAGGTAGGAGGATATAGGTTTACCACCCCATAGACCCCTAGATAAATCTCATTATTCTTTCGTAGCTTTGTCTATCAGACAGCTTGATGAGTTTGTATTTTTCATCACTGAAGAATGCAAGATGTCTAAATGCCAAAAATAATCGGCAACGACTAGAATAAAGGTTTATCACCGAACGTCTGTTGATAAATCTCATCATTCTTTCTTTAACTTGGGTTGGCGTTGTGAAAATATCATTAAAGCTGTTTAAATAACATCACTGAAGATGAAGAGAAGACGAGAGACGTCTGATAGACCAAAATGATCGGACACGTCTAAAAGGAAGAACGCCAGATTTTGCTTCCGACTACATTTTATGTAATATCAGTTTTCTTGATGAGACCTTGATATTTGGCCTTCCTTTTGTTATTTTGCTCGATTTTGAATGGAACGTGAACCGGAAGTCAAATGTACATCCTGTACATTTGACTATCTATCACAAATGTAATTGTCAAAATTAGAATTGCAGGAGGAAAAAGGAGAAAAATTAAAAGGACAGGCAATGACAATTTCCGAATAAACTACTTGTGTTCATTCAACTGCAATTTTCCACGTCGGTCAAATTGTTTCACAAACGCTGTAACCTGGGCCGCCATTCCGACCGAAACCACAACGCCGTGATGAACGGTCGGAAAAGTAGCAATTTCGAACATTATCTTTCCGGACTTCCCTCCGGCTCAAATCGAAACCGCTTTACAGAACATCGTTTCGTAACCGGCTCTTTAAGTGAAAACACCCTCCAGGCCATGAACCCTTATTCTGCTTGTACTGGCTAAACTTTTCTCAACCAGGTACAATGCTGTCCGTATCTCACGTCAACAGGTGAACGAACCACATGTTATCAGCTGCGTTAACTGCTTTCATTCCTCAGGATAAACGCAATCTCTTTTTGCTTTCTCACACCTGTTTTTACGCGGAACAATGAACTTTCAAACCTTTAAGCTTAGACACCTTAGAAATATTTTTTGTAGTCTTATTAACTATTTCTTTCTTTTGTTTCAGGTGAGCCTCCATATACATAAAATTGCAGTGAGTACGATATTTTTCCTATATAAACTACAATATATTTTTGAATTGATCGATTAGGCCAATTAATGACAGTTTGATATGCAATTCAATAAAAATGAAACCAACGAAAGCGATGAATATATGCTTTCTATAACGTAAAGTTACAACCCATCAAACAGTAGCCTAAAACAAAAATTACAAATTTTTATACGATTTTATTGTTGTAATTTGCTAAGTAGAAGTTAATTATATAAGTCTCAATCAATGAAATACAAAATATTTCTTATATTAAAAAAAAAGTTTAATTGTTTAAGCCGTCTATGGGGCCTTATCGCTAGCGTACATAATTGATGTATTTTTAAGTTATTATTTAATTTTATATATACATATTTGTAAGGTGCTTATATCCGAACTTCTTCAGGCTAAATTTTTTCTAGTCGGATTTTGTCCTAAACATAATGGTAAACAGTATACCTTTTCTCACCTAAACACAGTCGGTTTTTATAGTCTTTTCTTTACATCCTACAAGACTAACATCCAAAATATGTACCAGTAAACTAAACGCCTCATTTCCCGGAAACAGTGTTGCTCACAGTGTCCAACCAGAGATGGAATGAAGGGGAAAACGGTGGCAACTATTTTACAAATTATAGTATTAATTTATTTAATATAAATACACGCGCTAACATTTACTAATTAGACGATTAGAACCACTTGAATCACTTCGTTTCCCGGAATCAGTGTTGCCTACAGTGTTACCTAAAGTGGAATGGAGGGAAAACCAGTTTTAACTGTTTACCATATTATAGTAATAATTTATTAAATATATATGGACTAACATTTATTGATGTTTGCCAATTAGAACCTTTAAATAGTTTCATTTCCTGGAATCAGTGTTGCTCACAGTGTGACTACTATGATGAAATGAAGGGAAAACAGTTTCAAGGTTTAACGAAACTTGATACAAATGTCGCACATGTGTTCCTCGGTCTTTATACTGAAAGTTTTGTTAAAATCCCATTCTAACATTTCCGATCATAACACCCAAACTATCATCCGTTTTTTGGTATAACCGGGCACATTTATTGAACAAATCGGCCGAGAAAATTATGTCAAAAAAAGGTTTACAAGATACACTCTCCTTGGAATATTAAAATCTACTTTCAGTTAATTAATCTTTAATGTAAGGTATTGGTTGAAACGAAAAAGTTAGTGTCACGAGCGGGATTCGAACCTACGACCTTCGTCTCAAGACGCCGCTACTCTAACCACTTGATCTATCGTGACTTCGATCCACTCGGACACCAACTCCACATCTCAACCTACAACCTTTCGAATTTTCCCTCCTTTTTGCCATTTTTCAAATTTCGTGTAATCAGAATTCGATTCTCAGCGACTTAAGAAGTGGCCATTTTTCAGGTCATGGTTCGATTCCCGCTCGTGACACTAGCTTTTTCATTTCAACCTATACCTTGCATAAAAATTAATTGAAAATTAATAATAAATTAATTGAAAGAAGTTATTTAGTTAATCGGACCACGAAATATAATCGATTAAAATCTACACACATTTCATTGGCGCAATGAAAAAAATTTGGCAGTTCCAAGAGATTACTGGATTTTGAAAAGTTCGCTCATTTAGAAAGCTTATTTAAAATTAATGGATGTTTCCTACATAATGTTATATTACAATTTGGTGTCGACGTCCAGCCAATATAAATTGTTTTATTTACCTTTACGAAATTCTGGTAATCTTATACCTCGGTTCGTCAAGTTCAAGATCAATCCCCTGAAAAAGTTTTTTATAAAGTCCCAGGAAGTTCGCAACCAACAATCGTAGACGGGTCGATCTCGGATTCTCGTTTTATAATTGCTAAGCCTTGAAATGCGTTTGTTTTCTTGAAGTCCACGTTTGAAATTACCTGCTGGGCACATCCAACGGATAAAAAATGATGTAAATTACGTGCATGAAAGAAAATAGGAGGTGTGGGTGAATTAAATTAATCGAAATGTGCTTTATCACAGACGACTTCCGATTAGCTCTGTAAAAAAAAACCATTCTGATCGTCTTAAGTTTCGTTTTCTTTACCATATTCAGAACATGCCAAATAAACGTGTTAATCATTAAACTAAAGCCAATTAAATGAGTTTTGAATATTTGGTAAAACGTTATTTTCCGTACAATGAAAAGGTAGATCGTTATTTTGTATGGATAAGCTTGCTTTTTACGTCTTTAAAACAATAGATGTAAAAGTTGTGTAATTACATGTGATATGTAATTAAATTTTACAAGTATAACTGTTCAACAGAAAGATTATGAAGGGATGGTTACCTTTTATGGAGGTTTATTCGTTGTTACTAGAACCAACAATTAACGTGCAAAAAAAAGTATTAAAAAAACCATAATTTTATTGTTTAACAGTTTGTTCCACCTTATAATAACAAATCTTTATAACTTTCTGAATTTGCTTAGAATAAAACGCTGCATCGGGATTGCATTAGAAAAGCGTTACTCCATGCCAAATGAAGTTTGTTTAAAAATAAAAGAGAACGTCCCCTTATTGTACATTTCGGTCCCAAAAGCAAACATGGAGATGTTTATAAAACAATGAATCCCCCCACGTTGTTTACTCTTCGTTCCTTCCTCGGTTTCTAATTGTTCTGCGAACGTCTCACACTCTCCCCCGGTGGGGCCACGGGCATCAAGAGCAAATTGCCTTTACGTCATGCCTTAGAAGAAGACTGCACAATGTAGTAATTTGTCCGCAGTTTTATTACGGCGTTTGTAACGAGTTCGCACGTCCACGGAACTCAGAACCTTGCAGTTTTCCTAGATGGCAATCAACATGGTTGTAAGAAACTGAGAGAGAACTATGTATAAAGATTGTAGGATTGATCTAACCGATGGTTAGGCTCGAATGAGTAACACGATTAAAAGGGGCCTTGTATATTTTTTTCTATGCAGACGTGTCTTGGTTTTGACGGTCGTTGTACTCTTGTTGAAAAAGAAGGAAAATGGGGCGGCTTCTTTTGGATATTCAGGATCGGTTCTGGTTTTGTAAAATGAAATTTGACACCAAAGCCGTCTGTTTGCCTCCTTATTACGTCATATGTGATGTGTCTAAACTGAAGCCTCAGTGAACCATCATTAAGTCCGTAGATGGCTTTTCAACATGTAACTATGATTTGAGGAAGGGAAGTCAAAGAACTTCTTGTTGAAAAAATCGTACCGCAGATATCAAACGTGACATGAATAGAACAACACAGACCAACAACATTACATATAGTCCATTAGATTTCGTGGTCCGATTGACCAAATTTTGTCCAATTAAGCCAAAAAGCAATACTTGTCAGGAGAGGATGTCACTCCTTAGGTCATGAATAGGATGGATGCTTTAGAAGACGCTAAACAAATTAAAAGTTTTAATAACAGGATTAAACTAACATAAACTTTATAAATCTAAAAGAAAATGAAACCCTTTTGTCTTTTAATGAATATTAGTTATTTTTTTCTGCCCACTGACTATTTTTCGTTGGGCGAAAGGCTTTTTTGACATATTTTCCAGCCTGTTGAAGCGTAAATGTTGAGTAAAGAAAAGATGAACGGAAAATAAGGCAACGACTCCTGGGCGAGGAAGCGAGGTAGAAAGGAACATCTGATACCATGACAATAACTGGTTCCTGACCCTGGCGATACACCTCTGGCATTTTTAAGCAAATTTAATAAGTTTTTATATCAATGTCGTCCTTCGCTTTGGTTTTTTCGTTTTCCTCTATTCCATCGGGGGCGATCTTATCTTTTCATCTTTCGTCGTCATTCCAGACCGGGCTGGCATAGTCGGAGATTTTAAGAATGCTTTTCGTGTTTCGGCTTTGTGGATCAAGATTACGATTTGGCGAACCCTAGAGGGAGGCGAGCTGATTGATCATGACAAGTCCATTGACTACTCGGTAGATTGATCGCCGCTGAACGTAGAAAGGAAGGTTAATTTACATTGTGCCGATCATCCGGGGACTTTTATCGACATGGCTCTCTTCTGACCCAATCCAACTAGAATCCGGCACTTAAAGAAGTGAATTTGCTAAACAAAAACAAATCGAGGTCAATAGGACACGAATATATGAAAAATTATCGTTTTAATCTAAATGGAATATGTCGATTTACGTGTGGTGTTTAGTGACCGTTACTTGATGATTATTTGGAGATCGGGAGATGCGGTCTGGTGTGACGTAGGTTTTAGAAAAACATTTTCTTTATCGTGCGAACGTTTCGATCTTTATTGATCTCATCTTCAGGGCTCAAAGGGCACTCTCAACACGACAGACAAGAATGACACACACGGAAAACAAACACTTTGAGCCCTGAAGATGATTTCAATAAAGATCGAAACGTAGTATGATAAAGAAAATGTTTTTCTAAAACTACGTCACACCAGACCGCAACTCACGACCTCCAAATAATCATGTCAATTTATATTGACATTATTAGCGATATTTGTTAAATTGTACAAAATTGATACTATCAACATAAAATGTTTGGATGTTCAAGAAGCATCATATATAAACAAATTACTTAGAATTCCATAATTTCATCTGCATTTGTTAATTTTTAGAAAATCCACACAGTATGGAGGTAATAATAAATTTATCACTTGCTACAGGAAAAATATTCCGTAAAAATATCAAGTAATAATTTATTTGCCTCTCCGTGAATATATAATGTTTTCAGAGAAAATTGTGCTAGAAATACGTTTGTCTTTATATACTTCTACATAAAATATTAAAGGTTGAATTTATAAACTTGACGATTTCCTCGAGATTATTCCATTTTCGGAAGTTGCTGAAGTGTTAATAATTTAAATTCGACGGCATTAGCTGTTGAACTGTTACCATTAAATAATAAATAATCACTGTAAACATTAACACGTAATGTTATGACACCTTTTCTATCGATATTTGGATTTTAATAATGAAACTGCAATTTTGGAACAAACTATTTTTAATAGGTGAAAAGGTTAGTTCTACCCACAAAATCGTTTTGCAGTGGTCCGGATTTTGAACATTAAATGCTCATCAGCCTATGCGAGTATTCATTAGTACGTTATGTAGAGTCATTGTTACTACTACTGGCAGTCAGACAGTCACTATGCCTGTTAGGAAAATGCACTTGTAGATTACATGCACAATCTGCTGCAAAAACCAAGTTGTCGGTAGAACCATCAACCGTACTTCCTAGTACCTGCCCATAAAACTTTTACTCACCAGACAAATGCCCTTTTTAGATAAAATGATCTGTATTGTAGACCGACAAGACAGTCAGCCAGTCATCTTGGAAACGTGCCTGTACATAACTTACATAGTTTGTTGATGAGCATTTAATGTTCGAAATCTGGATCACTGCAAAACCAGTTCGTGAGAAAAGCCATCTTTCTATCGATCATATTTTTACTCACTTTCCGTACATTGAGTCGTATTTTACTTTATTCGGCTTCACTGTTTTGTGAAATTAATCCTCGTAAAAATAGACTCAAATGGCACACAAACCTCTTATATTTAATTAAAAAATAGAGAAATGCCCTTTTTAGATAAATGTAACTAAATTGGAGACCGTCATCTTATAGACTGAAGATGAGCACAAAGCATTAATGTTCGAAATCCGGACCACTGCTAAACCAGTTCCTGAATAGAGCTATCCTTTTCAATTTCGAATTAATATAATAATATATACTTTATTACAATATATGTTATAAACATTACAGTAGCATAATTTAAAGTAATTTTTGGCACGGGAGTCCTTTGTTTTTCATGTCGTTATTATTAGTCTAGGATCAATATCGTCAAATCGTACGATGATTGAAAAACAAATGGGCAAATGTTTTCTAAATATTGTACATATAGCAATTCGTCACTCAATATATATTTATTTCGTATATATATTTATCTATTTACATTCTCCAAAATGTTAAAGATGTAGTTTATTTTTTCTATATTTTTTTAACGTTTGATTGAATTACCTGTCAATGGACCAACTAGGGGTCCCTAATTGTATTGAGATTCGGTTGCCTGCGCAAGCTGGCAACAAAGGAAGTTTGCGGTCAAAGTAACAATAAGTAGAGCCGTGCTGTTCCTGATTCCTGGTCAATGACGCGTGGAGCTATTTTATCCGAAACAAATGAAAGCTTTTATCTAAACATTTCGCCTTATTCGGACGGAGATTAATCGCTTTCCAGATAACAGGCCGAGTACAATTTTCCGAGCTGTGTTTGGAAAATCTGCCATGAAAAAAAGTGATAATTCTAAAACGACAAACATATGTATAAACGTCTCCATTTGTTTCAATCAGGATTTTCTTCTTTTAAACTGACAAATGACATCCGAGGTGCGTTACGATAGCATGATAACTTGCTTCCCACGCAGAAAATGTGGGCAGATGGAACAACAATATTTGAGTTAGGTCAACTATGCTAATTCGTAGGCGACAAAGTATCCTCATTTTAAAAATAACATTTGGATAAAACTATGCGTATCACAAACTCATTTTTTTTTTGATCTTGCCGATTGGCATTTAAGAGATCTGGGAGATATGAGATTTTTATTTATGGTAATATTTCTGTTCAGCTTTTTTAATGGAATTAGATGTATTCACGATGTTTTTAAGATGTGAAATCGTGTTATCTTCCTATCTATCCTCCAATCTTTGTTGGTGAGAAGATTTATACTGTCTGAGATTCTTAATCCTAGGAGAGGAAAAGCATGAGCCTGAAGGATACACACGAGAGTCCTGAATAAACGTTTGGGAAATTAATAAATAAAATAAAACGTCTTAAGCTTAATGAAGAGTTCTATGTAATAATGGAGATGACCAACAACGATTTAAGGAATAAAGGTTAAGTACAACCTTTCCTCTTCAGGAGCACTCCTTCCAGAGTTTGGTTAGTAAATTACTCATGATTTCACGATCCATTTGCGTTTCCAGACCTTTGCCATGATGGCCCTTCCAGAAGTTTCTGAAGCCTATTTGGTAGGTCTTTTTGAAACAACCAACTGGGACGCCTTCCTCCCCAAATGAGTCACCATTCTAGCTAGTATGGAGAGCGACTGATTAAGGTGCAAGTGCAATTCAGAACCATCTCCGAGCTGATAATGGAGGTATTTACGATGTTATTAAGATGTTAACTCGTGTTAACTCGTACAGAGAAATGCTCAGTTAGATCGTGAACGCCCCCTTATTTTCTTAGCATGTTAGCTGCTCGTGGCGATTGGTAGAACCAAAAATAAAGCTGTAACAGTCTTTGAAGGCTTGTTTTGGATTTCTTTTGAATTAAATTATAAGATGCCAAAAGTTAAGAAAAAAGGAAAATTAATCAATTCTTTCATTCAAAATGCTATCTATGCACTCGAAAAGTACTAACAAATGACACGCTTCAATTCGTGCCGACATACCTAGCTTGTACGCTAACGTTTAACAGCCTACAACTTTATAGGATAGGGGATGTATCTACTGTGAATAAGAATATAAGGACAGGTCAGAAATTAACAATGTATTGGCCTGATTTAATTAATGCGTATTTAAGAATAAAAATACATGTAAACAAAAACAGCTGTTAAATTCATGGCTGCCATGTTGGTTACTACGCCCTAACGGATAGCAATGTGACTGCATTTTCTACCTAACAGCTAACTAACATTGGCCCTAGCCTGTTAGATCGAGCAATGTTAACTGGCCGATTCTTACAAGTCTACGTCATCATTTTTCTCGATTTAACAGTATCTAGCAGAGTTAACACAAAGATCGTGAATACCCCTATTGTCTTATTTTAGAGATGTTAGTTGCTAATCCCATTGCTAGCCTATGCTAACCCATTAAACATGTTAAATGTTTTAATTTCCTTGTTAAACAAAGAAAAACCATTTTTGTTGTACTTTTTTATTTCTTAATCTCTATTATAAAAGGGAGAAGAAAGGGAGCCGAAATTCGTCGAGGGTTTAAACCAGATGCTCTCATTCGATGAGATAGGGGCAACAATTAGCATTGCCTCGGCAGTTGCTAGGAAGCAGTTCTCTATTTAAGTTAAGTTAAATACTGTTTAGAAAGGAGATCAAGAGTTAATTAATAAAACGGCGAAGTATATAAGAAACTATTCTTGAAAGCTGTATTGTCTTTTGGCGCAAATTTCTTTTCTTCTATTTATTTTTCCTTCGTATTTTTGAATTCAGACCAGTAGCGGGAATATGCGTGGCAATATTATAACGGGTATTATGCTGGTCTTGTAAGTAATTTTAACGACTTGTTTTGGGAAAGAGCCCTTTGAAAATCGGCAAACGTGAAATCGGACCAAATATATTACTAATTAAACAAATATTCGGATTATATTTGAGAGTTAAAACGTTCCAGTTTGTCTTTTGTGGCTATTTCGCTTTCAGGGGCTCCCTTTGATTTTAGAAATATTAATGACGCCCATGCTGTCAGTCTTTATAAAAGCCCTTGAGACCTAATCAATTGTTATAATGAAATTAAATGGTCCATAGTTTTCTATCAGGGGTTGTTTTCATATAAATTATTTTTTATTGGAAGATAAACAATGGAGAAAATCAATAATAACGTGATTAAATATTAAATTACAGTAATTATCATAGTGAATACATATTCAGACAAAAAAAAATTGATGGTTTGAAAGAAAATTCACCAAAACACCCGAAAATCATTTAGTGATAGAATAAATTTAAATTTTAAGTTTTAATGTATCGCTAAATAATTTCCGGTGAGTTCGTGAATTTTTTCACACCATTAAATTAAATAATTTTTAATAAAACGCTTGAATTTCTGAACTTGTTTAATTTGGTTTACTACATTCAAATAAGTATGTTGTAATTCGTATAATGATAAAAGTACATACAATTAGTTTAACAAAAGAGAAAATACATTCATACATATATCCGATATTTTACTTGGAGTATATTTGTTCTCCCTCAACATCCCCTAAAGCCCTAAAATTTAACAATTTATCTGCGATCGTCTCTTAGAATGTTTGTGAAAACAATCTGTATCGTCTTTAGGGATGGTTAGGGTTGGGTTCTCTACGGTGACTATTTACAGTTAAATATCGAAAAACTGATTTTTATCGAAATATCGACCAAACTCATTTTTTTCCCTCTTGAGCCACTTATTAGCGTCTAAATATCGACAAAACTGTTGTTTATTGTTTAGTTTTCTCTCTTAGCGACTTATTACGGTCCAAATATCGACAAACCTGTTGTTTATTTTTTTTACTCTTCGGCGACATAATAATATCGACAAAAAAAAAGTTTTTCCCCGCTTTGGCGACTTCTTAGGGTCCAAATATCGACAAAATTTATGTTAATTGTTCTTTTTTGTCTCTTCGGCGACATATTAATATCGACAAAAAAAAAGTTTTTCCCTTCTTTGGCGACTTCTTAGGGTCCAAATCGACAAAATTGATGTTTAATGTTCTTTTTTGTCTCTTCGGCGACATATTAATATCGACAAAAAAAAAGTTTTTCCCCCCTTTGGCGACTTCTTATGGTCCAAATGTCGACAAAAAAATATTTTTTCCTTCTTTAGCGACCTATTAGGTCCAAATATCGACAAAACTGATGTTTGTTGTTCTTTTTCTCACTTCGGTTACATTTTAAGGTATAAATGCTGTCAAAACTGATGTTTATTTTTTTGTTTTCTGTCTTCAGCGACTTATTACGGTCCAAATATCGACAGAATTGATGTTTATTGTTTTTTTGTCTCTTCGGCGACATATTAATATCGACAAAAAAAAGTTTTTCCCCCTTTGGCGACTTTTTAGGGTCAAATATCGACAAAATTTGATGTTTATTGTTCTTTTTTGTCTCTTCGGCGGCATATTAATATGGAAAAAATGTTTTTCCCCTCTTTGGTGACTTATTAAGGTCCAAATATCGACAAACCTGATGTTTAGTGTTCATTTCTTTGTCTCTTCATCGACATATTAATATCTACAAAAAAAATTTTTTTTCCTTCTTTGGCGTCCTATTAGGGTCCAAATATCGACAAAACTGATGTTTGTTGTTCTTTTTTTCTCACTTCGGTTACATTTTAAGGTATAAATGCTGACTAAACTGATGTTTATTGTTCTTTTTTCTCTCTTCGGCGACTTTTTAGAGTCTAAATATCGACAATACTATTTTTCCCCTCTTCGGCGGCTTATTTGGGCCTAAATGTAGACAAAACATATGTTTATTGTTGTTTTTTCTCTCTTCGGCGACTCTTTAGGGTCCAAGTGTCGACAAAACTGATGTTTCAAGTTATTTTTCTAAAATGACATTGTGAAAAAAATTATTGTACATAGTTAATTGACTTAACAGATTTTAACAAACAAATTAGCGCAAAATATTATTATTATGAAAACTCACTATTAATGATTTCTGCTCCGAACTGTATTTTCCCAAATTATTTCAAAATTGTAAAGTAGTATGAAACCTGACTTTATTGTTATATTTGGTCTTGATAAATTGCGAAGTTTGATCAAAATCCATACGTAGGAATCTGATTTTGGTACATGACGGGTACGAGTTTTTCACTTTATTACAGCTAGCTGTAAAAATAATTAAAAAAAATAAAAACCTTAATTAATTGAATGATATTAATTGGTCAAGCGGACCACGAAAAATAGTGAGTGTAAAAATAATTTCCATTAGCATTGCATGCTATCAGCATAGTAGGAAGAATGATTACTGATGTCCGTACATGTCTGAAATATTGGTTCATGAGCCTACTCAAAATATATTTGTAATCTTGTTTATAGTTTGTCAAAATTGTGTGTCTTAATTATTCAGAAATCGTGAAATGCGGTCTGGTGTGATGTAGGTTTCAGAAAAACATTTTCTTTATTGTGCCAACGTTTCGATCTTTATTTAGATCATCTTCATTCAGGGCCTGGGATTTACAAATATTGTTTAAATTTAACAAATACATGTAGGATGTTGAATTTAAAAAATATATTTTGCATTGTATAAATTCACTTTTTTCCACATCCTACAAGTATTTGTTAAATTTAAACAATGTTTGTAAACCCCAGGTTCTGAAGATGATCTCAATAAAGATCGAAACGTTGACACGATAAAGAAAATGTTTTTCTGAAACCTACATCACACCAGACCGCATTTCACGATTTCTGAATAATTACCGACTAACGGTCACTAATCACCACACATTGTGAGTCTTATTGCCCTGAATTGAATCCTCACATATTTTATTTAAAATATAGCAATTCGGTTTGCACAATTGGTACAATTTTGACAGAACTGTTGTAGTATTTAAGTAAATAAATAGTCAAGTTTGCAAGGACATTCTAGAACATATTCAACAAAAAAATGACTGACTTAAAATGCTAAAAAATGCTTAGGGTTCGATAAAACAAGTAAAACTAAATTTTATTTGTAATCGCTGCTCTTATTTTGCCAGCTGCCCACTTTGTTAAAAGAAATCGAATTGACAGTTACGACGTGGGAAAGGACTGGTGTTATGTGGGCTTGAAGATCGGAGGCGAAATCTTGACGAACAAAGATGATGACTTAATAAAATCCCATTGTTTCGACATATTCCAGTCCGATGAGAAATATTTCCGCAGAATGAGTTGTTTTGGCTGGGACCATTTCTAAAATTTCTTGCATTGTTACTAATTCGGGGCTTTCATTTCGGTTCGGAAATATCCGAAAGCCGTTTGATTATCTGTCGGCTCCGAAGGTAATCAGGGATAGAAGATTTTATCACGTACTTATCTGAGGACCGGGGAAGCCGACTACTCCGTCTTCATTACTTCCTCAATTTATCATCCAGTGGTTCCCCTTAGCTACGATTACCCTCTGGGGTTAATTGGAAAAGGATGCGTCCATCATCGCTTAAAAGAAAATTCTTTACCATAGCTATGTGACATAAGTTGTGATGTTTTTGTATGATTATGAAAGGATTCTGCAACAAATGACGCATTTAATTGTGAAGAATTGTTGAATCTGTTTGAACAAAGAAAACGTCGAATTTGCTATTTTCCGCTCGTTTCGAATTCGAAGAATTTACATGTTAAATGTTAAATTAAAATAATTTGGAGGTTAATTAAATTGGTTACTTGACCTAGTATAAATGAAACTTTCGCGGTTAATAAGGACTAAGAAAAAATGTATGTTTATGTACCAGCTAAATGATCTTTTTTTTTTTAATAAACGGAAGATAGCTACATGAATTCCACTAATAGGACAAGGTACGGGCAGATTCTGCAAAATTGCTAATTACAAAGTCAGTTTGCCCAGTAAGACTTTTAAACGACGCCGCCGTCCCAGCAGGAATTCCGTCAGGATACGTCAGATAAGGATTGTAAATTATGGTCCAAATGAAGGCGATAAAGAGCAAATGACCGTTGCTTAGAATTATCGAGCGGTGGATGGTACATGGGGGAACGGGAGGGATGAAGGTTGGCGTCGGTCCAGCACCGATCCTTCTAAAACACCCGTTTCAATGTAACAAATCGTATTTGTTGTTAACTGTTTACATTGTCGACAATTTTCTCCATCTCCGATAAGATCATGATCTGTAAATCCTTGTTGTCCATCCAGACATCTCAGCAGAGTCGTTAAAACCAGTGAAAGGAAAAACAGCCACCTGGTTGGCATTTACTTCGCCCCAACATTGTACATAATTTTTACAATTTATACCTTGAAATAAATAAGAACGGCTAATTTCTTAAAATCTCTAGGAGTTGGATGTACAAATTGAAAATAGCGATACAACCGTTGATTTTAAGAAATGCTTCAAACATTGGCACAATGTCTTTGTCGACTTTAATGTGGAAGGCTAAAATTGATTTACTTATGGAGAGGGAGCAAGTGAAATTTTAAAGTCGTTGAATCCCGCTAAAGTATTGATGGATGAAATTTGGACCTATTATTACAGTCCGGATCTGCTTCCAAATTGGTTTGAATTGTTTATGTCGAAACCCTAGAGGCTGAAAATGTGGTACCCCTGCTTACTTCCATTTATATTTCGTTATCTGGTCAATAATATGACAATTAATAGTATGACTATTCTATAGTCTATTGTCAAAGTTTTGACCAAGTCTATAGTATGGTTTACTCCATCCGTGAGCTTTCCATCGCATTTTCTCAACTAAATCTCTAAGTTATCCAAATAATTGGATGTTTATTGATTCAGTTATTGGAAAGCTAAACTTATTTGTCGTTGAAATGTTGATGCAATCGGTTGCTGGGAATTGACTCAGGAGTCGTAAACATGTATAGCTGTAATGCTCTTATGGATTTTTTTAAAATATCACATATAAAAAGACAATATGTTAAAAATTAGAGTAATTTTACAAAAGGTCAAACCTGATTTATAGAATAAATGTTGAAGCAGTCGGTAGCAAGAAATTGATTCAGGGGTAAAGTGTATTTCTATATTTAGATGGCCCCTGTTAACCCTGCAACTTTGGTTATTAGTGGACAAACTATGATAAAAAAATACCTTCATTTTGTAAAATGTCAAACCTGATTATAGACAAAATTTTGCAGCAGTCGGTAGCAAGGAATTGACATAACGTGTATTCGTTAAATAAGGTGTCTTATCTTAAAATTATGTCCCTAACGGCCGAATAGGGCCGGATGATCCAAAAGCGAAGAAACGAATGAGCACGCCGTCCAAATGAACCAATTCGTTCGGTCGTGTTGGGCCGTGTACGGCCGAAGCACTTTCCGATCCAAATAAAGTTGGATTTTCCAGTCCTATTCGGCCGAATGGTTGGTTACTTCGACTTCAACTGTCAACCACGTGACCTCAAACATTGTTTAACGCCGTTCTTTGCTATTTGCTTACCTTTTCGTTTCGTTTTCATTTCGATGGTTGCGAAAAATTGGTAAGTGCGGTTGAGGAGCAGGCTCTTGGGACATGCGTGATCCACTCTTTCATCGGAGAGATGTCCAGCGTAAGCTGTGGTCAAGGATAGCTTTAGAAATAGAACTTCCAATATTTTTGTTTATTTCTTTCATTCCATTTGTATGTAAACTAAGAATTTTCGAGCAGCAACAAATCTTCTACATCCATTTGGGCTGTGTCGTGAACTGACGAAAATCGGCTACAATGGACGACGGCGTTCGGCTATATTCCCGGTCGTCCGTTTGGTCAAATAGTTCTGTTGAACGGTTGTCGTAGTTCGGTTCCAATGGACGAGCAGCCAATTAATCTGACTCTTTAGTGGTCAAAATGTGATGAAATATAACAAAACCATTAAAAATCTTAACCCTTATTCATACCGAAATATCTGTTCTAATCGACAGCAAGGACTAAGGACATAAAACATTTAGAAAATAATTAATCTTTGTATAAGGTGTTGGTTGAGATAATATATTACGCAGGGCGGGCGACCAGGTCCCGAGGGGTTAAAAGCCTGGGTAGGCCCGTACCCCATTGGTTGAGATAAAAAAGCCAGTATCGAACCTTGAACGACTGAACTTGAGTTTAATCATATGAAATTTTTTTATTGGATATCAAACCTTCTTGGTTTTATGGAATGTTGAGCTTTTTGAGTCGTTTTGTCGTATAGTTCTGGCCTCTTGTTTATTGTTACTTATATTATTATGCTCATTTGGCAAGAAACAAAAAAATCGCACAACTCCTTCGGGAATTATTCAAAAGTAGTAGCCCCGCAGTAAAACAACTGCAAAGGGTCCAAAGGATTGATGTTGCACATCGAAGTTATGGTTCGTCGTCTATCTCAATAGCTGTACAGCAAATATATGGAAGTGAAATAACGGCAGGAAAACGAGGGGAGCCGTTTTGTCACTTCTAAATGACCGTCGTTTCTTCTGACTTGTACCCCTCGAGCTGTCTGAAGACCAGGTTAAGCAGAAATACAGGCCATATATGGTGGATATCCGTTTTCATAACTTGTGCTAGTAGTGGGATGTTTTCTATAATAATACAATAAAACCGACAAGTGATGATTATGATATAGTCATTGTACATTGTGAAATTACGAAGGACGAATTTATGTTACAACACGAATTTTTCTGCTGGATTTTTTTGTCAATGTTTAATCGGCTCTGGTTTATCCTCCAGATCAAGCGATGTTAAATCGCTTTATAACAAATCTTAAAACTGTAGAAAGATTAAACAGTTTTGAAAAACTTTTGCACTTTTTCTGTGAAACTTTCTTGAATAAAAATTGTGAAATTCCAACTTCAGGTCTGAGAGGTCATGTGCATATAAGTTTCCGATAATCCCGGTCCTCCTAGTGTAGATGGTTTCATGTCCGAACAACCAAACCTGCCACTGAGGATGGCTCAAAGGCGTCTGAAAGACCAAACCAGGGAGACTGGCAGACAGTCAATATCGGAAAGGGCCTATCTTCATGATCAATCTCACCATAGGTCAAGCAGGAATCACATAATTTTGATTTTGTATGATAGTACGCTGGCAAAAATCTCAAATTTGTCATCAAAATTTGGAAAATTACTCTTATAACTTCAATTCTAAGTTTTTGAACATTGTCAGCAGCTTGTACTTGAAGCTATACTAGTCTACTTAACAGACCTAAAATAAACCATCTTATTTGGACTTTTATTATTAATTTGATAATATCTGAAAGTTACTGATGTAAGTAAGAATGTTGTAATATGCAAGTTTTGTTTGTTAAATAAAATTCGAAAACACAATGCGACGAAATCCACGCGCGCAGAATACAACAAGAATATAGGGGGTGTAAAAAGGGGTTTAATTAAAATTATATTCCTTCTAAGGTCTAAAAGCTGTTTTATACAGGAGCTTATTGACGAGAAGCTATGTTAATAACAGAATAGTGAAAAAGAAATCTTCACTCAGGTTGTGAAGGTGTAATGAATGGAGACCTTTCTCCATCCCACTATCTTTTTGGGAAGTCTATCTGCCGAGGAAAAAAACCATTGGCATTTCGACGGCCGTCCCGTGTCGCAACGATCCGCCCTAAATTTTCCTTTGGGTCTCGTTACGCCCAAGAATGTTTGTAAAATATGACAAAATAAGAAATGGCGCAACGCGAAAAGAGGTGGTCGTGGGCTATCGCGGACGGCCAATTGCAGAAGTGTGCCTCCGCCGAGGTCGCTGGTCAGAAATCCTGTAAACGTGTGAAAATCGACCTAGAAAAGTTTTTTCTTTCCATATCAATCTTCGTGCACGCGAGAAGGAAAACATAAACGGGATAGGTTATGACCCAGTGTTTCCTCATTATTTGTGTGAGTTGTAAACTAGTTTATTTTCTTTGTAGCTTATCTTATATCCAGGGCTATCTCTTTAGGTCGAGGTAATAATTATAAAAACCTTTCAGCTTCTAGAAGCTTAATATATTGCTATACTCATAGTATTATAATACAATTATAATGAATAAATCATAAAATCAGCTCTCGGTTCTTTTGACTTTTATCTCTTCCGCGTTCAGCCATTATCATTCTTAAATCTGATTAGTTTGTTAGTTCACGCATCTTTTATGTTTTATAGAATGGGCTACACGGTTCTCATAGGCGTGTTAAAAAAAGGGCGATTTTACCGTACTTCCTTTATATTCATAGAGCACAGGGGGTCACGAACAATTAAGTTAGTTCAAACTCAAATATCACACGTTGTTATCTTATCAGTACGCAATGTTTTCCCTTTTAGAGAGTCAAATATAAAGAACAATGCTGAGAACTGCGAATGAAGGTTTTCTTAAAAGGTACAGAATCAAATAAACTAAAGACCTTGATACTTACTTTTACAAAAGAACTCGTCCAAGACTAATTCCACATGTTTCACAGCAAGTTGTTAACTCCCCGGTTTGGCTTTCTGCCTTTCCTGTGGGGCACACTGCCAAAGGCCACTACACATATACACACTAACTAACACATAAATATAAGATAAACATTACATCCTGACTGATTGATAGTTTTAGTAGTTCACCGTGACACAGTGACCTAACCTTATGCTGAGACACGGTTGTCCTTTGCACCCACTCAAAGAACAATCTTGACAGCAAACAGCTCTGCACACTAGGCTGAAAAGGTGGAAGGATTGGAGCTGGGTGCCCATTTGTTGTTCCCATCTTTAACCTTAGAGTATGACGTTCAACCTTAATCTACTTTAGACATACCCAAATGAAGTCCATCGTATCATCACCAATGCCACTGTCTGTCTCACTAATCTAACCATCTAAAAACCTTGATACTTGTTTTTGTATAAGAACTCGTTCACGACTAATTCTACACGTTTCACAGCGTTGTTCACTCTCCGGTTTAGCTTTCTGCCTTTCCCGTGGGACACACTGCCAAAGTCCAGTATAAACACTACAACCCGCAAGTCCTTAAGTTTCCGCAGTGTTGGCATTGTGACTTGTGGCCTGGCGTTATCGTGAAGAAGAATCGGCCCTTTACGAAATACCAATGCTGGACGGTGCATTTTGTCAATTTCTTGGCAGTATTTCTCTCCCGTGATAATTTCACCATAATTCAGTAAATAATTGAGAACAACCCCAGCAATATACCACCGAACATACACTATAACTTTTTATTGGGCGCAGATATTGTTTCTGGAAGTGTTCGGCGCTTCGTCCTTGTCCAACCACTGGACCTGGTTATCGTACAGACCAATTCTTATTGCAAATGATGATTCGATCGAGAAATTATCATTTTAGTGGCTCAACAGAAGAGCCGTGCAAATTTCAAAGCGTTGATTTCTTTGGGCTTCGGCTAGTTCGTGCTTACCCTCTTGTCGAGCTTGTTTACTTTACCAATTTGCTCCAGATGCGAAC
The DNA here is from genome assembly GCF_000648675.2 of Cimex lectularius. Classification (NCBI taxonomy): domain Eukaryota; kingdom Metazoa; phylum Arthropoda; class Insecta; order Hemiptera; family Cimicidae; genus Cimex; species Cimex lectularius. The sequence continues at coordinate 1,267,305 of NW_019392675.1, read as the reverse complement.
AACTGTTGAGTGGTCAAAACCAAGCTCTTCCGCAAATTCCCGTTTGAATTTGAATTTTCTTCAATCAACGTATTGAGTTGATCGTCGCCCACAACGGAAGGCCTATCCCGACCTTCCCTGTCTTCGAGATCGAAATCTCCATAACGAATCTTCCGTGCATTCGCTGATGATTCCCTCCCCCCAAACTGTTTGGATGTTACGTGCGATTTGGGCCGCATTTCGCCCAACTTTAAATTAATACAAATTAATTTTAGGATACTCTACTTTGAATATATTTAATTTCGCAGGTCCTCACTCTTTTAATATTCAAAATATACTAAAATGTTTTGTATAAAAGATGACAGTTAAAAGTATTTATTATAATCCATAAATTAGATTTGAGGATTTAGCTTTGTTTACATAATAAGCACCTGCGAAAATAAAATAAATTTTCAAATCCTGCATTAATTTTGCAACAACCCAATATATCTAACAGTGTAAAAGTGTAGATAAATGGTTATCTAAAAGAAAAACACATTATAAAAATAGTTTTCCAAAAGGTCGAATTTTTGTTTTCACCGTTATTTAAAGTAAATCAGTGCGTTTTAAGACTCGGATCAGACATGAAAATTCTCATTAGTCGTGCAATTTGCTAAGTTAAAAAATATTTCCTCTCTGTCTTCTTTCCCCGCCGCGGCCTGATTTAATTTCTCAATCGGGCAAGAATTCCACTGTGGACGTCGAGTTATCCCCGGCGTTCGTGCGGTCCAGATGGGTCGAGGAGGGTTGGCCCAAGGACGGTGGACCATTGTCTGACTTGGCCATATAAGGTGCACCACCCACACCATCACGTAGCGAAGTCGGTTCGCACTCTTTGCCGACTATCACCCACAACTTTCCTCTAATTCTCTTTTGTTCACGCCTTTCGCCAGATGAAGAACATTTTGATGACTAGTGTAACTGGGAACAAGGGAAAAAATACTTTAGAATGTGTGGTGTTTAGTGACCGTTCTCCAGTGATTATTCGGATATCGTGAGATGCGGCTGGTGTAACATAGGTTTTAGAAAAACATTTCCTTTATGCCAACGTTTTGATCTTTATTGAGATCATCTTCAGGGCCTGGAATATATAAACATTGTTTAAATTTTACTAATACATGTAGGAGGTGAGAAGAAAAATGAATTTATACGATGCGAGAAAATTTTAGATTTAAAAAATCAATTTTCTAGCATTGTGTAAATTCATTTTTTTAATTTAAAATTTTCTAGCATTGTATAAATTCATTTTTTTATCTAAAATTTTCTAGCAATGTATAAACTCATTTTTTTCTTTTAATTAAAAATTTTCTAGCATTGTATAAATTAATATTTTTTTCTCATCTCCTACATGTATTTGTAAAATTTAAACAACGTTTATATAACCCAGGCCCTGAAGATGATCTCGATAAAGATCGGAACGTTGGCACGCTAAAGAAAATGTTTTTCTAAAACCTACGTCACACCAGACCGCATCTCACAATCTCCGATTAATACTTTAGAATAGAACTAATCGATATTTAAGGATATATATATACAAGCCTTTTGACTACACCCGTGTTAATCTTGATATTTTATTCGTTTATGGTCTGAAATGTCAAGGATTTTAATTTTCTGATAGTAGTTAAACTGTTAGATTCCCGATATTCAGGTCTGTAGAAACCGTTTATACCTGAAGTTTAATTGACACCTCCATATGTGGCTTACAAAACTTCAGACCACTGACATGTTCAATTTTTAATTTGAAGAGAGATTCATTGTGAAAAAATACACGAAAATGAAGTGAAATTCATTTCAAAACCTATAGAAATCTTTTTTGGTATCTCCCTGATTCAAGAATGCGTGTAATTTATATATTTACCGTGTTGATTTGCCATTGAATAATTTAAAAATATGGATTTACATTTGTCACGTGTTTCTATCGATTCGTTTCGGACTTGTTTCGGAAAGTTGGCCAGCGTGATCGCCGAGGCCTTGAAAGTGGTCATCGGATCGTCCCGATCTCCGAAAAACGATTGGAGATCCACGTAAAAAATGTGTTTCATCGTGTTTCAAACAAGTTGGGAATTTTAAACGTTTCCTCTTGAGTGTGTCATTGCGTTTTCGAGGCTAGGGCAGGTACCGAGTCACGTACTGAGGCAGATCTAATCCGGCGATATCCTGGAACAATAGTTCTATTAAAACTTCCCCAACGCCTCGATACTGAAAACTAGAAGGACATTACTAAGATACTAAACATCTATACATATATCCAGGAAGTTATTATTGTACATTTAGTAAATGTACAAACTTATGTTGATTAGATTTTTGTTTCTCTAAGTACGTAATTACACCTGCGGTTCCCAAATTCGTTGAGGAATTTGTCTAGTGTTTTTTTTCTTTTACGAGGGTTCGCAACAGCAGAGGTTATATTCACCCTTGGGGTTGCGGTTTTTTTTGAAAAAAAGCCTATATGTAAGTATGTCCAGCGTCCCTGCATTCGAACCCGGGACATTTGCCTTACAGTGATGAGCGCCGTGTTCTAGGGCATACAGAGCAGAGGGGCAACGAAGATGCCGATAAATTAACAAAAAAAAGTTCGATGAGGACGATTAGCCGTGAATTCTTTTACGGTATACAAAAATCATACAATTGGTTAAGAATAAGTCCTCGATTCAATGGGATAGTATTCCAGGACATAGGCAACTGAAAAAGTTTATATAAAGACCATCGCAGAAATTAACGGCAGACTAATAAAACTTAAGACTTGTTTGGACTAAATACAGTTGGACTGCTGACTAAAAACTGCAGACTCCAAAGGCTATGTACATAGTCGGAGCAGCAGAAACAAACCTGTTCCGATATTGACAGGAAGAAGAAACATAAGAATGTGTCTTTGTTGGTGCGAAGACTTATAAGACATCCAGTCTGAGATTCCTAATCCTAGGAGAGGAAAAGCATGGGCCTGAAGGATACACAAGGGAGTCCTAAACAAAGTTTGGGACCTGACAAAAAGTGTTAAGCTTAATGAAGAGCTCTATGTAATAATGGAGATGACTAATAACGATTTAAGAAACAAAGGTTAAGGACAACCTTTCCTGTTCAGGAGCACTCCTTCCAGAGTTTGGTTAGTAAATTACTCACGATTTCAAGATCTATTTGCTTTTCCAGATCTTTGCCATGATGGCACTTCCAGAAGATACTTGGTAGGTCTTTTTGAAACAACCAACATGGACGCCGTCCTCCCCAAATGAGTCACCATTCTTGCTAGTATGGATCTATTAGAGAACGACTCTAAAGTGGATGTGCGATTCAGAACCATCTCCGAGCTGATAGTGTTTGAATTTCTTAGATGGCTTCTTGGCATGGCTTTGATGGCTGATATGATAATAACATCTTTAGTTTTATTTTGCAATATACTTGTAAGATATCCTCCCGAGGTCTGCAGACTAAATCAACCTCTAGGTTCCTAATTTCCGATAATTTCGGTCAGTCTAAATCTGTTTGGATACACACCATTTTCGTTTCGGGGGTTTGTCGGAGGTGAAAAGGTAGGACGGCATAACAGCATAACTCAGCAGTTGTGTACCTTGCTTGCCGTGTTGCCTTAACGCGAGTCCTTTTGTTTCTAAGGTCGGTTGGGGAGTTTTGTTTCAATTCAAATATCTTAAGTCATATCGTTGAGGTCATATCATATCCCTCGATAGCTTCTTATTTTCATACGTTGGGTATTGTTTTCTTCGCTACCTTCTCATCACTTTGTGATCCTGTGCGATGTTCAGGTAGTAAAAAACTGTATGAAATGTCCTGTACAGACTCAGTACTGAAGATGACTAGAAGCTGAACAAATAGGCGACCAAACTACTGCCATTCTTCGTTGTATTATAAATGCTGCTTTCGCGCACAAAAATCTTCATTTCGAAGTTACATTTTTGATGGAGTTTCTTTAATTAAGAAAGACAGCCCGGACACGAAGATGTTTACTAAAATCGTCGAGAATAGTCCCAGCTACCTTTGGATTTTAACTGGAGAGGCGGTGACAAACGGGAATTAATCACCGACTCTTGCAGGAAATTCCCCCTTTTCCCTTTTAATCTCCGTAACTGATGAACCTCCCCTGAGGCTCGATTGATTTTTGCAGAAAGGCAAATGGGTCGGACGCGATCCACGTTCGTTCCCTCGGCCAATGCCGTGATATACTAAGGATAACAACTGTATCATAGCTTGCCCTTTTAATTCACTAGAGATTTAGAAAGCGGCCGGACCTTGGGGCTTGCTTAAAACAAAAAATTGATTGGATCTGTTGCGATATCCTTACCGTATCGTGCGAGTGGATAATGGCTATCTCGTGGATTTTTGATATGTGAGGGATAAAACAGTGTTTTCTTATGAAATCTTTTTTTCGTTGTAATAAAATGAGAAATATAGCTATAAGCGTCATTTATCATTACAAGCTAAGGAGAAGAATTTCACCTTAACAATGCAGAGTGCGAAGTAAATAAACAAAACTATGAAAAATTCCTGCTGAACAAGGGAGAACAGATTCCCATCTAATAAAAGGGTGGTATGGAATATTTATATTACGAACGGAATAAGGGGGGAATCATCTATAAAAAAAAAATTCCATCCTTTACACCTCATATATCAGCCTAAAATGTCAGTTTTCTAAGGATCAATCCGCCTAAGTAAGAGGATGATACGAGTAATATCATCCTTTGACACGGCTGTAACGTCTGCAAGCTGGGCAGTATTGTTTGTGATTTTAAAAGAGAAATGATAACAAACTAAAGCTATAAAAGTAATACTGTTTTTTAGAACCTTAGAACTGCTATTATTGTCGGTTAAACTTCAATACTTTTGAAATTGTCGGGTTTCCCCTTCAGAAAGGCCCAATTTGAACTTGTCAGATTACAGACGCCGACATCCCCCTTTTCTTCCCCTCTTCGTCCGCCTTCGCATAGCAAATATTTGACTCTCCTGTCGGAAATATGGTAATAGATTCCGTTACCTTTCGGTCGTAGGATGAGCGACGGATGCCTGCCACTGACAATATGAATAATGTAAGTGGACCCTTTGAGTGGGCCTAGACGTAAATGGGGGATCCATCAAGAGAATTCATGCACCCGGTCATGTCGGGTCGATAAATTTATGTAGTCTCTTGTTCTAAATTAAAGCGCATAAATGTATCTAAAAGATGGAACCCGCGGGATTTCCATGGAAATGGGTTTTTCGAATTCACAATGCATTAGACCTCACGGTCATTAAGTGTCAATCATAAAACTTGATAGCTGAGACATAATAAACTTTTCTTTTCTAGTTGTCTGTCAAGCATACGTCTCTCTACATATTATCTTTCTTTCTCGCTCTCTCCCTCCCGCTCTCACTCTCTCTCGCTCTCTCGCCCTCTGCTCTACTTTTTGCTTACAATATTAAATAGTAATTTTGTTGGTATTTCTTAGAAAACATTTTCATTTTTTTTAAATAAAAAGTAAATACATTACTTATTTACATTTATTTAGGCGTTTCGGGAATTTACACCCGTTATCAGCATCTTAAATTTTATTAAATCTCTAATTTATTAATAACCATATTGTATTTTAAAAGAAATGACCTTATTGCATCTTTAATTTAAGTTTATTTATATACAATTTTGTATTATTTCTAAGTAATATTTTAAAAACTTACTTGCCGACTTTAGACTTACTTTTCGTTTTTAAATAATAATATATATTACTTACAAATAATACAAAATGTATGTAAATAAATTTAAATTATAAATACAAGACGGTCATATCTTATAAAATAAAATACAACATGGATATTAATAAATTAGAAATTTAATACAATATAAGATACTGATGATGGTTCTAAATTCCGGAACGACCAAATAAATGTAAATTAGTAATGTATTATTTATCCTTAAAAAAATAACACATTTCAATATTTTCTAACATAAACCAACAAAATTAAAATAAGACGGATTAGTATTCAAAATTCCATATTTAAAATAAAACAACTTTAAATTTAATATTAATGAATTTTTAAGGTTGACATTCTACATTATATTTCGTGGTAAATTTAATTTCGTAATCATGAATCACCTTTAACGTTTATTCATGAAAATACAATAAAATATTTATAAGGGGGGCATCGGTGGCCGCAGCGGTTTAGGCGCTGACACGGCGCTCATCACTGTAAGGTAAAGGTTCGGGGTTCGAATCCAGCGGTCCTGCATTCGAAATCGAAATACTTACAAATGGGCTGTTTTGCAAAAACACCGGCACTCTGAGAGTTGACATGACCTCTGCTGTTGCCAATCCTCGTTAAAAAAAATAAATAAATAAATAAAAGATTGATATGTTGGTCATAAAAATAACTTTAACGAAATTGATATTCTAAATTTTCTTATATATTAACTGTTTATACTTGAACCCCAAAAATATGAGGTCAAAGAGTAACTGGAAACTTGGGTGATATCGTTATTTTATAAATATACTATATTATGTTTATGATATGATTAGATTGGATAAAATTAGCCAAAAGTACCTCTTGTTATTGGTTAGGGGGGAAAAATCAGGGAAACAACATTATTTCTCGTCTGACCTCATTAGATCAGAAATTATTTGTAAGGTACTGCAATGGAGCTTTCCAATGTAATTACACTTCTTGAAATACAAATCAATTTTTTATGGGTTTCTATAAAGTAAAAAAAATGAATTTAAAAAAAGGACAATTATGCCTTTGCACAAGAAAATCTTAAATTACAAATTTTCATATTGGAAGATTAAATAACCGGTTTAAAAATTACCTTTTCACTGTTTGTTAATTCAATGGCAAGTTCGTCTCACTTTTCGATTTCTCTAATATCATTTTACTATTTAACTTAATTATCTAATTAAGACTTATTTAGTGGTCTATTGACGAAATTACTTCTTTCAGTTAATTAATCTTTTTACGTAAGGTTTTGGATAAAATGAAAAATGGCAAAAAGAAGGAAAAATTCGAAAGGTTGTAGGTTGAATCGAAGTCACGAGAGCTCAAGTGGTAGAGCAGCGGCGTATTTAGCGAAGGTAGTGGGTTCGAATCCCGCTCGTGGCTCTGTCTTTTTTCATTTCGACCAAAACCTTACATAAAAGATTATCTAATTAACTATGCTCACTCTTCTTGTTGTTTTTCGGCTATAATGACTACGATTTAACGATACCATAGTGGTTCTGAGTCCGAATCCCGTAGCCCATGGCTTTTTAATTGATCATGAAAAAAGTATTTTCAAGTGGTTTGACCCACGCGTAGTTGGACGTTAAGCCATCTTGTAAATTTGTAGTTTTTTTTATATTACGTATTAAAACCATTAAAAATAACCAATTTGGCTTTGTCTCTCGCAAGTTGTTCCCTCCATTTTACGTAGTCATAAATAATTCTCATAGTTAATTGTCCTCTATAATATACAAATAAAATACAATACAGCTAAAGAAAATTAAATAAAATAAGGAATTTTAATTGAGTACACGATAATTCCTCTATTATTGACACTGTGGAGAAATCATCATAAGGCTGGAATTTGTAAGTGTTAAAATAACTAAGGAGGGTAGAATGCTTAGTAATTTGTACAAGAAGGGGACCTCTCGTAATCGGTTTGTCGTTCGAAAGAAAAATAAAACTGGAGATGCTTAAATAAAAAATGAAGTTGGAATCTGTCAGCCCTTCGTCTGTGACGCATAGTTTCCCTACGATCCAGTTAACTCCAATCCAAGGGAAAGCTTTGAAATTAAAGTCCATCAATATTTACCCTTCATTAGCCGTCATAAAGAGTTGTCGTTTTTAATGATTAAAGGGATGGAAAGGGTGGCGGTGAGTCAGCGATAGGGCGTGGGCCCAAAGGACCTCTTGTTTTCCTTTCCAAGGGTGGTGTTAACGAACCCGCGGGGCGAAAGACGGATGACTGAATGAACCACTCGACATATTACCTGGAAGAACGCCGTCAACCCTTAAAGATAAGCCCTTTGTGGCTAATGGAATGCTTTGTGAGCGAGAGGATCGCCCCGGGGGAGCCGCTCTTCCAGCACCTCTTTTGGATCCTTCCACCTCGTCAGAAAAGTGAGCGTTCAGGGTAAGGCAACTCTGCCATCCAATGATACAGTGTTATCATATCCACATCTTCCCTCTACGTACAATTTTTAATCAAAAAGAGTAAAAACAATTATCTTTTTCGAGGTAATTCGACCTAAACCGTAGAAGTTCTTGAATTGGAATATACCGTATTATTTTGATATACTCTATGCAATGTTAACAAATCTTGGTCCTTTAAGATTAAAATTTAAAAAGAAACTGAAAAGACAATTAAAATTTAAAAAGAAAATTTCCATTTATGCAATTATTAGCATTAAAACTTAACTTTTAAAGGATTTTGTGATGAAATGTTAGAAAAGATGTTTGGCACATTTTTTTATTTGGTCGAACTTATTCCTAAAGACAAATGTATAAAAGTGTAAACATCAGATTCCATTATGAATAAAATTGTTGAAATATGTATCAAATTATGTTATTCAACGGACAGACAGACGAACGAAGTCCTAGTCACTTTCTAGCTGTAGGCTGTTTTAAGCCTCCCTATCCTTCAGTTGTATTTACTGGATTCTGCTTGTATTTGCACATGAGTAACATAGATGTTCTTTTCTTCTTGGTAGAACATGCAAGGCTATTTTCTGCCACACCCGATACTTTTAAGTGCCCGAGTGTGAGTCTGCAATGTACGGTTATCAGACATGCAATGATAATTTTGTTCGACCTTGATGTGCCAGGTCGGAAACAAGTTTATGCCAGAGTTTATCAACGAATTCTTTTGCCTGTCTCTTTCCTTTGATGTTGTTCCACAAGATTTTAACATGATTCGTTCCGCTATTGCCGTATTTTATGTACGTCAGAATTTGATAGAAATTGTCTCTATTGCTACTGAAGGCCTAGTCCTAGCTAGACTGTTCGTTACCCTTTTGTGGGACCCGTACAAGGCAAGACACACACACACACACACACACACACACACACACACACACACACACACACACACACACACACACACACACACTCTCTCTCTCTCTCCCTCCCCACTCTGCCATTACCGGTCAAATAATGAGATTGCAGTATTGCAAAGTATGAAGAAAACTATTTCATGTGGTCATAGGTAGAAGAGACTTTTGGAAGAAAGGCTACCCCAAGTTTAATACGGTTTACTGATGAAGCAGGATAATGCATGATTAAAGCAAAACCCGTTGGACTGGTTCCATCTATGTATCCCCAAGCTGAGGTCCATGCAAAACAATCCGTGCACAGGAGTTGATAACGAAGAGGAAAGGTGCGCGGATTTACATGCTCTTGGACAGTGTCAGGCAGCTTATAAAAGCAGTAAATGCGTATGCGTATGCTAGGTTGACAGAATAAGTAGCAAGAATTTTGCCTTCTATCCCCAGATTTAACTATTAATTTTCATCAATACTAGTGCCCAGTTAAGATTTTATGTCATCTGTATACGAGAGGTAACGCCGACTGCTAGCCCTTTTGGATGTTATAATTTATTTCTACTTTGGGTAGTTATACCTAAGAATCATGATCCGTGTAGGCATGCCCAGTATTATAAAGTTTTCCTCTCTTAGTTTTAGTTGTTTGACATTACGGCGGTAGGTAGAAGCCAGTTCTTGCAAAAGCCTATGTGCAACTGTTCTATCCTTGTGGAGAAATAGCAGCTTTAATAACAACGCCAGGGCGGTCGTCGGCGTACTAGCAACAAGGCCGAAAAAAAGTTAGGAGTTCTTAACTATCAATAGCAGGCTTTATTGTTATTTAACGCTGCTTTTTACTAATTATTGATTCCATGGATGTACATACATATCCACGTGTACAGACAGGGCTTAGCCATCACTTGTCGCAGTCTGCTTGCAATTCCAGTTTTTGTAATTTACAATAAATTACGGGGTCAGACCTCGGTCTCTAAAAATCGGAACAGGGTGGTCAACCACAATTCTCATATTAGAGAATATCTCTCTACATGGAGCCAAGGGAGCCATTCAGTTAAGTGGGACCATTGAGCAACATTTCTCTACATGCAGGACAAATAGAGACGCTGTCTTTGGTAACGTGTTTTTTGGTTTCAACAGTAATATAAATAAACAACATAATATAATATAAAATATAATAACCGCAACGGTTTAGGCGTTGATAGGGCGCTCATCACTGTAAGGTAAAGGTTCCGAGTTCGAATCCAGCGGCGCTGCATTCGAACCCGACATATTTACAAATGAGCACCGGCACCCCGAGGGTTGATATAACCTCCACTGTTGCGAACCCTCGTAAAAAAAAATCCTTGTTAATACAAGGTTAGATTAAAAAACTAAAGATTATATTTGCAATTAGTAATATTATACGTGAACTGATCGTAAAGTGATTGAAAAGTGTGGAATGTATTAGCAGATGGATCAACAGTTACTTAATTGTCTCATTTACAAAGCATTTAACATTACTTTCACACACCAAAAAAAAAAAAAAACAGACAAGAGATTTTCATGATAAACTTCAATGATAAAGATCAATATTAGGAAAGTCAACCGTAAAACATTTGAATGATATCTCTTATTTTTGTATAGTTTATAGAAATTACGTTGTATATGAGTTGTTTTTTTAATTTTTACCCTTCGTTGATCATTCTGGTAGATTACCCTGCGGTTCCGTTTATTTTCGCACTATGCTAAGCAAAATAAAATAATTCAATCTTTTGAAAACGGTAAAAGTTTGTCTAAAGATTAACGTTTAAATAAAAAAATGACTCAAACAAACATTGAATTCCATTTAAGAAATAGAAAATTATATTTATTGGGTTGTCCGGAAAATAATGCAGGATTTTGGTATTAAACAAAAAAAAAGAAACTAGTTACTTTAAAGCAATGTTCTTTAATCANCCTGTAAACGTAAACAGAATATTTTATATAGATTTTTTTTAATGAAAACTTAAAATCCTGCATTATTTTCCGGACAACCCGATAGAAAGGGGCCAATCATCAATTTCATTAGAGACCCTAACACTTAACCACCCTTGATTAAGCATCGCCTGACGTGCTAGGGCAATTTTATAATTTCTTACGCTTTTGAAACCCCCTAACTAAGGAAAATTGAATGAGAAATCAAAAATCAATATTTGATTTGAGAGAAAGTAAGAAATATTGGGTACAGCTTGTATATTTTTTTAATAAATAAATCATTTAGAATCATGTTCTAATCGTAAACAAGGCAATTGTCCTCTCGTGCAAAACAAAAAGGATTTCCCTATTGTTTTGCGTAGGTATCTAACAATTGTCTTTTATAAGAGAAAGTGAAACATGGCATTAATTGTTAAATAACGAAAGCCCAATCGATTTTTGTTAAAATCGTGAATGTTTTACACACAGATGAAGTAATTATTTGAAACAGAAAGCCTGTAGCAAACCTTTTAGCGTTTATCTTCGGGAAAACGGGCAATTTCGTAATTCTAGACAAATTTCTTCCTCGGGTTGAAGTGCCGCGCCGGTTAAGAATCGGCAAAGGAACCGAAGAACGTGGAAAGCGTGAGCGTTTCAAATTACAGCCTGGTTTTTTGTTCAACTCGCCAACTTTTTAACTCAGGTTAACCGGGGAAAGAAGGGGGTGGAGTTGTGAAGTAATTGTTTTCTAAACGTTTCTCGAGTCAGGTATAGCTAATTATCTCTTAGGGTTAAGGTTGAAAAAGTGATAATTTGCGTTGAGAAGGCAAAGGATCGAACTTGCGGTATAGTGGAAAAGAAAACTTCGCTATTTATGATAAGAAAATTAGGAAAAGAGAGCGGGAAAGCATGAGCCTGATTTTTTCCCTTCTCCCAACTTGACAAACTCATACTCACGTTAACCAGGAACCAGGGGGTGAAGTTCTAAAGTAATACTTTTCTGTGCGTTTCTCGATTCAGCTATTGTTAATTATCTTTAAGAATTTGAGCGGGAAAAGCGATCATTTTAGTTGAGAAAGCAGAGGGATTGAAGGAAAAGGTACTTGCGATTCTGAAAAGAGCGGGTTAACTGTCCACTTTAATCCACAATTGTTTACAATTCCAACGGTGTACAAACTAAAATAAGCTTAGCTTTATATGAATTGGCATTTTTTAAATTCTCTTGGCCTTTTGTATCCAATTTCGTAAGAATCCAAATTTTGGTATATCACTGTGGTCTCTCTCTCTCTGTCTTTCTCTTTCTCTCTCTCTCTCTCTCTCTCTCTCTCTCTCTCTCTCTCTCTCCCTCCCTCCCTCCCTCCCTCTCTGTCTCCCCCTCTCTCTCTGTCCTATTTCTTTTTTCTCTGTCTATACCCCTCTCTTTCTTTTTTCTCACTGTCTGTACCCCCGTATCTCTCTTTCTTTTTTCTCTCTGTCCGTACCCCCTCTCTCTCTTCCTATTTCTTTTTTCTCTGTCTGTACACCCTCTCTTTTTTCCCCTCTGCCTGTACTGCTCTCTTTCTCTCTCTCTCTCTCTCTCTCTCTCTCTCTCTCTCTCTCCCTATTTTGTTCTCTCTCTCTCTTCCTATTTCTTTTCTCTCTCTGTCTGTACCCCTATCTCTCTCTTTCTTTTTTCTTTCTGTCTGTACCCCCACTCTTTCTCTCTCTCACCCCCTCTCACTCTCTCACCCTTTAAATTACCCGTTAAGTGGTAGAAAGCTATCTTTGCTTGAAAAAGGTATCACTCTCACTTTTTAAACTTTTTTCTTATAGAACAAGAAGCATAACAACCACGTTTTGAAAATAGAAGTCCTAAATAACTTCTGTTTAAAGCCTAAATTTGACCATTATTATTGTACATTCTTACTGGCTTAAACAATATGAACGTTGTGAAGTTTGGCTCCGGAGTCTTCCAGTTATTCGAACTATCTTGACCATCTTGGCGAAATTTTGTTAGGAACTGTTGATCAGAAATTCTGGTTTCTAAGGATTGATCTTTGAAAATTAATATAAGGGCGTTCGACGTAAACAATGTCTATTGCTTAGTCAACATTTTGAATGCTCTTTAATTCAAAAGTTTAAATATGTTTTGTTTTGGAAAATATGACAATTCCTCTTCAGGTGTTATTTACTTTTTGTCTATTCACACTGAAAAAACGTTTACAAGTTTAAAATATTTGCTTATAAAAGGATTCTTTAGAAATCAAATTGTCTTGTATTGTATAACTTGTTATGGTAACATTACAATACAATTAGTCATCGGCATTCAAAATTATGATTTTATGTTTTCAAACAACACGAACTGGGATGAGGGCAATCAGGAAATTAAACATTCATTCACTTTAAAAGTTTAACAAACGGAGTACATTCACAATTTGAAAATCGTTGGTTTCAAATAAATGTACCCAAATATTGAAATCGAACAGAGCTTTGTACGTATCTGTCAACTATGTATCTTTAAAATATTATTATTTATTATTAAGACTTGGTCAAATTTAGCAAGTCAAATGTAAAATGTTTACTTTAGGACGCGACTCTCCTGAAAGTCTTTGGGATATTTTCTTTCGGAAATGGCGTTCTTTATCACAGAGGGAACAAGGAAATCGGGGTCGGAAATAGATTATTCAAAAACATTCCTTCTGTAAGAAGGTCCAATAAAGTCCCGTCCAAAGTCTAGATAAATTCCGACCGACTGCTCCAAGTGTGGAAGCAAGCGAAACCCGAAACCGGGGTAGTGCTGAGGAAGCAGGCCGACCGGGAAGAGGGCAGAGGAGTCGCATTGTGGGAGGGTGGCGAGTATCCTGTTTCTCATGTCCAATCATTTTATTGATTCTTCCCCTCTCGACGACCTCGTGCCGGGGGCAATGTGTCTGAATGATCCGGCCGGGAACAATTGCCGTCAGGATGAGAAGATACAGGCTACATTAAAAAAAGGATCTTTTCATGCGGTTTCGTTTGATATAATTCGGATTTTATAAAGGGACTCGAGTCCCTCGATCGCCTACACGCATAAAACGTGTGATTTCACTCTCATTTGCCTTTTGAAAGGGAATACATTTAAAAGACGGCAAGTCGTAAAGAAGCCCTCCCTAAATAAATTCGCACTTTAGATGTAAAGAGAATTCAGAAAAAGCCCTATGGAAAAAGACGAAACGAGGAAGAAAAGGAAGCTCGATTCGATTGAATCGTAAATAAGGAATTGTAGATTAACGTTCGAGAGAGTCAGATTGCTTACTCACTTTTTCCGAATTTTGTTAAAATAAATCGTCAATTCCTTTTCCACTTCTTGCCGACTTCAAACTTTTCCTTTCTCCATGAAAATGTTTTAAAAAAAATTTATTTTCCAAAAGGGAAACGGTTTTGTTCCCAACTCCTCTGTGTTTCTAAGGTTAACCTGACTTACAAGTTACCATTTTGGATTTAAAAAAAAAGAAAGAAAAAAAAGGTTTTGTTAAAAATAAAGCTAATAAAATAATAACGAGAAGCTCGATTTGAATATTGAAGACTTGAATTTGATTCCTTCCTAATCTTTTTTCGAATTTCTTAACATGAATCGGAAGGTTTCCTTTTCTTTAGGGCTTTTTGAAAAATTATCCCTCTTTTACACCGACAATCGCTGAATCGAGAAATGTTGATCTTCGTTTTTCTTTCCACCGGCGAGACGATTATTTCCCAACTCCACCCACGTGTCAGCCAGACTTTAAAAGTTACCAAGTTGGACAAAAAGTACAAAAGAATTTAAGAACAGGTAGGAACAGGATATAAGGAGAAGGGAATTTTATAGAACATGGGGAATTCTAGATTAAGGTCGAGAGAGTCAGTGTTCACCTACTCTTTTCCCACCCCTAGACTGGATATAAATTCGTACATTTCTTTTCCTCCTTTCTGTTAAAAAAATCTTGAATTAATGAAAGAATCATTTATCAAGTTTTGTGTGCGTTTTATACGTAAAAATTCTTATACATATTTTTTACATTCTCAAATTAAAAGAAGAATCTTTTAATTTTCTTTAACTTGTAATAGGACAATTATTATGTCAAAAAACCTCAGATAAATTGTTTTTTATAATGTTTTAAATAAAGGGTTAATATTAATTTAAAAAAGGTTTAATTTGAAATTAAAAAAGGTTAAATTGAAGTTAAAAATTGTTATTTGACGGAAAAATCTGTATATATCGACTTAAATACCGTAAGGAAGGAACTTTATAAAAATGATCGTATTTTTCCACCGGCACTAGCTGAAGCAGAAGTGTTACGAAAATAATTTAAAAATTTAGAAACATTTTTAAAAAAATTGATACAAGAAGGGATAATGATTTTAGAAGTTTACTTGAGATGGAGAGGCCAAACAAATTTGACGCCCAAATGTCGTCCAGGATTGGGCGTATAACTGCGGATATATTTTAATTTATTTGCTTTAATGCGTAATTTTTGTTCAAAAGCATATGATATACTCAGCTTTTCATCTTTTTTCACTATTCATTCATTTGGTGTCTTCGTCACTGTCAATATATTTTATAAAAAATAAAGTAAAATTGTCTAAACTGTTAAGCTTAAGAAACTATATAGTTAGAATAGGAAGAACGTAAGCAAAGCCTAACCATACCATAGATTTATATATATTTTATTGTCAGGACATCTGCAAGATATTCTAAAAATAAAATGTATTTAGTTCCTTAATTAATTAGAAATGTATTATTAATATAAAGAAATTCAGACATCTCTTTTATCAACTCTAAAAAAATATCAGTTATTTGAAGATCGCGAGATGCGGCCGGTGTGACGTAGGTTTTAGAAAAACATTTTCTTTATCGTGCCAACGTTTCGATCTTTATTGAGATCATCTTCAGGGCCTGGGATTTATAAACATTGTTTAAATTTTACAAATGCATGTAGGATGTGGAAAAAATGAATTTATACAATGCTAAAATTTTTAAATTCAATCAAAGTATTTGTGACACTGGTTAGAGCAGCTATGTATTGAGCCGAAGGTCGTGGGTTTGAATCCCGCTCGTGACACAAAATTTTAATTTCAACCAAAATCTTACATAAAAAATATTAATTAATTGAAAGAAGTAATTTGGTCAATAGACCACCAAATATAATGGATTTAATTAGTAATAACAATTTTGAGTAAGATTTTTTTTGTCCCCATCCCCTTATTCTCCGTGAAGAAGTGGGTTAGGGCAGCTTAAAGAAAGGACGGTTTTGGGAATGAACTATCGATCCCAATTCCTAACCCACCCGACCAAAAATACCATGAAGTCAGGCCACCCCGCTCTTCCCGGGTTGCCGGAAAATTCTCCCGGATAAGGTATTTATCTTGAGAAAATGGTGCAATTAATAATGCCCGGCCAGTTTTTCAAACGCGTTCCCAACGGTCGGCGAGAATTGCCGATTCACCGGACCGAATAGAAGCCCGGATCGACAATGAAAGCCGCCCCGTTATCCAATAAGGAAGCCAATAGTCATAGGTGGCTGACATAGACAATAAACTGCACGGTTAATTTTCGGGTAACTGGAAATCCGGACTTCAGATAACAGGAACATTGTATAGCTATAGTGATGAATTTTAGCCACCAGTAAATAAAATATAATTTGTGTGTTTTTCTATTTGGGTTTGCCGGGTGGTGAACACGTAAATATTTTCCGATCATTTTAGTTTTTATTTTCCTGCTATTGGTGTCAGACCCGTTTCGGCTTCTTACCATCTTTAATGATGAGACCATAAGAGAGGAAAACTCTGAGGATATGCTGCCGGTAACGACCAATCTAGATGTGTTGAAAATAATATTTTAATGTAAAAAAAGTTCTCGATGATTGTATTAGATGTGAAATCAAATAATTCACTGATAATAATGATGTAATACAGAAAGTAGGTATGTTATATATTAGTGCTTATAACAAGGCTGGTTCAAACGATCATTTTCGACTTCAATTCTCCATTATTCCTGACGGAGTCCCGCAGGGATTTCAGGAGATTAAAGAAACTGTTCAATCAGGAAACTTCAAAATTCCCATGTGGGTCGTTTACGTAAATAAAAATTCATGTATTCATCCTCTCACCTGGGCCGGGCCGCGGTCGAGAGGTCGAAGAAAGTCGGGTTTCGTAATTTGGCAGATTAAAGATTAACGTAGACGTCTCAAAGGGCATATCAAAGTATCAAACGCCTCTTTTACAAATGGATTATCACCTGACAATCCGGAGCTTTTCATCACTCGCACGACTTCCCGTTTCCTGAATGTTCATCGTTCATCGAAAGTTACAGTTGTGCCGACGTGGCCCATTGCAACAAACAACGTTGCTAAAAGTTGTTTTTCTTGTGCTCGCTAACCGTGTAATACGGCTATTGATTCATACACCCTTTTTCATAAACAACTTTCGTAACGCAATCTCACATTGTTGAGTTGTTTTCCATATTATATTTTTAGTTTCTTGGGTTCTTCGTTGTATTTATTTTTCTTCAAAACAATTGCTAAGAGATTTTACTTCCGAACTTCTTATCTTTCATAATGCTTATGTTTTCGGTTTCTATTAGTAAACATGAACGGTTGTGAGATTTTTCTTAGGGTCGGAGTGATGAGCCTGTAGTTTGATCGATAACGACCATTTTGGTCTACCTTCATCGTCGTTTTGGTCTGACATACCAAAAGCTATTGTGCATAATATTTTATTAGAATCTTTGGATCCATTGTTGTTCGTTAATTGTAGGGCGTTTAGTCTTTTGTAAACGTATTTCGTATATTTTAATCTTGTGGAAAATAACCTGCGTTTAACAACAACTGCTGTAGATTGTCTGCTCTGATATTGCCGCAGAGGGCGGATATGGACTCGAAATGGCCCAAATCAGTTCAGTCGGATATGAAAATGGGAACAGGACTGTAAAATCGTATTGAATCTACTTTCTAACTTATACGGAATTATGCAATGAGACACCCTTCTCCCTTTTAAGAAGTCCACAGTTATGTCGGATAAGTATTCCGTATTTACCCGGAGAAACCGGATCGTTTATTATAGGCCCCCAAGTGATAGAGTAACTTGGGTTTTAAAGCAGGAAACATCTCTACGCAATCTCTTAATCTCGGAAATAAAGTTCAGATACTTTACTGGACGCTACAGTTAATGGAATAACAATTAATTGACTTGTTTTTAGTACCAATCAAGAAAAAACGCCATAAACTTTTCTCCATGTTTGTATCTAAAACAAGCATACATTTAAGCGATTTAATCAAGTTTCTGTTAACTAACGTAAATTTAAAATGTGATAATACCTTGTAACAAAATATTTAATTGCTCAAATATTTGTACATTCATAATTCAAGGTTTTCTTCTACTAAATATGCTAACTTGTTCACTAAGATGATTATTATTTTGTAAGTCCTTGTAACTAGCATACTTTGATGCAGGTTAACAGATCGTATTTCGCACAAGTAGCGAATGTGCTATTAGCTCCAAATGGTACATCTGTGTCATAAAACGTCTCGACTTTAACACTCTTAACAAGTCCATTATATTTAGTGGTCTATTGACCAAATTACTACTTTCAATTAATTAATATTTTTATGTAACGTTTTGGTTGAAATGAAAAGTCAATGTCACAAGCGGGATTCGAATCCACGACTTTCGGCTCAATACGCCGCTGCTCTACCCACTTGAGCTATCGTGACTTCGATCCACTCGGACACCTACTCCTCATCTCATCCGACAATCTTTCAAATTTTCCTCCTTTTTGCTATTTTTCGAATGTGTAATTAGTATTTGATTCTCGGCGACAGGGAGCAGTTAGTGAAGTTATACTTATTAAATCCATTATATTTAGTGGTCTATTGACCAAATTACTTCTTCAGTGTCAAAAAGTTAGTGTCTCGAGCGGGANAAATTTTAGTTCTATTCTAAGTTCCTAAAGTGGTTTTTATTTTTAGATATAGCAGTGTTTATTTATTTATGGTCGGGCAATGTCCTTTTTATTACAATAATTACAAAAAAAAAAAGATAAGAAAAAATTAAAACATAAAAACATTGAAATATTAAACGACGGTAATAATATAATAACCGAACCCACGACCTTCGGCTTGATACGCTGGTACTACTCTGCCACTTGAGCTATCGTGAAGTCAAGCCGAAGGTCGTGGGTTCGAATCCCGCTCGTGACACTGACTTTTTTATCTCAACTAAAAACCTCAATTAATTGAATTAATCATATTTATCATCATCATCATCATCATCATCAAATCATATATGATATGATGCTATGAAATAGATACCAATTATGATATGATGCTATGATGTAGATATCATATATGATATAATGCTTTGATATAGATATCATATATGATATGATGATATGATATAGATATCATAGCAGATATACACTGCCCATAAAAAAAACCGACCACCTGATGTTTGCATGAAAAAATGGGCAACTATGAACATGCATATTTTCTCAGTGTTTTAAATCACAGACCTGCGCAAGGTCTCATTTATTAAAGATTTTACGCTCAAAAAGACGGCTTTTTAAATGTTTTCCTAGCTATAGTCATTCATCAATAAATTCAAAATTTCGGGAACATGTTATTTTTGCACTTTTTACGAACACTTCAAATTGAGTTGTGGAACCAGGAATCGTCTTTAGAGCGGTGCCTATAGCAGTCGATAGGAAATTTTAATAAGGTTTCAATTGGTCATGTTCCACTTTCTCAACTGTTTTAGAGTTATTCGCGATTTTTGGGCAAAAAACGTGGTTTTTTACGTGTTAATGGAAAAAGAACCGATCACACACACACACTCTCTCTCTCTCTTTCTCTTTCTCTCTCTCCATTTTCGAGAATGCATAAATTTTGAGCTTTCATGTTTTTGCAAATTTTACGCTCTTTTGTTCCGAGGACTTTTTGAAAAAAGTGAACAGGGACACGACAATTCTTACTTTTTCTTTGGACATATTTCTTTCTACAAGGAGGGAATCTAAGTTAAAAGAACTTCATTGGTTACGGAAGGAGACTAATTTCAGGAATTTCGTTTCTCACATTTGAATTGTTCTGTGGAGACCGAACAGGACGAGCATACTGTAGATCTGGTCGGGCTATTGAAGACAGACAGATCAGAGGAGGGGTTTCTGTGAAGTCGTGGGAGGATCTATAAAGGAATCCTAGTTGTTTATGAGCCCTTTTAAGTAAATAGTTTCTATGTGAAGATTGAATAGTTGTAATACAATCTAATATAAGGTTGTCTAGTAAATAAAACATGCCGAATTGCGACGTTCTGATCAATATTGATCATCTTTGCGCCTCTATGACTCAAATCACATTTGGCCTGCCGGGAATTCACCAAACATCATAATTTTAACTTTCTAAATTAGCGTTACGACTCATTGAATTATGCAAATTTTAATCAACCGAGTGGGCAGGCAGGTTATTGATTTTTTCCTTATATGTTTCAAAAAGTCAATTGATCTTTATTTAACCAAAATGCAATTGTAACACAATCATACGAAAAAATTTAATCGCCCTGTGGTTTCGAAAATAATTTACTTTCAAATCGAAACGAACAGATTGCCAAGGATTTTTATCCAGCTGTGAAAAAAAAGAAAGTAATATAATATAAATACTGAAAAACACTGCCGATACGGGTTAGGGATAATTAATCAATGCCTTATTTATTGCAACAATACTTACAAGTCGTGACTTAGGACTGCAATAACGGGTTGTATCGTGTTGCGAATCAGCTATCAGCCCGAGTATTGAGTAATAACTTCTTTTCCCCACTATAATGATCGCTACTTAAGAAGTAAGTGCCAGCTGTCTATCCTTTTATAGGCTTGGATTAAGTAAATCCGAAGAGGTTCGATTAAAGGCAAACTTTGTGTGGATCGTTGGATTTTAAGCCGCGCGTCCCGAGCGTGTCTAGGAATTAATAACAAAGATAAGGCCCAATGTTCGTGGAGAGCATTGCTGACAACTTGTTGGTTGTCTAGAAAAGTCCATGACACATAAGTGAAGTTACGTAAGTTGAAAACAACTCAACTCGCATAACATGAGAAACGTTGATCGCCATTTTGAACAACCAATAAATTTACTTAAACAATAGTTACCAAAAATTGAAATGAGTTTTTCCTGAGGTCTAACCAAAAATAAAATTACATGTAAAAAATAAATAAATAAAATAATAGAAAATTGTCAGTCGAAAGGTATTTGTGTTATTAGTTATGTACATGCTTAATAGAATTGATCTCAGAACTGAAACTTAGGGGACACGTTTCACTGTATTCAAAGAATTCACATTATTACATTATTAGGGTAATTAGAAATACAAATATACTGCATACAGACCTAATTAACATTGTATTTATTTTAATGTAAGTCAGATTTCTAGTTAACAATCATTAATGAAACGCATAAGAGTGGTTTAGGTACTTGAACCTTATCAGAGTATGGTATCAGGCGTTGTCGTTACAATCATAATTCTATGAGTCTGACCGATAGAATATTTACAGGTTCCTGTTTACTGATCCGTAACCGCTTGAGAATAACCTCGTCAATTTTACTTGGTTCTGCATAACCATGCATAAACATCCCGAACCAAGACGAAAGAGCTGCTTGAGGCACGTGTCTAAAATGGAAATTTCATTTGCCCAATTGTCTGCTGTTCTTATAGATCCTGTACCTTTAGGGAGTTGTGTTTTACAGAATCTATTTGTACAAACTGTGTGTCCTTAATAAGTACTAACTGATAGTAGATGAGACCCATGACCTATAGAATCTATTTGTACGAACTGTGAGTCCACAAGAAGTACTAACTGATAGTACATGAGACCCATGACCTACAAAATCTATTTGTACAAACTGTGTGTCCTTAATAAGTACTAACTGATAGTAGATGAGACTCATTGAGGTTTGAATTATAATTTATGTTTTATCCCTATAAATCCATTGTAGTCGATCTGTTCCCTGCGTTAAATTTCGTTTTATGAACAGCGTCCTAATACATTTTCATTTAATGCCTGGTTTACCGGTCAAATAGAATTACGGCAGCCTTTCCTACCAATACTCAGTGATCAGCGACCCACCGAACAGTGATTGACTCTTCCATAGCTTTTAGAATTTCATAAACGTAGTTTTTGGCGTTGCCCAAAATAAGTAATAGATAGCTAACCTATGAGTCAGTTTAAGTGTTCTGCGTTTACTTATTTCATCCTTCATATCTTTACCTCTTTGATATGATGTTGAAGGACAGCCTTGAATCTAAATATATATACACAGGAATATTGATATTTTCTACTTGTTATTTCATTGTTTATCCTTATTTTCAGTCTATCCCTCGATCACCTTCGCTCTGAATCACCTTCGTGAACAGTATTTGTTGGAGATTGTTTTTAAACTTTTATTATGTACGCCATAAAATAAGTAATAAAGACTGCAGTTTCGGTAATTTGGTTTGTCTTTATTTCCGTACGTAGAGGCTAAATAGTCTGGCCCTAGGATTGACCCTTGGGAACACAATCCGCAGTATTTAAGGAAATCATACAAACCTTTTTTAATACCTTATCGTGAGGTCATAGGAAGTACTAAGTGATAGTAGATGAGACCCATGACCTATAGAAATTATTTGTACAAACTGTGTATCCACAAGAAGTACTAACTGATGCTAGCTGAGACCAATGAACTACAGAATCTATTTGTACAATCTGTGAGTCCACAAGAAGTACTGATACTAGATGAGACCCATGACCTATAGAAACTATTTATACAAACTGTGAATCCACAAGAAGTACTAACTGATGCTAGTTGAGACCAATGACCTATAGAATCTATTTGTACAATCTGTGAGCCCACAAGAAGTACTGATACTAGATGAGACCCATGACCTATAGAATCTATTTGTACAAACTGTGAATCCTTAAGAAGTACTAACTTATAGAAGGAAATACCCATTGAGGTTTGAATCATAATTTATGTTTTTTCCTTATAAATCCATTTCGATTGTAGTCGATCTGTTCCCTACGATAAATTTCGTTTTATGAAGAGCGTCCTAATACATGTTCATTTAATGCCTGGTTTACCGGTCAAATAGAATTACGGCGCATTTGGGAATTGACCCATCGTCAAAATTTTCACTAAATCGCCCGGGGACGGAACGTGAATTGCTTTTACGAGACCCTTCAACGTCTAACCGATAAGCGAAAATATCTAAAATGTCTAAAATGAAAATATTGCCGGTATTAGTTGGGAAGAATTTCCCGCAGAGGTTGTAAATAGCATTATTTAATTTTTATTGATTAAATGTAATATTTTTCTTACGCTTCAACTGCTCGTTCCTTATTCTAGGTGGTAGGCATATCTATTGCACTTTACAAAATTTATCTAACGCCTATTCAATATTTTGTTTACCTGTTGCTTAATGCATTATTTACGCTTTCGCACAGGGCTATTACTTTTATGTAAAACGTGCCCACCCTCCTTTTACCTATTTGCTTAAACTCTCCAGTCTTAAAGTCAATTATAAATTATTTAACTTTCGTAAGACTTGTAGGGGATCAAATATAAAAACTCATAACGCACAGACAAATTTTTCCAATTACAAAAATATTTAATAACATTTAAAACATCTTAATTATACAGGACGTGGACGGCTAAATTTTTTAAAAATAATGTTGTTTTCTTTAAATCCTGCCAAGCAATTTTTTGTTAAATCTGTATCTGCGTGTTTTACATTAAAACAATGAGAGTTTGATGTCATTACGTGTTTTCTTTAATAATAACAACAATCGTCAAAAGAAATTATGGTTGTTTACGTCAGTGTAAACGTTTTTATGTTTTGTTTATACTTTTATGTTCTGATTATTTATTGAAGTTTGATACATATTTTCTCCTTTTTTGATGGGCCACCTTCTATAAATAAAGTCAGTGCTAGAAAAAATTCTTAAATCCAAGCTCGGACAGGTGTGAGAAAAGACATTACTTTTTGGTCAGTAGCCCTCAAGCCAGTATGAACGAACCATTGCTCTCGTCAGTTGCTCACAAACCACCAATGCTCACGAATGTACCTTTGCTCTCGTCAGTTGCTCACAACCCGACAATGCACACGAATGTACCTTTGCTCTCGTCAGTTGCTCACAAACCGACAATGTATCTTTGCTCTCATCAGTAGCTTGCTCTCGCCTCTCCATTTGGCTTTCCAGTCGCCTTCTCACCTGCTCTCAAATCGCAAATACGCACGAACATATCTTTGGCTCTCTCTCCTTTCCACTCATCATCAATGATATTCAACAAATACATTGGTAAAAGCGAACGCACCATTTCATAGGGCATCGCTGCACTCCGTTTATCCAAATTATTTTGCCTTTTGCTGTATGTACTCGTTAACTATTCTTTAACTACTTACATGTTTCAAATCTCTGGAAATTCAGTTTCAGTTCTTTTTTGTTCATATAATACACTTATACTTACTAGAGAAATAGATTATTTTTTAACATAATCAAACCTTTACTTAACAACCGGCGCTTATCCCCGGTAGCGCCTGGTCTTGGAAGGTAGATACATAATACATTCTCCCTCCACCGTCTACAATGGCTCCTGTGAAGAGTGTTTTCAATCCACAATAAATAAATACATATTACACANCCATTTTGTTTGTAATTTTGACAAAAATGATGAAACCCCCAGCTTTGGAAAACAGGAATCCTTTCTGCTCGGTTCCACGAGTTTTTTTATTATTATATTTTTTACGTGGATTGCCCACGGAAGAAATATCCATCCCCCAGGGGTGCCGGTCTTTTTGAAAAAATCCCATTTTTATGTTGGATTCGAATTCACGGCCGTTGGGTTCGAACCCGGGTCCCTTACAGTGTGTAACGCCTCAACGTTGCGGCACCGACGCCACCAACGTGAAATTGTTATTTGTACAAAATAGAAAAGAAAGAACAGCGGGATGTATGAGATGTATTCCCGGAAAGTGTAGAAAGGGAAGAAATATTGATGTTAACATGAACAATGATGCCCCGCGGCACATGTTCCGCCACCATCCCGGGCCATTTTCATAGAAGTCTCCCCGGCCGACGGGATAAAGGGAGCTCGTCTGATAACGGACGGTTCACGCCTGGATCTTTTCCCCGCTTCTTTGTCGGGCCGGTTTCCAACAAAAGTCCGTCCTCCCATTGTGGATGAGGAATGCTTAGCATTGTGAACACTAACCGGCCCGGGTATTAATCATGCGGTTGTTAATTACACGAGACGGGCCTTTGTCGAGATATGTGATGACCGACAGGGAAAAAGCAATCCCAGCCCAGGAATTATTCACCCGTGCGGACATTGCAAAACGTAAAACAGCCTGATGGTCTTTCTTTCTCTTTACAACGTTCGTGCGGCCGGGACGATAGTCTGCTGATTGCCGGACATATCGCACGAGCTGACCCTTTCACCCTCAGGGGTCGTTGACAACACGTAATTAGAAACTGGTACACTAAGTAGTATTGCCTTTTACCTTATCACATGTCCTTTTAAATATTTGCATATCGTTGTTTCTTAACGGCAGGGCTATCGTTCTACCTCTATTGTGTAATCGTGCACTTTCAGCAGTTCTTTTAATCGAGAATTTCAAGCCGAGTCAGATGAACGTTCGTTAAGCGCTGCAAATCCAATGTGGACTTTTCTAGCCGATGGTCATTGCTCCGGTTGAGCAATCTTCGGCCAGGCAGGCACGTTCCATCTCTCAAAGCTTTTAACGATAACGATACTCTTCTTTTCGTATATTTCGTCCTATAACATTTTTTCCATCCACCAACCACCCTTAGGGAAACCCTACAGGCGGACTACGCCAAACTAAAACTGGGTGTGATACTTGGGGAAATGTTAGAGCTTATAGTCCTCCTCGGGCAATGCCTTCGAGTTATATAATATAATAACATATCGTTTATTCGCATCAAAAATAGCAATCGTAACTAATAGAATTGTCATTCCTGAATTCATTATGGAAATATTATAGTTATTTATAATAGATACATTTATAAAAATATATAGAAGCCACTTGTAACCGTTATCATCTTTTAGATAAAAACTATAATTTAAGATTTCTGTTTTATCTATAATACATTATAGATTATATGTGCGAGAATTATTATGCTGAATAAGTCTTCTGGAAACCATTACTTGCCTATATCCAATACTTTAAGAAAATTAATTTTTTATGTGTGGTGATTAGTGACCGTTAGTCGATGATTATTCGAAAATCGTGAGATGCGGTCTGGTGTGATGTAGGTTTCAGAAAAACATTTTCTTTATCGTGCCAATATTTCGATCTTTATTGAGATCATCTCAGCGCCTGTGATTTACAACATTGTTTACATTTAACAAATGCATGTAGGATGTGGAAAAAAGTGAATTTATACAAAGCAAAAAAATATTTTTTATATTCAATCAAAGTATTTCTACTCACTCAAAGTGTTTGTTTTCTGCGTAAGTGTGCCATTCTTGCGTGTCGTGTCTCACGACTCTCTCAACACGAAACGCAAGAATGGCACACTTACGCAGAAAACAAGCACTTTGAATAGAGATACTTTGATTGAATATAAAAATTTTTTTTTGCATTGTATAAATTCACTTTTTTCCACATCCCACATGTATTTGTTAAATTTAAACAATGTTTGTAAATCCCAGGCCCTGAAGATGATCTAAATAATGATCACGATAAAGAAAATGTTTTTCTGAAACCTACATCACACCAGACCGCATCTCACGATTTCTGAATAATCATTAATTTTTTAGTGATTCCTATTTAATTAAGCAGTTGTTTTGCTTCATGGTATGAATTAACTTTTTATTCATACCCATACTCACGTAGAAAAACACATTTGCTCTCTCATTCATTGCTTAAATCAACCAACACTCACTCACTCACACACACACTTTCTCTCTCTCTCTCTCTCTCTCATTTTCTGGAGTTACCACTGGAAATTTAAAAAAGATATCGACAACTTGTGTATTTCAAAAAAATACTCTGTTCATAATAATGTTAATACACATAAATCATAACTTCCGTTTTATTTGCTGAACCTGCAATTGCATAGAAATTGTTTTCTCTTGCAGTAGGGTTTTCCATAAATTTAACTTTTCCAGGGGTGAAATTTCCTCATGCATTTGATATGTAAATTTATTCTGTTTCACCGCAAACATATTTTCCCATAAATAACGGCGTATGTAAAAGCAAAAAATAAATCCGTTGGTGGTTTTAGGGGTGATAGTAGCCCACACATTTCCCATGTGCGTTATGACGTGCATAGTTTTATTCGCAGTTTTATCTAAGCGAGGTTCATCGACCGTTAGGCACAAGTTGACGGCATTTTCTGTCTCAAGTCCGGATTAAGTTGAGCAGGGATAACATCATCATTATTTCCCCCTGTAGCTACAGAATAAATTCACGGTGACAGGTTTTTGAAATTCTATTTTGAAATATTTTGTTTACCTGTCAAATGTATTTTCAAGTGAATATTTTATTTTTTAAAATGCCAAACGTGGGAGATAGAAAATTATTCTGACTTCTCCTGAGTAATGAAAATGGCTAGTTGGAAATTGTACTTCTAAGAAGTTTCGATGTTCGTTTTTGCCTAGATGCATTATTATTTCAGTGCAATCAGTCCTTCCTCCGTCTGAGGATGTCGTTGATGGGTCCAATTTTGATGAGGTAGAAAAAGCAGAATAAATTTATTGTTCAAAATAAGTTAGATGAAATTGTACACTTTTGACGTGATAACCACGACGACCATATAAGGGAGACTTAAGAATGATTGTAAATTCATGCAGATGATTCAATTAGGTTGGAACATTTTATAAAATTTCTTTGCCATCTAAGATGTAACTGACTGTAAACCATCTTCCTTTTATTAAAACAACTTTATTTTATAAACGTTTTAACATATAAAAAAATTTGTGTCACTTTATATATTTAAAAGTTGAAAATTATTATTAATTGGTAGGAAAGAACACAACTCAGGTAATGGGCTGTCTCATCGGTGAAATTTTATGTTTGTTATATTTTCATTTTATTGTTATATTTTTGCTGATTTTTTTATTTTTTATTAATGTGAATTGTGTTTTATTTTCCAGGTTCTTAGTCGTCCTGGATGAGTGCGATCTGTGTTGAGATATTTCGCAGGAAATATTGGAAATAAGAAAATTCGGATGTCAAAGGTAAGAAATTTGTACTTTTCAGTACCTCCATATTTATGAATTTTGTCTGTCCTTAGTCGATTAACCTTATTAAAGGGCATTTAGGTCATTTCGGTAAAAAAGTACTCGTGTAAATTTTTGTAATCGCTCATCTATCATTGAGATTGAGATTGCGATATGAAATATACTTATAATAATCTCTTTTATCTGACCTGCGTACACGCAAAAGCTTTGCTATTCAGCCTTGGTGTTCCAGATCGGTGGTAGATCACCGAGGATAACGTAAAGCGTCGAGAAGGGGCCAGGGCCCAGGATACGAAGCCGAACAGGTGTCTGTCACGATTCCTGCCAGAGGGTGCAGCCGGGAGACCTTTACGTGCTCTCCACCTGTTTATGCACTCGGGTCGGAAAAAGCGGAGGAAATTCCTGACCCAGATAACGATTTCTAAAACGGGGTTTCGGGGCTGGACGTTAGTCGGTGTCAATGGATTTCCTTTCTGTCCATCTATAAGAGAACTCATGATTACAGGCCATTGCACATTTCGGTCAGCTTAATTTTATTTGTTACGAATTACGCCATTACGGCGTGGACATCATTCTGACGAATTCGGTCTGTCGAAACTGAAATTTTGAAAATATAATGGGAAAAGGGGAAAGTCGAGTTCCGAATTCACCTTAGGAAACGTCACATTCTCACCTTGCCAATAGATGGCACATTGATCAATCCTCATTATGTTATCAGTTAGGAAAACTAAAGCTTCAGACGATCGGAATTAACCAATTCGAAACAAGTGGGGTTGCATATCAATCAAGGGTATCACTCACCTATTAACATTCTCTCTAGCAGTCATTCTCCCCATTGTACTCACTAATTTTCCCACCTAGCCAATGGAAGAAAATCTTTTCCCTGACGACAAAAAACACTAGAATTTGTCCTACCTCTTAAGTCTGAAGAGAGAACGGCTTGATACGAATCGATGCGTGATATTAGGCTCCAGGTTAAAATATGGACAATCTTCCGACAAGATCGAGAGACTTATTTATCAGACACGTTAGATTGTATAAACTCCTTTTAACTTTAAAATCACGACCCTACTACTTATTCACTTACTAACTCACTCACCATTCGTTAACTTACTCATTCATACACTCACGCATTCATTCTCCGAACAACACACACTACACATCTTCCACTCACTCAATCACTGACCCCTCAATCTCCCACTCACCCACTCATTGACACTCTCACACACACTCCCACCTAACCACTTAATATCTTACTCTTAGACTCACTTTCTCTACTAACTTCCACCCACTCATTCACTGACTAGCTGATTCGCACACTCACACTATCACGTATCAAATTATTCTCTCAGTCGCTCACACAGTGACTTCTACCTACTTGTTGAACCAATCACTCACTCTCTATCCATCTGTGTCTGTCTGTCTTTGTGTGTGTGTGTGTGTGTGTTTGTGTGCGCGCGCGTGTGTGTGTGTGTGTGTGTTTATATATCTTTCTCTTTCGGTCTAATATCTATGCATCTGTCTTTTTGTCACTTCATTGTTAGTCCACTTTGTTATTGCCTCATTATCTCTCTCTCTCTCTCTCTCTCTCTCTAAAATTCTCTTTTCTCTCTCTCTCTCTCTCTAAAATTCTCTTCTCTCTCTCTCTCTCTCTCTCTCTCTCTCTGTCTAATAGGACATGCACCTTTGCGAAATAAAATAAAACATGTGCTTATCTTTCTCACATTCACGCTCTCGTCCTCCCTATTTCTCTCCCATTTTCTTTCTCTCTATCTCTTGCTCTATCTTCGTCTCAATCTCCCTCCCTCTCGCTCTCTTCAGCTCATCTCTGAGGCGAATTAGTCAATTCGCCACGAGTCGATGGTTGAGTACTCCTCTAAAGGTATTTGCCAATAATCCCGTGTCGTTTCCGCATCGCCGGGTCAGCCGAACGAATGTTAACAAGCCGGGATTTCTTCCTCGCCTAACGCGGCTCATTAGTTCCATGAGTTAAAACTACAATGTGAGATTTCTGCCAATTAACGGCCTCGTTTATTATGATTTAGTATATTAATTATCTTACATTCCATAGCGTTTTCACATGTACTCTTAATAGTGCTTACTCTTAAAACGACGCAGGATTTCATAAAAAAATAAGGAACACGTTCACGCAATGTCTAACCACGGATATATTCCGTCATTTTGTGCTTGGAAAATTAGTCAATACACTTTCTACCGTGGTCATGAATAGTTTTATTTATTATAATTTAATATAAAATCATTGGCATAATTAAGTTTTTAATAAATGGTTTTTAAATTGTTTTGAAGACCGAACCAGACCCAACATTACCTGGGTCGCTGAAGGCATTAATTATGTCAATTTGTAGACATATTTAAGACCGTTTTGCTGTGACATTAGAATAGTTTGAAATCTCGGAAGTAACAATTGAATTTATTGTTTTCGTCTAAACCATACCGAGATCCAGATTATTCGTGAGTGAAAAAAGTTGTTGTTACATTTAACATTTTAAATAGATTCCATGTTTATATTGTTTAGTGAGGTTTTGTTTGTGGTGAGGTGATGAATCCGTAGTTGGATCATTGCGATCATTTTAGTCAGATGCGTTTCGATGGATCACTGAGGCAGACCAAAATGGTCGGAAAGGCATTCATTTTTCTCTTGTGAACATGTAATATACTTTTTTTTCCCCCAATGGCAGTATTGATTATATTAGCAGTAACGATTTGAATTTGCCAGTTTTCTATGTCATTAATATCTTGAACAATGTGGGGAAGGGTTATAGGCCGACGTTCCGATTCCAGCACAGTTGGCAAACCCTAAATGGTGAACTGTCTTGTTTACACACTAAACATCAAAACAAATTTGGCCAATGTCAATAAATATCTGTTGCATCCTTTGCCACACACTTTTTTAAAAATTGAACTCTTCTTAAAAAATAAACACTGGAAATCAACGACGAATATTTCACAAATATTAGGCTTAGTGTTGGCAAATTTATGATGCAAATATGTTTTTTGTAGGTTTTACTTGGATGTTTTGCTAATCATTGCATTATGATCCTTCTGGGTCCTCGTCTTGTTTTGTGCTAGAAAGATTAAAGCTTTGTGCAGCGACAGAGTTTGATTGTAAATTCAAATAAAAATTTGTCTTGTATTTGAATACTGACTATCAATTGGCAAGGTCAATTTTATTGCGACTCTAGGTTGAAATGTTTTTTTTACTTTTTAACGACTAAATAGTTTTATAAATCTAGTGTTTTAATTTAAACATGAGTTGAAGGTTGGATGCGGATTGTTTTATGTAATTTAAACGTTAAATCGGGTGCGACCGTTTGACAGGGAAACTTTCTGAATAATTCATAGGAGCAAGGTTGATAGGGCGGCTCTGAGCTGTTATAGTTCGCAGCAGGGGTGGCCCCAGGGTGATATACGTGTAGCCTAAAGCCCTAATTTTTCATTCAGACGTGTTAATCCGAAGGCCGAGACTGATTGCCTGCGATAAACAGTCACCGGGGCGACTATTTGTACCAGGAGGTGATTCGCAAAATCAAGGGTGGATTTTCTTTGAGGGTAAAATTCGCCCTGGGAAAAAACTGAGTGACGATTCTTCTCCGACCTTGGCAGAATTCAACACGTTGAATTCTGGAATTGTTCAGTGTTGTTAAGACGGAATCATATTTTGGAAATGAACCCTTTTATATCGGAACCATAGATCATTTATTTTATATCTGCAGATCTGTCATACATGAAAATCATTGCACCTATTGTTAAACATAATTTATCTCACATGTTGGCGCACTTTTTGGCCGATGTTGACAAATGTTTCATCTGAATTGTTCAATGTTTTTATTTAGTAAAGTCATGACGGGTTGCAGATTCGCGTTTATTAACGCTTTCTGACCCAATGCTGCATCAGAGTATCACTTATATTAACAATTGTGTTAAAGCTTAGCCGGAAATTCAACGAGTTTATGACGGAAGCAATGTTGTTTCTATAATGTTTCTCCCTGTGTATTGGCATCATTGATTTTTTTGCACTTTTGAAGTTAACAAATATAAAGGTGGACAGACTCTCGGCTCAATACATTGTATTGAGTGTGTGTATTGTATTGGAGTGTATCCTCCAATACACACTAGGGGCTATGAGAACAACCCCTACAAATGCATTAGAAACTTTGCCAAACCTACCTCCACTGGAAATATTTATACAAGTAGTGGGTAGGAAAAGCTCACATAGGCCCCAGAAACAATTAAATTGGATAGGAAATAATAAATTCGGGCATACAACCATAATCAACAAAATGAGACACTCGTTATTAGACATGGGGTCTGACTATATGATCCTAAAAACTTTCTTTACAACTTCCTATAAAGTCTCAAAGGACTATAAAGGAGAGGAAGAACACAGGAGAGCATCAGATACAATGATATGGTATACAGATGGCTCCAAAACAAACAAAAGGGCCGGATCGGGTGTTTTCTGTACAAGCCCAAAACATGAGCAATCAAACTCATTAGGGAAGAATACTTCTGTCTTTCAAGCAGAAATACATGCCATCAATGCTTATGCCTTGGAAAATCTTAAAAGAGGTTGCACTGGCAAAAAATCCTCATAAGATCTGATAGTCAAGCAACAATTAATTAGCTTGTAATAGAATCATATCAAAATTAGTCAGTGAATGCATCCAAAATCTCCAAAACCTGGAGAAACACAACAACCTGTTGATATTTATTGATACCCCAGGGCACAAGGGAATCTTGGCGTTGAAAACAGACAGTCTGGCCACAGGAGGATCTGCAAGACCATATAGAGGCCCCGAATCTATACTTGGGATCACAAAAACAAATATAGAATCCTTCAAAGAAAACAAAAGAAGAAGTGGATAAACTCTATCTGCGCTAGACATAGTAAACTTATGGATGAAACAACCCTCACCAAGACTGGCAAAATCATTGCTGCAATTGGATAGGGCCAAACTCAGAGGAGTGATAGGACTATTGACCGGCCACTGGCATCTGAGAAAACATCTACACAACATGGGTATATTTAACGATGGTCCCATTTGCAGATTATGTAATAAGGAGGAAAAAACAGCCACGCACATCATCTTCGAATGCGAAGCAACAGCTCAATGGAGATTCAACCTAACATATGGAAAAAACTTAGGGAATCAAATTGCAGCAGCGACAAACAATGACCTGATATTTCTAAGGAGAAGGATTGAGTCTATTGCACTGAACTAAGGAACTAGGAAGGTACAATTAGCCAGAAGGCTGCAGTGCCTGGGGAGTACAAACCTTGTTCCTAGTTTCCTTATCACCATACAATACCACACATTCGTCTTTCTTGAATAATATGCTATATTAATAAACCCTTAAAAAAACCCTCCTCTCCCCTTCTCCTTCATAAGGCCATTAAAAAAAAAAACTCCACATAAGCAATTTTTCAATCTCTACCATGTTTCTTTACTGCCAGATTTTGTTTTAATCTTTATCGGCGTCTCAGAAAATGGGCGGAGAAGTGAAAAAATAGATACCCAACACTAAAAATGGTGAAATGTCGAAACTCCTGTGACAATTTGGCGTGGATGAATTGACCAAATTATGGGCTCATGATCCCGCATACCATTTTTCATGTAGTAGTTAAAGAGCGCTGAGTGAACATTTGGTACGTATGCGCAAAAAAGTTACATGCGCGCGCGACACACATACAGACACATCTATTTATCTATCTCGCACTCTCTCTTTCTATCTTTCTCTCCTCACTCTATTTTCCCCCTCCCCTTCTATCTCTCATTCATCTACTTCCCACTCATTCTCTCTATCTACTAATTCTCCCTCTCTCGCTCTATTTCTATCTTCCTTTTTCTATTTCTGTCTCTCTCTTATTCTTACCTTATTATTCTTCTTTCTTAATTATTCACCCTCCTACTCATTGGCTCTTTTTTGCTTTCTCTTTCTCTCTCTTTCGTTATTTCTTTCCCTCTCTTATTCTTACTTTATTCTTCTTCTTACGTAATTTTTCACTCTCACTCATTGGCTCTCTCTCTCTCTCTCTTCTTCTTCTTCTTCTTCTTCTTCTTCTTCTTCTTCTTCTTCTCTCTATCTCTCCTTCTCTCTCTCTCTCTCTATCTCTCCCTCTCCCTTCCACAATTCCTCCCTTCTCACCCTCTCTCTATCCCTCTTCACCCTCTCTGTAGTTATTAGTGTCTCTCTTACTCTCCCTAACTACTTTATCTATCTCGCTGTCTTGTTGAATATTGTAATGTAGGCAAGGAACAAAAGACATGACGTAAAAAGAGAATTTATGAGGTCAATACCTTCGTCGTGAAATAAATTATCTATGTCTGTTAAGAAGTGTTTAAAATACGTTTTGCTGTTTGAACCTAAATTGTATTTATTGTAACGAAATAATGAAAATTGTATTGTATGTTTATGCAATTCTTTCAGAAAAATTGGAAAATTTATATCAATTTTTTCTTATGTTTGTTGACAAATTGATTAGTAATTTCTTAAAAAAATGGCTCATCTTATCAGGTTTGACATTTTAGAAAGAGCGAAGCCAAAAATAAAGGAAGTTCTGCTGTTTATGCCCAAAGTGAAATAAATGTCTTGACAAGGGAAGCGAGATAGATTGTCTATCTTTTTTGTTTAAAGCCATTGATAACGTCAAATTTCAAAAAGAAAAATCAGCTAAATACTCACCATGTGTAATTAAATATCCCCTTTAATAATAATAATCGCCGGCCTTTCATGAATAAACCCCTGGACTGGAGTTCGTTAATGAAGAACACAAGATGGCCGGAAATTTCCCAAAGGGCCAGGTACATCATTGAATGTGGGCCTTATTCCCTTCAGGGCTGTCCGTTAAAGCAGATTAACTACAACCATAATTTAACCTATTAATGCTATGTGAGGAAACTCCGTTTTAGACAAAAGCATGGAATGAAAGGGGGATGGAGTCATCTCTAAATGAAACTTACGTGTAAAATCTATATCGAAGTTTCATCCATTCTTTAAAACTCTGTCGGGAAAATTAAAAGCAATTCATCTCATCACTCGATATGTACATGAATTTAGTTTATCTATAAACGTTTTAATTATTTTCGGTAGAAATAAATATCGTGTATGGATCAGATTATATACTTGATTATGTATTTACTTCGTTATAACCATATATTTATACAAAGCGAACTCTATCTTTGTTTAACCTATCTACAATATATATATCTCCATTTTTCTATATGTATATACATTTCAATTTGGATTAAAAAGTCTGTCCAAAGTATGATTCTCAATTGTATACGAGATATTTCTCTCTTAAGGCTTCTTCACCGTTTCAAAACTTTTTTCCATAGTGTCCTCCTTATCTTGTAAAATGTTAATCTTACAGTAAATATTTTTACCCCAATGAAAATACTATGGAAAACTCACGACTCTTCAGAGCAGTAAAAGCTAACAGGGAACGATGTCAGGCTTGCATTCTTCAAGAAGATGCTCATTTTGTAGGTTTGCTTTAATTTTTTGAAGCTTTTTATTTTTTATTATGTTCAATTTTATACCAAAGAGTCCTTTTCGTTGACTTTTTTAACAGAAGTGTCAAAATCTTATTGACTAGTTTTTTTTCAAACAGTTTGTAGTGAAAATCTTCTAAATGATTTTGTATTCTGTTTTCTTAAAGCTACCTTAAAAAACAACACATGACTCTCATAGATTTGTCAATGCCCTTTCTATTGGTTTATTCAATCTTAATGTAGGCTTAACATTTTATGAAATGCAGGAGACTTCATTGGATTAAGTTGTAAAACTTTGAAGTAACCTGGACAAATGAAATATCTCAAATGGGAAGAGAATCAGACTTTGGAAAATACACACCTTTTTTGTCAAATTTGCGATGTAACATAACCTTTTGAAGAATTGTTGTCTGGTAACGGCCACACACACACACACACACAGAGAGAGAGAGAGAGAGAGAGAGAGAGAGAGAGAGAGAGAGAGAGAGAGATTGTTTGAGTTAGGGATGGTTAAGGTTCAATGAGATGACCTCCCATTATGGAGATTAGATCTAAAGTATGGAAACTATCAGTCTTAGGGTAAAAAAAATATCTAGTTGTGTATCTATATATTTTTGCTGTGAACATTTATTTCTTCTTTATTATCTTCTTTAACTTCTTATTTATTCGTTCTGTCTCCATTTATGTCTAATTATAAATAAATATATATTAAATTTTTCCATGTATATTTAAGTATATACATTTGTTGCGAGGATGTTTGTTTTGTTTGTTAGGACAAAATTGTCAGTTGTCTCGTCGCGAAATGAAAACAAATCGTCAGCTTTTAAATTAAGTCGGGTTCCCGACAAATCACAATTTAGAGCGGCGGTTTTCTTATCAGTTCATTTAGTTAGTTCA
This sequence comes from Cimex lectularius, assembly GCF_000648675.2. Taxonomy (NCBI): domain Eukaryota; kingdom Metazoa; phylum Arthropoda; class Insecta; order Hemiptera; family Cimicidae; genus Cimex; species Cimex lectularius. The sequence goes on along the minus strand of NW_019392675.1, from coordinate 1,230,735 downwards.
CAATTTGTGAGCTGATTAGTTATACAGAAATTGTATTTTTTCTTTGTCAAGACTTTAAATGGAAAATGTCTCTCGTTTTTTAAATCACTTCGACTTTATTCCCCATTATTTACTTCATGGATGGATAAAATCAATGGATTAAATAAATTTTTTCGTAGTCTTAGAAAAATAGATAACTTTAGTATTTTACTACTTTTTTTTGTAAAATTGCTAAAAAATTACTCTTATCATTATAAAAATGAAAGGTGCCTTTTTTAAATCTAATTTTATGAGTTTTACTTGTTTTTCTGATTGGGACAAAGTTACTATTTGCTTCGTGTATAAACTTATTAAAGTAATTATTATTCTTTGAGATCTTGAGATGCAGTCTGGTGTGACGTAGGTTTTAGACAAACATTTTCTTTGTCGTGCTAACGTTTCGATCTTTATTGAGATCCTCTTCAGGGCTCAAAGTGTTTGTTTTCTGCGTAATTGTGTCATTCTTGTCTGCCATGTTGAGAGTGCCCAAACTTTGTCTACACGGAAAACAAACACTTTGACCGCATATCACGATCTCTGAATAATCATTAATTTACGTTCACTAAACACCACACATTATTAAAGGACATTTTTTTCCATTATATAAAGGATCGATGTCTCGTTTTAAACTGCTTATTGCCAGTAAGATGTTCATAATAGGATACCTAACACACTGGCCTGAGGATGATCTACAAGTCCATATAAAGGCCCTGAACCTTTTCTTGAGTTAATAGAAACAAACACTGAATCCTCCGTCACAGAATGGATCAAAAAAGGCAAAAGGAGAATGGATAAGCTCTGAAGATGCTAGGCACATTAAGCTTTGCATCTCCAAGGCTGGTAACGTCATTGTAACAGTGAGAGTAATAAGCTCATAGGAGTGTTAGGAGTATTGGACTATTAGACTAGTGGACTAGGTCACTGTAATCTGAAAAAAAAAACATACACAAAATGATCATATTTAAAGATGACCCCTTTGTAAGTTATGCAATGAGGGGGAGCTACCCATATTATCGAATGTGAAGCAACCGCTCAAAGGAGATGTGATACAAAGAAAACCCAGGGAAAGGAATTGTAGCAAATTCAGTCAAAGGCCTAGTACTGGTGAGAAGAATGGTCGACTCGATTAACTGAACTAAGTAATTAGAAAAATAAAATAGCCAGAAGGCTGCAGTGCTTGTGTGACAAAAAACCCCACGTCCTAGTATCCATTATCATCATCAATAAGAACCTAATAATAAAGAATATGTTTTTAAGGAAGGATAAATGAGGCGGCCACAAGGTCTTCCGCATCTCGACCAAGATCTATTGTGCTCTTCTATTTGCTTGATCAGTATAAAAAGAGACATATTGACTAGTTCGTCATTTCCTGATTAAGAAGACTTATGTTGAACTAATTACATTTTATTAGTCTAATCTGAAACATAGCTGTTGATGAATATATACTGTTCCTCACTTTTAACGCGGTGTTCCGATCAGTATGGAAAGTTTCTTGCTTAATCATGATAAATGATAATCGTATCTTTTTTTCATTTAGTCACTACTAAAGAAAGTTAGATAACAATTTAAACAAAAAATGGTTACATTTCCAAGATCCGACCGTCTAGACTGATGGGATCGTTAGCACTGTATAGCGTGCTTATCTCCGGTTATGCTAATACCGATGGGCTCTGGCCCGCCGAAGAATGCTCGGTCAAGGATGATCGGGATTGCGCAAAGGGCGGGCCGAATACGTCTGTTGTGTGGGACGAGCGTGCTAGCACGGTCGTGACACGGCGCTACTTGCTAGCATAGTCGCATTGCCGATCGGTCGTTGCCTCGGCGACCTTACGCCGACGTCCGATCTTGCACCGTTGCATTTCACTAATCGAAATCCAATTCGAGACTTCGAAGATAAACCTAAACTGGTTTCATGTTCGTAAGGTCGAAATTTCTAGGTTTAAAGCGTGTTACCATTAAGTGCGGAAGAAAAGCATTAACACACAAACAGTTCTTCAGACACACGCGTGCACGTGTCACAATTTAGCTTTGAAAATGGAAAGTTTTGAAAAGCTGCGAATTAAATCATTGTTGGTATGAAATTTATGTACGTACTTAGGGCTAACCAAAGAAAGATCAATCTGCTTGTACTGACGACATTCGTAACCTTAGTGATAACCCGAATATGTATTTTTATCATAATTCTATGTTTTAACAAAAGAAAAAACAAAGGCAGAAATTTAATATTGATAATTGTTGAGTTAACATATAATATGAATACCTGCTCACAAAACAAGGATTACAGCAAGTAAAGCTTGGAAAACTTTTACAGGCCAATATCATAATAATAGTTCTTTGACTGACATGTTTGTCAATAGGCTTAATACTGTCACAAAATGATGACGACTACACTCAAACGTGGTTATTTTAAACTAGGTCTTTTAAAATTCAGTATAGGTACGGTTCTTCAGGTGATCAGTAGCCGCCGCTGTTGCAGGTCGGTTAGCCATAGTAGGTCATATATGCCTCAATGGTGGAAAACAGAGGATGGATTGTAGATAATTAATTAAGGTTTTTAGTCGAGATAAAAAAGTCAGTGGCACGAGCGGGATTCGAACCCACGATCTTCGGCTAGATATGCCGCTGCTCTACCACTTGTGCTATCGTGACCTCGATCCTCTCGGACATTAACTTCCTATCTCAACCAACTTTCCATCGCAAGCCACCTTTGAATTTTCCCTCCTTTTTGCCATTTTTCAAATGTCGTGTAATCGGATTGGATTCTCGGCGACAAATGAAATGGCCACGGAGAGCTTTAGTGAAGTATACTTCATTTTAAATAATTAAATTCATTAATTTCGTGGTCCGCCTGACCAATTAATATATTCCAATTAATTAAGGTTTTTAGTCGAGATAAAAAAGTCAATGGCACGAGTGGGATTCGAACCCACGATCTTCGGTTAGATACGCCGCTGCTCTACCACTTGAGCTATCGTGACCTCGATCCGCTCGGACATTAATCTCGACTAAAAACCTTAATTAATTGTAATATATTAATTGGTCAAGCGGGCCACGAAATTAGTGAATTGTAGATAATGCTTGGTGGTTCGGAGGGAATGTTGAAAAAAAAACTGATGCGATTAGTAGTTGATTGAAAAGGTTCATCCAACATTTTTGACTATGGCATATGAAAAATATTGATCAAATAACCTTTTCAATTTAAGAAGGGAAAATTCAAAAGGTGTGTTGAGATGGGAAGTCCGAATGGATCGAAATCACGATAGCTCAAGTGGTTAGAGCAGCGGCGTATTTAGGCGAAGGTCGTGGGTTCGAATCCCGGTCGTGACACTGACTTTTTTTATCTGAACCAATACCTTAATTAATTATAAAATTAGATGAAATTTATACTCTAACTGATAGAAGTCCAGAATATTTAGTCAAAGATCGGTATATTTACAAATCCTCGGAGGAAAAACATTTTTTGGATTTCAATCTGCTCCTAGTTTATTTATGTGAATCGCTTTCCTTAAAAATAAACCGAATGAAGGAAAAACAAGTGAAAAACAGGCTTTATTTACACTATCGGGGTCAACACTTCCAGCGAATATTTGTAATTTCTGCTTCCACTTAAGGCACGACTGTGATTAGCATCTAACAGTTTACCAAGATGTACAGGAAGATATGTGAGGCCTTTTCCCATGGATAGCGAGGGTCAGGGCAATTATATACATGTGGCTGGAGGAACGACAGATTAATTGAATTAGACGGATATTTCGACGGTTATTACATTCCGGGGTGTTCAAAGAAGTTTCTTTTCGTGGAAGTAATATACCACTTAAGGTTAATATGTATATAAAAATACTATGGATTATTTTATATCCGTAATAGTTCATAACCTTGTTTGTTAGCTATGGAAGTACAAATATCTTTCTAACAATTTGGTCACTTTTCTTACTCTTGGATGTTTTCGAGGCTTCACTATGAATCCGAACGAATTTTAANCTATGTTTGTGGTGATGTATATATATGTATTATATGTTTTGTTTCTATTCTGTATTTGATAACCTGAGGTACAAACGAAAGACTAGCATTCTAGGATATCAACGTAGTATATATTTGAAATCAGAGTGTCAGTTACCCAATAACCAGATCGAGACGCTCAAAAGGCTGCAGTATAAAACAAAATACGCGCGAAAGAAGAGAAAAAGACGGAAAAACACGCAGAGGGCCGGCGATGACCTCAGCTGTTTGTCGGCCTATAAACTTCCCACTTTATTATTATTAAGAGAAGAAAATAATGTGCAATTTAGTTCGATGGAGAATTTTTATGACTGTAAGAGCTACGTGAACTAAGAGAGAGCTCTGTCAGACATCTTTTCAATAATTCGCTAACTCATCGATATAATTGATTGAACCTAGAATAGAATTTATAGTTTGATAGTTACCTATCATATTAGGATAAGGAAGGATAAATGAGGAGTCCACAAGGACTTCCGCTTCTCAACCAAGATCTAGTGCGCTTTTCTATTTTTTAATACTCACTGGCCAGCTTTAGGTTATTGTCAACCTCTATAGCCAGCGGCTCCTTAAAGAAGGATCTTGCTTCCTCGCTTTTCGTCTTCTAGTTGCACGAATCTACACCTACTAGATCCTCATAAAACATAGAATGTGTTCTGCGTTCTCCTGTTCTTCCTGGCTTTATCAACACAGTACTTCTTCTACTTCTAGTAATCCTACTTCAATGCAGTACATATGCCTTCATAGGCGGCAGTGCCCTATCGAGGGACAAACCGGAATTCTGGTTCTGTTAGAAAACAAAGTTCACCGCTGAAATAACAATTTAAACTTCGTAGACTTCAACAACCACAAAAACGTACGACAGATTACAATTTGGCATATATAGAAAAAGAAAGCAATTGACATCATCACTCAAACCACCCACACAGACAGAAAATGGTAACACTGAAATACATGTGACTAAAATCAATCCCACTAACCAAAGAGAACTACGAAAACAAATTAAAAAGGATGCATAGCATGTACTAATAAAGAAGAAATAATAAACGAAAAACACGCAAACAAATAAAACAATACAAAAACCACATTCACATACATTGAGAAAGCACCTACAAACTAACTTATTCAACAAATTAGGCATAACAACACTAAAAACCACAAAATAAGAAAATTACTAAGACAAAACATCGACAGATCGATCAACTAGGAAAAAACAGAATATACCGCAGCATGCGAATGCAGATACAAGTACCTAGAACATACAGGACGAAAAATAAAGGACAGATACAAGGAATATATCAAATCGAATATCGAATTTTGCGTTTCACCTAATAGCAAACAACCCCGAACCATGGGCAATACTCCCAAGTATGAAATATAAAAATGAACATACTCCGAAATTTAGAAATCAATAAAGATAACACATTTATCACTAGAAACTCATAAATACACAAATTTACAATAACTCATAAACATTGTTTACACCATTTAAAATATTACGCAAATAAGAAGAAGGGCCGAAAATTAAAAATACCTACTAGAACAATAAACAACTACTTGTAACAAAAACTTCAATCCACAAAAATCACCCAAACTGAACACTGAAGATGGCGAAACGCCGAAACGCGTCTGACTGCCGTCAATCAGCGAGGATAGGCGGACCGAGAGGGTAGGTATCTATTAAACTATAGGTTTATCACCTCGCAAATTGGGGGAAATCGCACAACTTGGCAGAATTGTTTAACAGTTTTGAAGTAATTTGGCAACAATCGATCGATATGGCCCTTCAAAATTATAAAATTAAAATCCACTCCTAGTCTTTGGGTATCTGTCAAATAGCAGCAATAGAAAAAAAGTTTACAATTTTTTTCATAAATGTTAACATATCCAGACAGTTAGAAGAAAATTTGGAGAAATTATTTATTAGTTTATACGTATTGACATATTATAGTTTTGTAAATGCAATACTGCGGAATCTGCTAAAGAGAAGATCCTCCATCAAGAGAAATCGGTGAAAGAAAATGAACCCATTATTGTACTACAAATATTGAATATTGAATTGGATGGTTGAAGCAGTTCGCTATTTGTCTGTCCATCGAAGAAAAGACAAAAAAAAGAGGAGTAGTAATTTATGAACCAACAATATTCAAATCTCACTAATGATCGTTCAAATTGCTATACAGTCAATGATATATTTTTGAAAAACGTTAGAACGATTCTCTATCCTCTCGTCGTGCGAATTTCGTCGTAAACCTAAATAAGGTTAAAGCACTAATTCACCCTTGTTCGAAGACGAGGCGAGTTTATGGCCATTTTCAAAGCGCACCTGCAGGATGAGTCACGAACGTGAGCAACTAGCTTTGACACAACAAAGTATTGCTTTAGCACACCAGTTTAATTTATGCGATATTGTCACCAGTAGTCGACGTGCACGATGTGTATCAGTATAATGAACATCATAAAATGACCAAGTAATAATCTTGAAAATTGTGGCAAATAAAAATATTTACGTTTTAGCCTTATGTCTGAAATTGGTTTCAATTCCTTCCTCTTTTTTAACCTCATTTTGAGAGTTTTCAGTTTCGAAAGCGATATTTTGTAAATCCTTCTGTATTGATTTCCTCTTAACTTGATTCTCGGATAATTTTAAGCTTTGTCGGGTTATAAAAACCATTTTGGCCCTTGTCTGTCATTTTTCATCAATAGGCTTTTCGTTTTTGTAAGCGCCTATCTCCAGGTCGACGGGAGATCACCCAAGGCGAAATGCTCCCAATGTATTTAGTCCCTGTAAACAATTCATGGCCGAAAGTTAAATTGGCCCGTTTAGTTCTAAGTTTAGGTTCGAAAAGTTTCATTGATTGCGTTAAGACAAATTGCCCTTGGATGAGGATTTCCTCCCCTTTCTACCCGGTCTGATGCCATCGCCTTTTCAAGTTGCATCTTGTGCTTTCTTATTTGGCGAATATACGAAGGCTCAACCCGTTATATAAAACAAAAGCTTAAACTGAACCTTTAAATGATTTTCCAACGTAGGGAAAGTTTTGTATTTAAATTCACTTCGATTCTTTCCTCCGACTATCTAAAACTGTCAAGTTCCAGCGTGGAAGTAAAAGCTTTTCGACCTGATTTAAAGTCTAAAAAAGAAGCTTTTCTAAGTGTTTTGAAACTTTCCTCTTAGTTCTTCTGGAAGTAAAAGCGAGAAAGAAACCTTTTCCTCTAGCCTGAATTCAAAAAAGTGGATAAACAATTTTTTTCTAAAAAAAATTAACTACATTTCTTACTCTATCGCAGCATATAATTTTCCAGATATTAAGAAATGTCAAAATAATGTGTTAGTCATTAATGGTCGGAAAAACTAGGCAGAAAAGGAAGAATTCATTAAACTAAGGCATTCTTTGACAATTAGTCATAGTAGATAAACAAGTATTTTTACTAGCCATGAAAACATTACACTGTTTTTCTTCATTCGCACGATCCTGGCTTATAATTTTGTGTATATATTAAAAAATAAATTAGAATGCAATGTTTAAATTTTTTGTAAATAATAGTAGATAGGTCGGTGGCCGCAACGGTTTCGGCGTTGACACGGCGCTCATCACTGTACCGGGGGTAAAGGTCCCGGGTTCGAATCCAGTGGCCCTGCATTCAAACCCGACATACTTACAAATGGGCTTTTTTTTAAAAACCACCGGCACCCTGAGGGTTGATATGACCTCTGCTATTGCTAACCCTCCTTAAAAAACATTTAAAAAAACACACACACACAAAAATAGTAGAAAAAACACGATAGAAGTTAGTATCAAACTAAACTAAAAATTGAAATTGCATAACAGAATGTAAATTCAGACTTGCAGGAAATCCTTTCATTTAATACTATTTTTTTAAAATAGAATAGTCAACAAGGGGTTAAAGAAAGATTAGAGATTATATGAAAGAAAGCCGTTTTATTTCTCAGTTGATTGTATGGCAATCATAAAATAGAAATCGACCAAATTATCTGTTTTTAACTTAAAGGTAACCCTTTTATTTTCAAATTAACTCCTTTTCACATCAAATTAACCTTTTGTCATTAAAAATTAACTTTTTTACCATCAAATTAACCAGTTTTAATTTCCAATTAGCCCTTTTTTATATTTGAATTTTGATATATAATTTATATTTGAAATCATCCTTTCTTTAAAACGCCAAACAAAGCCTAGTAGACGGTATGAAATGTAAGTATGGAAAGTAGAATTCCTGCATTTGAAAAACAATTAAATAGATACAAAATAATTGGGCTCTTAGAAGATCATATTAAAAGTCAAATTAGTAATTATATCAAATTAAATATGCGAATAATTGATTTTTTTTTTAAATTTGAGATTTTTGTAAATACAAAATATTTCGGATCTTTATTTTTCTATATCTTACTTTTTAATTTTAATTGTGAGTAATTTTCATATGGTTTTTAAGACCCCAATGAGTTTATATTTAAAAAAATTCAAATTGAGCGAAGAATCATTTGTTTTTATGTTTAATTTTATATCATTTTTTTATTTTAATTGCAATTAATTTTCATACTTTCTTCTAAAAGCTCACTTATTTTATATTTAAAAAAAAAATCGAAAATATACAGGAATTTTTCTTTTGTTGTTTATATTTCATACCACCTCGTAATTTTTTAATGCTTAAGGGGTGTTTGATACTAAAAAGGGTTACTTGAAATTTAAAATGTTTTTATTTGATAATTAAAAAGGCTCAATTTGAAATTTAAAAAGGGTAATTTTAAATTACAAAGGCTTCATTTTAAAGTTTAACGAGATTAATTTTAAATTAAAAAGGGTTAATTTAAAATTTAAAATAGGTTGATCTGAAATTAAAAACGGTTAATTGGGCGACAATGTGCTAAAATCGATAAATCATGGATAATTTGGCAATAAATCGAATAATCAACTTGATTTCACCTTTATATGTTTATACCGGTTATCTTTGCATAATCAGAATATGTTAGCACAACCTTATGAATGTTTAATTAATGTTATTATCCGTACTTATTTTCCTTGAAAAATAAAGTATTCGTATTTATCGAAGGACATTGAGACAACAGATGTAGTAACAATTGAAAATAATAACTATAGTTTCATTCTCCTGATACAGTAAATATAAAGTTTCACTGATGTTCGAAGAAAGAATTGTTTTCTTTGTATAAAGCGAATCTCGTAATAATTTCAGTAAAAATGAGCAGATTTCTTTTTGTAAATGAAATATAACTACCTACTCATTTTTGTTTATTTCCTAGTATAAAATTTCACGTTTTATTCAGAATTGTAGTTGATCAAGAAGAAAATCCAGCATTTTGTATGTTATTGTAAATAATCATTGAGGGAGTCAATGAATTATTAGATAAAATTCGAAAGGTAGGTTGAGATGAGGAGTTGGTGTCCGAATGGTTCGAAGTCACGAAGCTCAAGGGGTAGAGCAGCGGCGTATTGAGCCGAAGGTACGTGGGTTCGAATCCCGCTCGTGACACTAACTTTTTCATTTCAACCAATGCCTTACATAAAAGATTAATTAATTGAGAGAAGTTATTTGGTCAATCGGACCACGAAATATAATGGATTAGATAAGTAAAACGAAGTATATCTTCATTAAGAGCTCTCCGTGTCCATTTCATTTGTCGCCGAGAATCAAATGATGATTACCCGACATTTGAAAAATGACAAAAATGAGGGAAAATTCGAAAGGTAGGTTGAGATGGGAGCTTGGTGTCCAAACGGATCGAAGTCGCGATAGCTCAAGCGGTTAGAGCAGGGGTGTATTGTATTGAGCCGAAGGTCGTGGGTTCGAATCCCGCTCGTAACTCACTTACATAAAAGATAAATTAATTACAACAAGTTATTTGGTCAATGGGTCCAGGAAATATAATGGATTATATAAAATCTTCGTACTTAATGGTTTGTTTTGAGCGATTCTGCGGAGTGGTTGTCTTTCGGTCGTTTCCTCGTCTGTCAAGTCTCCCTGGTTTGTTGCAAAATACATTATTGATGGTGATATGCCGAAACCGCAACTTGCATACGATGACGGGTAGACCGGGATGATCAGAAACGAACAAACAACGTAATGATTCAATTAAAGACTCTTGCCCGATTTGCATGCATTATTTGACTTTCTAATTGAGGATAGCGAAAGGAAGAGTTTTCTCGGTAAGCGGATAAAAGATATTTGATTTTCAATGAAATTTCCCCCCGTGACCGCAAGATTGTGGTGTGTCGAGATAGGAAGCCATTAGGCTAACTTACGTGATAAGAAGTAATAATGCATTTTTTTCTCAGAGTTTTTCTTTTCGAGTTGCTAATGTTTTCCGGGGCGGTATCAATTATTTACACTTTCCCGTTTTATTTTCTCGCGGAGTCCTTTAGCCCACAGCGGTTCGTGCCCGGTCGAGTGAAAGCCGGTAAAAAAAAAATTGTAATTAGCGCGTCCCTGGACCCTTTGATGTTATGTAAGTCTTTAACGTTTTGTCTACACTTTTTCTTGGGCCGATGAGCTTTTTGTGCCGACCTTCCGATGAACCGTGAAAGGAAGGAAGAAAGCGTCTGCCTGACCATTACCGAGATTCCGAGTGCGAAGACGTGGGAGTGGAGGTGGAGCATTGGAAGAAACCGAAAGTAGGCGGCCCTTGGGATAAAAGGGGTTGTGAAAGGGAAGATAAATAAAAGCCTTGTGAAACCTTATTGTACCTTATCTACTGTAGGAAGACCCACATAACACTTTGAACAAGTCGGATGAAAAAATGTTATCAAAGGTATTTCATGGGTCGTTCCAAAACCTTGCGTGTTTTTTTATTTATTATTTTTCGCGAGGGGGTGAGGGCTATGACGTGGAGCTTCCTCGACCCTCACATCTCTGCTTTTATACTTTTACTATTTTGTACATCCTGTCGAGTATTTTAACTCAATATGTAAATATAAATACGGTCGTTTACTGTCGACTGAAAAGCCTAACTTTGTTGAAAATAGATACCACATAGTTACTTCGTTTTTCCTACAAATAGCCCTAAAAGTAAATTCTTTAAAAACAAGAAATTCTGTCTCTCTCTCTCTCTCTCTCTCTCTCGTCAGGTCAGTCTATCTTTCTTTCTCTCTCTTTCTCTTCCTCCCTCCCTTCCTCCAACTCTCTCTCCCTCCCTCACACCCTCTCCCTCCCCCTCTATCTGTCCATCCATCTATTTATCTATCTAAAAATCTGTAAAAATCTTGTGTAACTGAAACGTTTTATTTATGTACTCGATTTTAATTTACAGTTATAACTTATAAGCGTCGTAAATTTGATAATTATACGAGATAAATTCAGTGAATTATAAATAACATTATAATCAATATGGTTCATTGTAGTTAGAAAATAATTTTGTATTAAAAAGTTCTTAGTCTAATCAATACTATGACGGTCCCATCTAATTAAACTCTTATTATTAAATTAAATATTATATGGCTGAAGGCTGGAAAAAGTCTAGTTTTTCAAATAAAGTATAAAATCAGTCTTGAGGCCTTACTCGTGGAACTCCAACGATATGGCAGATATACGCTTTGTTGAAATGGTTTATAATTATATTGGAAGAAAATAAATTAATCTTATATTAAATAAAATTTATTTTTGTTCAGTATAAATCGTATATAGCGAGAGGTCTTCGATAATAACTAAGATGGTTCTATCAAGTTGACCTTTTCATGTTATGTTATGGCATATTTATGTAAAAGGTTTTCTTTTTAGGTTCAATACGTAAATAAAAGTTATTTTCGACTGAACTTTCATGCATACATTTTTATCATTGCGCAAGCTTGTTTATTTCGGAACGGACAAGTTTTAAATTGTTTGTAGATTAATAGTTGATTTTTGTTAGTTTTTGAGGAAAAAACTAGGTGGGATTAAATTAGGTTTTAACGATCTGGAGTAATCGGCAAGCCATTCTGGCGGATCGTTAAAACACCAAGCCATCAATTATTTCTGTCAACAGCCAAGGCAAAGGCTATCAAAATCAATGGTGTAAAAACAAAGTCCGTGTTGATTTGGACAAGTTAACCGATGGACTTTTTCGTCCATGTGCTGATCGTTTATCGAATGAATGGTCGGTCGGTTTCAGAGGGCTTCGCACTCCCCAGAGGCCGAGAAGCCTTACGCAATTTCTTACCAACTGTTTCCAACAAACGTTTGAAAGCGAATCTAACAATCAGGGTCACACCTTATCCTCCCTCCTGCCACCCTTGTAGGATCGTAAAGTCTGTAAGGTGGCTTTTACTGAGGTTTTCGGACCTTTTGAACGGCTTCTTTGATGATTTAAGGGGGCGAATTATCCGCACCGTGGCCAAATAAGGCAAGAAATCTCTCAAGAACATTTTCGCTCTATAGTTAAGCCGTCAGGACGGGTTGAATTTATTTTCTGCTTATCCAGACGTAAATTTCAGCATAAAACTTTTTTTAACGTATACCCTCCAAGGCAGTGGTTATTAATAAAATTTTCAGCAATCTCTTTCTAAAATATGTACTATACAAATAATTAATCTTTCTATGTAAGGTTTTGGTTGAAATGAAAAAGTCAGTGTCACGAGCGGGATTCGATCGCACGACCTCCGGCTCAATACGCTGCTGCTCTACCACTTGAGCTATCGTGAGTTCGATTCACTCGGACACCAACTTCCCATCTCAACCTACAACCTTTCGAATTTTCCCTCCTTTTTGCCATTTTTCAAATATCGTGTAATCAGGATTCGATTCTCGGCGACAAATGGCCACCAGGAGCTGTTGGTGAAGTCATACTTTGTTTTTACTTATTAATTCCATTATATTTAGTGGTCTATTGACCAAGTTACCTCTTTCAATTAATTGATCTTTTTTATGTGAGGTTTTAGTTGAAATGAATCCCGCTCGAGTCACTAACTTTTTCATTTCAACCAAAACCTTACATAAAAAGATAATTAATTGAAAAAAGTATAAATATGGTTAATAGACCACTAAATATAATGGATATAGAAATAATTTTCACTGTTTGCAAGAACGTCAAAATTTTCTCCAAATCCAGCGTCGGATCATTAAAAATACATTAAAGAAGACTTTCTACTGCAAGTTAAGGCTGATTACTCTCCCTTAATATCAAATTTAAAAAAAAAAACTTCAACAATTAATATTTCCCGAAGAAAGTTGTTGGTGTAGCACAACGGTTAATGTTATTGTTCAAGGATGACCCTCGGGTACAACTTAAGATTAACATCAACCCTAATTATTACTCTGGGACAAAAAGACTACTGTACACCTGTTGTTTATTTAAAGAATGTCTATTCAACAATAAATCGTAAAATATATAAGTTTTCCATATCAGCTGACGTCTTAGCCAGGTATAAATAAAGCAGGCGAATTAAGTCGAGTCACGTTCTTCTAAAAATTATGTAGAGCGTGCAGAACCGTACGAAAATTTCTGTTAAGGCATAATTAAAATCTAAATGTAATTAATGTCGTCAAAGAAATAATTTATACAAAACTCCTCTATATTATCAACTGGCTTGTTAGGAAAACGAATTAATACCGAATCGTATTTAACATTTAAATTTATGATAGGGATTGAATGAGGCCTTGAGGCCATTTTCGATTTGGCCTTGTGCGCCAAAGATATCCCTGTTATCGATACTATCTGTTAAAATTTACTCGGTTAATTTCATTTATCATCGTAATGTGTCGTATTGTAAAGCCTTTGTTTTTGTCATATTGAGTAATCGAAGAATCAGACCGGGAGAACAATCGAAGACCTCCTAGGTTTAAATTACAAAGACGCTACGGTTACAAATCACTTTCTGGACAATTAATATACGACGATTTGGCAGTATGGCGTCCCGACAAATTGGGCAATCAGTCTTCGAACCCGAGGGTGCGGTATAACAACGGTCATTACAGGTTTATCGGCTGTTTTCCATGCATTTTTCCTCAGGAATTATATTCATTATAATTGTTTTTCATTTTCCCTCCAGGCCTTTCAAAATTTTGAAAAATAATTAAAACTATTCGAATTATAGATAATTTCTTGTTCGAAAACAAAGTCTGATTATAAGATATTTTAATGATAACTGACACGCATCTTTAAGTAGGTAGCATGGGAAGTAGCATGGGACTATTAGCTGTCGATTAGGCAACACCAAACGGACATACGACTTTACCATTTAGCCAGCAAGAGCTAGTAGCCTTTTAAAAGCATAATGTTGGCAACCGTGGTAACAAAGTCGGGTGACCTAGGAACTGGAATGAAAAATCCGCAGAGTTAAGGATGGTTTGCCTTCTTAGCGTGACGATAATATTTAGCTTTATAATATTTCGGGTATTCCTTTAACTGAAATAATGGCGGTTGATTTGAGGTGTAGTTTAAAGTCTTCTAAGTTTAAGTGTTGTCAAAATTGCAATGGTACCTGAAACTATTTTTAGGTGAGTAGTAAAAATAAATTCACCAATTTCGTGGTCCGCTTGACCAATTAATACATTACAATTAATTAAGGTTTTTAGTTGAGATAAAAAAGTCAATGGGACGAACGAGATTCGAACCCACGATCTTCGGCTGGATACGCCGCTGCTCTACCACTTGAGCTATCGACCTCGATCCACTCGGACATCAACTTCCTATCTCAACCCCACCTTTTGAGTTTTCCCTCCTTTTTGCCATTTTTCAAATGTCGTGTGATCGGATTGGATTCTCGGCGACAAATGAAATGGCCACGGAGAGCTTTAGTGAAGTATACTTCATTTTAATTGATTAAATTTTTATCTCAACTAAAAACTTTAATTAATTGTAATGTATTAGAAGATCGTGGGTTCGAATCCCGCTCGTGCCATTGACTTTTTTATCTCAACTAAAAATCTTAATTAATTGTAAAGTAAAAATAAATTTCAAGGGGAGAGGGTAAAGGCAGATGGTTGACGAGTTCCAGCAGATATTATATTATGTTTTTTCCCATATTGAGCCGTAGGGATTTCTCCCTTTAGCACACAAACTTTCATCTTTGCTAATGGATGCTGGAATATTTCGTTTCTTATATGAAGTAGAGAGTTCTTCTCAGGGGTATGATATAAAGTTCAACATGCTCAATAAGTTTTCCCTGGTACCGTGGCCTTTTCCTAGCGGATATGTTCGGTTGTCACTGTCTCTTCTATATTTCACATGCGTCATCTGATGATAGTCTAATTTTTTAAGATGATATTGGAGCATGTCCTGTAAATATCCCAGTTGGAGTTGTTAATTTCTGTTCATTACAATTTCCTCTTTCTCTCATTCGGTTGTTTTTGGGAGTAGTCGTTTTGCTTGCCTCATGCCTGGTTTCTACTTCCAGTATTTGTTGTGTTATTCAGTTACCCAACCTTCCAGTGTCTGTAGATATACGTCAAAATAAATCTAGGCTGTTCGGAGGCTCCCTTTTTGGAAAGTATAGCTGAGCTGTTATTCCCTCATGACCTGATAACCGTATTAGCATTAGGCTGTTTGTAGATCCTAGTCTTTTAAGGGCAATTAGGCAATTGCAGGAGAGCATTTAGACTAGAGCTGTCTAATAATGAATTAAAGTTTATGAATCGCATGGTATGGTGATAAGGACACTAGGAAGCAGGGTTTGTACTCCCCAGGCTTATTGTACCTTCCTAGTTCCTTAGTTCAGTGCAACAGACATTATCTTTCTCCATAGAAGTATCAGGTCATTTACTGTTGCTGCAATTTGATTCCCTAAGTTTTTTCCGTCCGTTAGGTTAAATCTCCATTGAGCCTGTTGCTTTGCATTCGAAGATGATATAAGTGACTGTTTCCTCCTCCTCATTACATAATCTGCAAATGAGATCATCGCTGTATATACCCATGTTGTGTAGATGTTTTCTCATATGCCAGTGACCGGTTAGCAGTCCTACCACTCCTCTGAGTTCCCTCTCCAATTGCAGCAACAAGTTGTATGAGATTCAACTGTCCGTGCTTGTTCTGCGCCATATAAGAATAACCGAGTAGGTTGGGAATAGGGCTTGCTCCACCAAGATACCAAAGGTTTGCAATGATCACGTGAAAGGTGTGGTACATATGTGCATGCGCATCGACGCCTGTAAAAGATCTAATGCTGGGACCCTACTCCCTCTCTCATAAAACTCTAAAACACCAGTTAATAGTCTGGACACTAATTGAATAAGAATTTCCCAAATATAAGGTTCCCAAGAGATATAAACTCTATCCCAACTGACTATCCGAAGAAGCCCTGGGTTAAAATCACTATTCTAATAAAAAAGCTATCGATTTTTTAAAACTTGTCTAAACACTTGTATAGGTTAAGAATGTCTTAATGTCTAAGAATTTATACTGAGGGTAATGTCATTTATCTCTGGGTACAAGGAATTATTCATAAAACTGTGGCTAAATTCGAGTGAAAAATGCTTTTGCGTCTAATGTGAGATTGTCTCACGAAAATTAGCTAGATTTGGCAAACGGCAAGAAGAATGTGTATCATGGCGACCCTAGGCGGTATCCACAGATTATTTTTTATCAGACAACCATTGACGACTGGTGAACATGTTCATTCGAAGTTTCAAAGTATTGAGCTATTTTGCTTTTTAATGGTGGGGGGGTTAACGCGGAATTTGGTACAGTTTTTGTATATTAACGACAATTTAAATCAATATCAATCAGTTCTAAAATTTCTGTTATGTACTGGAATGTTCTTTAAATAATTCATGTATCTTTTTCAAAATTAAGTATGATAAGATACTTTCGTACTCTAAATTGCGGTTAAATGCTTACTTTGGGTTTACGTGCCAGGTCAGCGCATAAATTCCAATAAAAATCTGAAAATCCGTCAAATAAAATCAGATAATATTCAGTATAACCGGCCCCCGGCCAAGTTTTATTTCATGCAAAATCGTAGATAATTATAGATATACAATATTTATTGCCTAAAGTAGAACCTTTACGATTGTCCAGCCCTTAAAAAATTAATATGTAATCGTGTGGAGGACTGGATGTGATAGTAAGGACGATTCAACTTTTATAATATAATTTGAAGGAAATAAAAATAACTACCGTTAGGAGTGTATTTAAGATGGTACAAGTATTTTGGAAATTAATTTTTTTTAAAATTTATTTCTATTTAAGTTTAAAATTTTGCTTTTGAGAAAACTTTACAGCTGTTATGTACGAGCGGTTATGAAACAATATTTCTTTCATACCCAGTGTTTTAATATTGTAATTGGCAAGGCTAGATACTGTACGAATACATGATACATAAAGAAATGATTGTTTTATGTTAAACACTGAAATAATATATTGCGAACGTACTATAAGATGGATTTTTCTTTAAAATTATTTGTATAAGGATTTTTTGAGCAAGAAATAATTGATTTATGTGTAGTTCTCGCAAATACCCCAAACTACTGTGCCATTCGGTAACTACGCAATGAAAAATAAACTTAACGTTATGAAATTTAAATATTTCTTAAAATAATAAATTATAGAATAATTTTCCGTTTTTTCTGTTTAGTTGAACAGTAGGTTGTTTGAATTTCAAATTTGAGTGAAAAGTTATTCCAAAATATTTACATTTATCAACGAATTTTATCACAATTACAATTTTTTCTGAAGATGATCTCAATAAAGATCGAAACGTTGGCACGATAAAGAAAATGTTTTTCTGAAACCTACATCACACCAGACCTCAACTCACGATTTCTGAATAATCATTACAATTTTTGTCAATTATTGTCGTATTTACCAAATTTTGTAAAATTAATAGGGAGGTAGCTAGCCCATAAATAATCATGTTTAATTATAAGTGCTATATCATCAGCAAAATAATAAGTTTTAGACTTTAAAGGCAAAAAGAAAATTTTAATGTAAATTAAAATACGAACCGATCCCAACACTGGACCTTGCGGCACACCGACCGCCATCGTTAATTCTTCACTAGAAACATAATTTATTTTAACAACTTGCTTGCGGTTATGTAAACATGATTTAAATAGAATATATGTTTTGTTAGGTCAATTAATGCATTGAAAGTAAAAAGGTCCTTTTGAAATCCGTATTGATTTTTACTAATAACATCAATATATTCTAAAAATGAAACTAGACTTTTTTAAATATATTTTTCGAAAGATATGCGAGTTTGGCCGAAGTAAGAGTTATTGATATCGGTCTATAATTATTACAAATCGATCTATTTCATGATTTAAAAATAAAGTGCCACACTTCGTACCACCATTTATTCAGATCCAAGACTCATTTTTATCCAGCCAATCATTCAGAACTGAAGAATGTTTGAAGAGAACCTGTCCTAGTTATACGAACAATAAATTAAATCAAGGTCAGTCATTCCTTGGTACTTATATTAATTCATGGTATGTAATTTGAATAGGTCATATTTATTTTATAATTTAATTATTATAAGTTTCTTTCAAACCCGAAGCCGATAGAAGCTGTTCTTTTTTGACCTTACAATGCTGGTGAAGAAGAGTCCATTGGAAAATTGCCTTATAAAAAACTTCTCACATATGAAAACCGTCGAAAAGGCAGCTCAGAACAGCCAAAATATTGAGTTTCTCACGTCAAAATCTGACGTTTAAATTAAAAACATCCGAGTCGTTGGAAAAGCGAGATAAGACCGATCCTGGGCTTTAATATTTCCCGTCAAAGAGGCCGTGGCAAGGAAGGCACGGATTGAAATCGCAAACCTCACCTGCAGATATTGCGATTCTTCTTTGACACCAGAAAACGGTCCGAATAAAACGAAAATCTCGCGGTCGTGTCATTTAACTTTACTTTTTAAAAAATAGATTAGTAAAATTTATAAAAACCTAATCTGTACTTAATTTTGTAAAAGGGTCAGGTTCTTAGCATATAAATAGACAAGGTAGGTTTGAAATATGAGAGAATTTCCACTTGAGCCGGATAGAACAGTGTAGGTAATAGAAAATAATTCATCTATCAATAAGGACATTGTTCTTGAAGTATGCAATGGCCTGTGAAGGTGATTAATTATTCCTTACACAATCATTCATTTGAAGACGGGTTGATCCGTTATCTACATATCCAATAGAAAACAGAGAGCCGCGCATTCTTCGCGTCGATTTGTTTCCAGATCACTTGTAATAAAAGAATCTTGGTTTGCCAAAAGCGAAACTATTTTGTCTTTTTTTCCATCATAGCCGTGTTTCGCCAAATGGTCCTTGAGAAATTGGTTTAGGTGTGGGGTGGAGCTCGACACGTGATCATTCTCCATCAAGGTTGAAAACGGGCCCAATTAGGTTTTGTCTCAGGTGTTCGTGAACCATTTCGATTGTTAGATTTCGGCTTAGCCCCTTGTTTCGTACATTACCGGATAAAACCGAACAGAATTATGAATGGTAAGGGTTAAAGGCAGTTAGGGGTAAAAACCCTCAGTTTACTTAAGTATCAAGTCCGAGTGGATCGAAGTCACCATAGTTCAAGTGGTTAGAGCAGCGGCGTATTGAGCCGAAGGTCGTGGGTTCGAATCCCACTTGTGACACTGACTTTTTCATTTTAACCAAAACCTTACATAAAAGGATCAATTAATTGAAAGAATTAATTTGGCCAATAGACCACGAAATATAATGGATTAAAGATAAAAGTGAGTTCCTCATCCGGCCGACCTTACACCATTGTATGTTCACACAGAAGGAGAAAATGATAGGTCTAATGAAATTTCTCTGAAAACAATACAGTACCATTTAAATTAATTCAGTTTTCCAGTTATACTTCATTGAAATTGATAATTAAATTAGAATTAACGTTATCCTCCTATAAGGAAATTAAAAAGATAATATTCATAAAGTAAAATGTCACAAATAAAGGTATTTTCTCATTTATACTGTGTATTTTTCTTGGTTTTTTAAATGTCAGAGTTTATTTATATTATGTTGATTACAAAACAGAAACTGATAAAGGAGTCAAGTAATTTGAACTTTTCATTCCAGTTGAGAGGAAAAAGGAAAACGAAATAATCCTGATAAAGTACAACAAAACCTTTTAATGAATTTAATTAAATTATAAGTTGTATTTTGAATTGTCCACTATACAAATTAATGTATAAATGTGAATGTTATTGCCGTAAAATGGCATCAAAGGCCTATCCGGACTAAGTCAATAATAGCAGTATTAAATCCATTATATTTAGTGGCCTATTAACGTATTAAATTACGTCTTTCAATTACTTAATCTTTTTATGTAATGTTTTGGTTGAAGTGAAAAACTTAGTGTCACGAGCGGGATTCGAACCCACGACCTTCGGCTAAATACGCCGTTGCTCTAACCAATTTAGATATCGTGGAGTCCAAGTAGATGAAGTCACGATAGCTGTAGTGGTTGACTTTTTCATTTCAACCAAAACCCTACATAAAAAGATTAAGTAATTGAAATAGCAGAATTGTTAAAATTTTATTATAAAACTAGATCCATCGAGAGATTCTTTGTATACTACATGAAAAATGGAATAGTTACAATAGTTAAAACAAAGCTTTCTTCTTGCTTTGATCAAAACAACCAAATTTCTTTAAAAAATAGCTTATTAGTAGAGATCGGATTTATATATTTTATCGTAGATTTATATACTGTATATATTATTTATATACAATAAAAAATTCTCAAATATGCCATGTAGTATGTACTAAAAACTCTTTCAAATATGCAGTATTATATGGACTCAAAAACCCTCAAANGCCGTATGATTTGTACCTACAATATTAAAATAAACAGGATGAATATCGCAGAAATCACTAGACTAATGATTTAAGCAATTTTTTCACCTAAACCTTTTTGGTCTAATACAATTAATTTTGAAAGGAAAAATTTCAGACAATTTTTCCTTATACAAAAAAAAATATAGTTAACTTTTTTAGGTTTCATGATGATACAGATATTAAAGTTAGTTGAACTGAGATGATATTTGATGAAGGAACTTTCTGTATAACAACTTAATTGTTTCCATTTAGAACTCATTAATTTTCCCCATTTCAGTCTGTTTGGTATTTTAATCAAGGATGGTTTTCAATTTCATTTGAAATTTAATTCCTGTATCACTGGGTATTTAATTAATTTATGTTTTACTTTGAAAGGAAAAAATCTAGCCCGCCGTTTTAGAAGTTGAAGTTTGAAACTGAAGAAAAAGCCAGACAACTTTCGCATCTTCCTTAGGTTTACTAGGTTGAAAATACGAAAGAGGCCTGACACGATTTTTGTGTTTCAAATGGCCCTATTGGCCTATTTCTACAACGCGATTACTTCTGAAAGTCGAAAGGAAAAAAAAAGGTTTTTGAAATGGGGCTTCAAATAAGTTGCCGATTATTTCAAGAGAATTCTTTTGTGTCGGTTTGTTTAAGTTTTGTTCCTAGAATGTTAACTGATATCCGAATCAAATTTTACGCTCTTGTCTATATTTCTTCTCATGTTCTTAGTTGCCTAGTTTATTGTTATTTTTCTAATTAATTCTAAGTAATTAAATATATTTCATATAAATAGCAATACTCTTCAAATATGCAAATTTATGCAATAATCTTCAAATATACAAAATGAAATTTGAAGCATCGTACTACGGAGGTTAGATTAAATTATGTTGGATGTGGCCTCTTTACGACCTGTGCTCCGCGACCAGTATTGGTCTATCGTGCATCTCCATGTAGAGCGACTCGTTAAGGTTAGGGTTTTTTTACTAGACTCAAAATCTTTCTCAAGGGCTCCCGTGTGTATCCTTCGGGCCCTTTCCTCTCCCAGGTTTAGGAATCTCAGCCTACATAGGCCTTCGCACCAACATAAAGCCGGGAACACACTTACCCTATGCCACCCGACGCAAATCCAAAGACCAATTTTCCATAAGATTGTATTACCCCCGTGCACATCTGCCCGATCCTATGCAACGCTACCCTACTCTACGCGATCCCCACTGTCTAGATTTTGGTCGGGTAGCATCGAGTACAGTCAAAGACAAAAGAACCAGACACTCATATTTTTATTTCTAACTGTATGTATTATTGTCGTTATATTAATTGTAACATAATTATTTTAATATAAACCAAATTAACCGAAATCAAAAATTCATTAGTTTTTATTTAAGAAAAAAAAATTAATTTTAATGCTTTGGTAGGAAATCGACCAAAACACCGGAATACCATTTTCTGATATGATGAATTTAACTAACTATTTATTACACGGTTTTGCCCATAAAATTACACCATTTTCGTCGAATAGCTTCAGAACAGGATACTCATAATTTTTCTAGTTTATTTCAAACTAAGTATATGTAATTTTGTCGTTATATTAATTACAACATTCCTATTTTAATGTAAACCAAATTAAACGAAATCAAAAATTCATGTTTTTATAAAAAATATTTAATTATGATAGTTAGGAAGAAAATTCATCAAAACACCAGAATAACTTTATTCAAAACAATTAAGTTTAACAAACAATTTATTACATGGTTTTGCTCATAAAATTTAGCTAACAATTTATTACATGGTTTTGCTCAAAATAATACATTAAGAACAAAAGAGGCGTTGCGATTTCGATACTGATTTGTGATACACGCTGCGTGACTGTACGTGGCGTGCGCTTGACGTCGCATAGATGTGCACACCCTACCATAACGTGACGGCATCGGGTAGCGTCGCATAGCGTTGCATCGGGTATGTGTGTTCCCCGCTTAAGACGTGTTCCGCTGTTTATTCTTCTTCTTGGCTATAACTGCACAGGCTTGTTTCTGCCACTCCGACTTTATAGATATGCCTCCGGAGTCTGCAGAGTACAGTTAGCAGTCCAACTATTATTCTAGTCCTAGCACGCCCTAGATTTGGCAGTTCTGCCGTTAATTTCTGTGATCGTCCCGTGATAAATTTGTCCCCATTCCTCTGTCCCGGGGTATATTCCCATTGAACGGAGGACTTTTTATTAATCCATTGTGTAATGGATCCCAGCTTTTGCCAGTTGGTGCCGTCATTGGACTTTCCTTCTCCAATTTATCGGCCTCTTCATTGCTCCTGTAGCCTGTGTGCACTGGTACCCACGGAGGTATGATTCGGATAAATATCTGATCCCAATCATCTTAATTATTAACAAAAGGAAAACGCAGTTGCATATAATAAATTGATATAGTTTATTATTCTGGCTTTTCTGTATGAATTTCCAAGAAGGAATCAGAGCACTGGTGAAATCGAGTCGTAAAACAAATTCATAGTGATTTTTTTACTGATAATCCACATAAATTTCAGGTTTTTGTAAACAAATTTAGTCAACAATATATGACCCATTTTGTTGCCCCTAAAAACCCATATGTGTTATAATTGATGTCAACGCATTCCATGTAATTTTGAGAATTCTGTCCTCCCAGAACGAGTCAGATTTTCAAACGATGAACTAAACTGTTACTTCATTCAGGTGTGGTTGTAATTGTTGAGGGTTTATGGAAGGATCGGGATAACGTGTAAGAATCGCTGTATCACCAGGGAATGAATGGGTTTGAAATGTTAACATGAGTAGGAATATCTGTAGTGTATATTGAAAAAAGAAATGGGCCGAGTATTCTTCTCGTCTTATCTCCTACTTCTTTTGCCTTTGGTGATCGATTTCAGTGCTTTTTTTGTCCTCCTCTTGACAAAGAATTTGTGCTTTTCTTATTCCCTCAAGTCTAATTTTCGTGAGAATTTCAGAACCCAATTTACGCGGGTCGCGAATTTCGATTTTATCAATACAGCTTTTTTCCCGTTTTCACGCCTTTAATCCTGTTTCTCTCTGAACGTTATCAGCCCTTTAGGGGACCGCGGTGAATTGTCACATTGCTAATATGCATAGTTCATAACGCAAAAAAAAAAAAAAAAAAAAAACGAAGTTATCAGCACTTTTTGATAATTAAATTTAGAATCGTTAAGTAGATACACTTTTTCTAAATTACGGTTCTTCTCAGGCAAAAGTAAATAAAAAAAAGTAAACGTTAATATTGAACGTAATTACAAACGAGACTTTTATGGAAATGAAGTATATTTTCTCTCCTATTAATGGGGTTTCTCATTTTGACCAGAGTCTTTTCTTTGTAGTATCAATTTAGAAAGTGTACAGAGGTATAAATAAAAAAAATACCTAGATTATACATTTGCTCAGCCAATTACACAATGATTAATAGTTGTTCAATCAATGATAAGTTGTTGGATTACAAATTAGGTCAAAATTTCAATGTCACAAAGCCTTAACAAGGCTATTTCTAAATTTAATTTTTGCTGCTTTACAGGGTGTATTTACCACGGGTATCAAAAATTATTTTAAAAAAAGCTGCACAATAAATACAAAATTTTATAATCAAATGTTCTAGTTTCATGTAATGTAATTAGTTACTACTCTTTTTTCGAATTAGAGTGGAGAAACTGAGAATATAAACATCATGATAAACTTTCAATTAATTAATCCTTATGTAAGGTGTTGGTTGAAATAAAAAAGCCAGTGTCACGTGATTCGAACCCACGACCTTCGGCTGGTCATGATAAACTTTTGGATAGGCCAACATGTTTTTTCAGAAATTCACATCATTGTAAAAGTGTAAATCTTGACGAAATCGTGGCTGTCGTAGAATATGTTAATTCTTTTAAGTACCTTCGAGGTTTCTTTTTCCTCTTGTGGTAAATTTAGATTAACGACAAATGAAGCATTAGCAAGGGCGTAAGACTAAAAGCAGCTCATTAGGAGCCAAAAAAAAACAACAACAAAAAAACAAACAATTTGTTCGTTTTTACACGGCTCGTTGTTGAAAACAACTAGACAAATTGGATACACAAACAAATGGTTTGTTTTTATAAATAATATTTATTTAACGAGAGTGGAATATGGAATATGGCCGGTGGGCCGGTCTTGAGCAATGCACTTTATTTATGAATTAAGAGACTTCTTGCAGGCGTAAATAAATTGTAAATTAACACCTGAACTTACACATAATAAATTATACCACATGTGTTTATATTTCTGTCATCCACTTCAGGCTGCAACTCGTTTATTTTATGATCTTTACTTTATAGGTGTGGAACTTATAAAAGAAACAAAACTAATTTCGACTTGGAAGATTTTTCTTGAAATTCGTATATATATATACGNATATATATTCGCTAGAGTGTATTGTTTTGTAATTACTTTTTGCCATCTTCATCTATGCCTTTCGCAGAAAAATTCCCTTCTTTTGAGTTGGGGATGGTTTGAATACTTTTAAAATTTTGACAATTTAAAAGATTTTGAATGACCGAAGTAAATAATAGTAATAAGGTGAAATTCCCGGCGGGTGAGATAAAATTTCTCACTTCAGATTAGTTAACAATTGTTTGGTACATAAAGCAACGTGGGGGCGGGCGTTGTTATGGTGATAGACTACACCTTTTCAGTTTGCGAGTGCAAGCCGTTTTTGCTTTATTTGAGGGTCTAAACGAGGAGTGAAGAGCAAATTGAGGTGCGATCCGCCAAATTCCTTTCGCTGAGTTCATGTGGGATCTGTGTAGCGTACTTTTGTGCAAACCCAAGTCTTTGTAGGTTGGTTTCTAGTGGTTGTTTGGGAAACTTTTAACATCTCTTCTAGCTCTGGGGTCGTCAAAAAGGAATTTTCTTCTAGTCTGTATCTCTATATGTCGTCGTCAACCTTAGAAGGACGTCCTCTGCGTGCATCATCATCTTCAAGGGCAAAATTTCCTTCATTAAATCCATTAACACTCTTGCGAGTCAGCCGGTCGCCTCCCCAGTCAGCATCACTCATTCCTGTTAATAGGCCATTTCCTCTTGTATACTTAAGACCAAGTGTCATGTTGACCGTAAGATGCGGTCTGGTGAGACGTAGGTTTAAAAAAACATTATCTTTATCGTGGCAACATTTCGGTCTTTATTGAGATCATCTTCAGGGCGGAAAGCGTTCGTTTTTCCTATAGATGTGTCACTCTTGTTTGTCGTGTTGATTGTGCCCAGACTTCCTAGAGAGTGCGACAGACAAGAATGGCACATCTACACGGAAAACAAACACTGAGCCCTGAAGATGATCTCAATAAAGTTCGAAACGTTGGCACGACAAAGATATGTTTTTCTAAAACCTACATCACACCAAACCGCATCTCACGACCTCTAAATAATCATCAAGTAACGGTCACTAAACACCACACAGTAATAGATACAATTCAATATTAAAAACGCGTATTTCTTTTAACTTGTCGAGGCACATAAATTCATTTCCCGGTACGATCGGCTCGTGGGCCAGAAAGAGAGACGTTAACACTTGCAATATTTCAAACTAAAAGCGAACGCATAAAATAATGTTGGTTACAAAGTATACACATGCGTATATCAAGAAATATAATTTAGTACCTCGAGCCCTGAGGCTGCCTCCATCTCTTAACTACTTTCATCATTTTATTCGCACGTCCGCCGGCTCCTTTGTTTCAAGGAAGATGGACAAGTCTTTCCACCCCGAGCATGTTCTTAACCTTAAAATTCCAATCCTCATCTATTTCTTAACTAATTTTTATACGTTATTGTCATCATTTCCTATTTGTTTGCTGTATAATTTTGTTTGATTTCACCAATGTCTCAATTAAAAACAAAAATTAAACATATTTCTTATAGATTTTTGTTGTTGTTGCAGGTAAGATGATCTTTTTACAATTAAACACTACGCTTGGAAAAAGTACGTAAGTCATACTAAAAGTAAATAAATAATACTAAGTAAATATCTTTTTGTATTTTCTTTATGTTTCATGCACAAATAGGCTTGCTAGCTTATATTATACGTTAATTAAATAAAGTAATTAAATACTAACGCATGGCTATAGGTGTAGCATTCAAAATTATCAATTATCAATCGATTCAAACATCTTTCAATAACAAAAGACAAATCTATAACACATGGACATACATAGAATAGGGCCCAACAGCTGGATACTGTTATAGAATCCGTGGCTTCCAGTTCAAAACCCCTCCTCTCTGTGCTCAATCTTACCCTTCACTACCACCTCAACAACCCTTACGTTCCCTCGCTATAAAATCCCGATACAACAAATTCCACTCCTTTGTCATCTTAGTGACCCAGCTTTCCTCAACCTCTTCTTCTCAACTTCTTGATAGTTCTCGATGCAGACTGAAACGCATATGGCCCAGTTATTTCATCCTATGTGACAACGAGTGACAAGTGAGGACCTATACGTCGACGTGTCACTGAGTGTATTAATTATAATAATAATTTATTTTTTTAAATGTCAAATCGTCTTCCGAACAACAATTGAAGAGGTTTTTAAACATACAAATATTAGGGAATTAAAATATAAATAAATAAAATAATGTATAATGCAGGAAATAAGATAAACAGAATTGAACAAACGAAAATATTTAATAATTTAATTGATATTCTTGAAAGTATCTTAACTGTTTTTAAATCTTTTAACTTTTCAATTAAAATTAAATATGGCCAAAATTTATCGTAAATACATTAAGAAAACAAGAAATAAGTTGCCTATTTATCAATTTGCTGCTGTTAAGATGTAATCTGTTAGAACCTTTTAGAAAAACTGCTTAAACTAAATAAATAAAAAATTGATTTTTTTTCTTTTTCTTTTAAAGAAGCCCATTTTTTGGGTTCGGATGGCGGATTAATCGCATAACTAACTTCATTGATAAACAAATAATAACTTCAATATAATAATTAATTTCAATTATTTAATCTTTATGTAAGGTATTTGTTAAAATGAAAAAGTTAGCGTCACGAGCGGGATTCGAACCCACGACCTTTGGCTAAGTACGCCTCTGCTCTACCACTTGAGCTATCGTGACTATGATCCACTCGGACACCAATCTCCTTATCTCATCCTACAACCTTTCGAATTTTCCCTCCTTTTTGCAATTTTTCAAATGTGTAATCAGGATTCAATTCGGCGACATATGAAGTGGCCGTGAGATGGGGGGTTGGTGTCCGAGTGGATCGAACTCACGATAGCTTAAGTGGTAGAGAAGCGGCGTATTTACCCAAAGGTCGTGGGTTCGAATCCTGCTCGTGACACTAACTTTTTCATTTCAACTTATACCTTGCATAAAGATGAATTAATTGAAAGAAATTATTTGGTCAATCGGACTACGAAATATAATGGATAAAATAATTAATTCTGTTCATTGCTATAAAAGAATATATATGATTGCTTTTTTGTTTTACATATGGAAGAGTTTTGTTACTGGAAAGAAACATTCGATCGAGTATTAACTAATTATTTTAGTCTTTTCGGGGAAAGTTTTTGATATAGTATCGAAACTGGAGAGGGACTTTTCGATTTATTTTGCGAGCAACTGCAACCCATGCCCGACGATAAATCACCCTCTAAAACGAGACGCTGGCATGTTTTTTCAATCCGGTGCTTAATTAAATTTCGGGTGATTAGATTATGAAAGGAATTAGTTTTTTTCGTGAGGGAGGGAAAGGCTTACCCTCTTCCATCCCCCTGTTAAATCCAGCGATTAAGCCTTCACGGGATAATCTGGCGGAAGTGATCTGTCTGGACGGCGACGGGCAAGAATGCACTGAACCAATCCCTTAAAGGATGATTGCCACTTCGACCTGTATCGGCCGATTTGCCGTAAAGGAAAGAAATTGCACACGAAATGAGAAACCTTGGCGATCCATTAAACCAAGAGCCCGATTCCCGATTTTCTATTATTAACTCCATGGGAAATCTCTCAGACTCTCGGCGGATTGTTTCTATTTCCGTTCGTTCGATCTCTACCGTTATGTCATGACAAAGGTCAGGATCGTACAGGATTACAGGTTATAAAATTTCACTTCTGGACAGGTAGCGCAGTAGAACTACCAACAGGCAAAAAAATCACCGAAACACTGAAGTTGGCGAAATGCCGAAACGCGTCTGAGTTAAACAAGAAATCAGCGAGAATTGACATACCAGGATCATAGGTACCTGTCCCAACAGACAAAGCTAGTCGCACTGGTTGGTGTGCTTAGTTGGTAACAGTTATTGTCTGTAATATGCGTTTCTGTTTCTCGTCATCTTACTTGGTTGTCATCTTATTTTGCCAATCCTGTCCTTTCGTAGGTGTATGTCTTTACCTCTTTACGTACGCAATCTCTCAAGATTGCGAAACCGCAAAAGTCCAAATTGATCGGAAACGACTAAGTTTATATTCACCCTTTGACTTACCATAATAATCACAGGAAAACAATAAAAAAAGGCGAAGAACTTGATCGTGAGATGCGGTCTGTGTGACATAGGTTTTAAAAAACATTTTCTTTATCGCGCCAACGTTTCGATCTTTATTTAGAACATCTTCAGGGCTCGAAGTGTTTGTTTTCCTTGTAGATGTGTCATTCTTTTCTGTCGTGTTGAGAGTGCCCAAACACTGTCTACACGGAAAACAAACACTTTGAACCGTGAGGATGATCTCAGTAAAGTTCGAAACGTTGGCACGATGAAGAAAATGTTTTTCTAAAACCTACGACACACCAGACCGCATCTCACGATCTCCGAATAATCTATTATTTATATCGGTCAGTTTCAAAAACAAAATCTAAATTTTTGGTCATACAATTGGCATTTTTTGCCTCGGCCATTTGGCTTTTGCATTGATTATGATGGGTTTGTTTATTTTATAATCACGTACATCGGCGAGATTTCTTTGTAAGGTAGATTCTTGTGATCAGAAAAAGCACGAAATATCCATATCTCGAATGTAATATAATCAAAATAATAAATAAATAAAATAAATTTTTATTGATAATTAATTACGCATTGCTACGGTAAATTGTGGTTTTTGTTTAAACAGCCAATTTATGATTCACTTCCTACCCATCTGCAAAGGCATCTTGTGTGGCAATTCCTGTTTACAAACTTCAAAAGATGCCTTGGCCAAAGCTTGATCGCATTAAATGAGAACATGTATGACGTAGGTTTTAGAAAAACATTTCCTTCATCGTGCCAACGTTTCATTCTTTATTGAGATCATCTTCAGAACTCAAAGTGTTTGTTTTCTATGTAGATGTGTTATTATTGTGTGTCGTGTTGGGGGCAGTCTCACCGCATCTCACGATGTCCAAATAATCAGTACTTAGTCATTTATTTCGTCTTCATCGAATAACTGAACGTCATTTACTTAGAAAGAACGTTTTACTTCAATACTCATAAACAATTGACGTACGTTTAATCAAAATTTGATGTTGATATGGGAATTGAAAAAGAATTAGATATACCGTTACTTTTTGGCCTGTCCCAATATAAATTTATTTCTGGGATGTGGTGGTATCGAGGTCGAGGTCCTTTTTCCTTTTCTTACCCAATCAATTTTTTGAGATATTTTTTTCGTAGATTTATTTTAAAATGAAATAGTGTGAAAGTAAATTGTATGTACATATAAGGAAAAGAAAATTATTGTAAAATACTAGGGAAATTTAAATCTTATACACTGATGCCGCAATTGAACTACCAACGGACAAGCATAGTTTCACTGGTTCACCTTTTAGCACTTATATCTCTGAAGATAGGCATGTCATAATGGTCGGAAATGGCTAAACTGCATATCAGCACGCAGAATCCACGAAGAAATGTCACAAAGTTCACAGTCATATGTTTTTCTACATTAGATGAAGATGTAGATGTAATTATCGGGGCGTAATGCACTGCGCCCTTTAAGAGCTATGGTATCCCATGTTATCTACCGAAGCACACCGGTGAGTCCTATTTCATCAAGAAACTAAGATTAGTAGGCCCGGTTTCAATGGTTGAATCCCTCTGGTCGCATTGTACATCCCAAAGCACGTCCTCCTGCGGGCAAGAGTAGCACCGCAGTTTGTTAGTAGATGTATTGGTGTCTCCTCTGCCTATTTGCAGAATCTGCATGTGCCGCCTTGGATTATTCTAATCTTCTTGTGTCCATTTAGCTTGCAGTGTCCTGTTAAGAATCCTATTAGGATTCGCAGTTTATTCCTGCTTCCTCGACACATTCTGTAATTTCTTTTCTTCCGAAATTTGTAAGGAGATTGCCTGTCTCCAATGAGTGAGTTCCATTGTTCCATTCTGTATGAGATACATTTTAATAGTGTCGGTTCCTATGCCACAGAAGGGTTCGGGCCCTATCAGAGGGGTAGCAGCTCCTTTCCTTGCAAGGGTGTCCACTTTCTCGTTGCCTTCTACTCCCATGTGTCCTGGGAGCGTGGCTGACTTTGTTTTGCGAACCTAATATGTTTAATTTGGTTTTGCAGTTGAGCACCATATTTGAACTAATGATATTTGAGCTTAGTGCTTTGATGGATGCTTGGCTATCTGACATGATAGCTATGTTTTTGTTTTTACACCCTTTAGTCAAGTTGAGTACATCTCTCGATTGCGTGATTCTCAGCTTGGAAGATAGTGGTGTATTTTTCCATGGGTTCTCAGTTCCCCCGGACACAGGCAATCGAAAGGGTTCGTTAAGGTGATCAAACTAGCAGAATCGAAATGGCTATTCTCTATCTCAAGTAAGGGAATTAGGAGGCTGATAGGTATCCTGACGGGCCATTGCCCACTGAGAAGACACCTCTCCGTAATGGGTATTTCACCAGATCCCTTTTGCCGTTTCTGCGAAATAAAAGAAGAAACGGCAAGGCACTACTTCACAGAGTGTGATAGGTGTGCTAGGTCCAGATTTGAAATCTTTGAAGGAGCGGACATCACCAAATCAGTCCCCGGGATAAAACGGTCCAAAATCTTGGGGTTTGTGCAGAAGTCCAAGAGATTTATTCAGGACACGTGCTTGCCAACCAAGTCCTTGCACCTTTTAGTGATGGGGTACGAGTCTACCCAGGCATTTAACCCCTCGGGTCTTGGTCGCCCAAACTGCATAATATATATGTGTTTTGTAATATATATTAGTTTATTTGTTTCCAGGACCGAATACTCCTGCCCCTGTACGTTTTTGTGTTCTAGATTCATCTGCGAACCAAAAGATGGTGCCATTCACAAAGGAGGTGGTTCTCTCTTGCCCCCATTCTTTTTTGGTGCCTACATTTATTTGGAAGTTTTGATTAAATTCAAACATCCTGTTTTTCTACATTACTCTCTTTTACCCTTTGACTTACGAAAAAAGTCTCAGAAAAACAATCTAAAATTAAAGATCTTTTATTAAAATCGTGCGTTTCGTCGGTATATTAGTGATGATATAGAAAAGATATTTTCCTCGAAAACCTATTAAAAAAAGGTGATCTACCCTTGACCAAAATTTGATCCTACTACCCTATGGCTTCCTGTGGAAATGTACAAATTACAGCTTTCATGGGCATTTTGGTAATTTGCGGCTCTTTCTACGCAGCTGATACATGGAATCATTCAAAAATTAATTAATTTTTTTATTTAGGATAATTAAAACAAAAATTACCGAACCAGTTTAATAATTTTACCTTTTTAACTCATCGGCAATGTCAAGTTGTATTTATAGCACGGGTTCACGCCTGGGTTAGAACATTATCGTGAATGATGATCGGCGACTTCTGGCCAATGGTGGTCGTTTTGCACGAATACTTTTCTCAATATCATTCCAATACGTTTCCTGTAATGGCCTGCCAGCCGATTGCAGATTTATCGGCTGTCTATAATTCCCTTTTCCCTTACATTTATCTATCATAAAAATAAATTTTATAAGGATTGGTGCTTTTTGAAACGATGATCAAATGGGACAGTATTTCACTTTGTTAGTTGATTTTCCAGTTCTGTGTTATGGTTTAATGGGATTATTCTTTTATATGATAACCAATTTCGAGGAGGTTAAATAACTGATAATTGAAAACGATTGAATCAGAAATCAACCCACTAGGTATTGTTTGTTCCTGAGTTACAACTGTGCAAGTTGCTGGCATAAATGGCTTGATGCAGATCAAGTTTCAGCTTGTTATCTTTTTCCAAACTCTTACAATAATTATCGGTTGATAGGCAGCAATACGCGATGAATAGTGACGTACGATACCATAAAATATAGTATCGAGTACTGGTATCGAAAGAAATATTCGATACTCCTCAAGTAAGGACAGATTATTCGATACTAACGAATACTTAACGAGTACAATCCGAGATCAACTTACTGTGAGTAAAATTCTCTCATGCGTTTAAATAAACAAAAATTTGCATTTTTTTCTTATTTTAAGTATTTTCACATACAGTGGGTATGTTGATAAGAACAAGGAAAAGCTGTCAACACATTTAAACAAAATTGATATTTCAATTTTATCGTTATCAAGTTTTGAGCAAATTGTTCAACAGGTATTTTCTTTTCAAATGTTTCAAAAGATCAGACGTATTCCCGCACATTTTACAAGATGCCGATGATTCAGTTTTCTTAGTCAAATAACCTCATGCCTTACTTTTTGGAGGAGACATAATTAGGCATCTACATATGAGAAGGAAGGCGAACACTTTTCAAGTACTTAGAGGCAAAAACATTTTATAAAAAATTATTGAAATTAAAAGTGCGAGGTGAGACGCGGGAAAGAATTATCAGCACAGTTAACCACCACCATTTTGAAATCTCGATTAACTTTGTTGATAGATGCCACTTGTAGGCGCTCCTAACAGTAACTAGTCAACATCCAGGTTGATGAAAGGTATGTTTCGGACGGAAAGTAACAATTCAATATTACTTGAACCCTCGATGAAAAATCTATTTGAGTATTTGATTAGTAATCTATTGAGTACTACAAAAAGTACTCGATACAGTACTTGTATCGAATGACAATATTCGATACCAAAAGTGCTCGAAAGAAAACACTCATATCGATTGGTATCGGACGTCACTAGCGATGGAATGACCCCCCCCATTCACTACTTTTTACTAGATTACTGCTACTAAACTTTTACAACCCTGGACCCATTTGATAATTCATGAACAACTTGTTACCTTCAAGGTAGGGATGAGCATAGATGGTCGATGTTTAAAAAACATCGATGGTAGGCGGCCGATGTTCGATGTTTTCAACATCGATATTACGGTGTCGATGTCGATCATCGATGGTGGGCTTTCGATGTTTTATAAACTTTTTCAGTTTTTCCACTTTTGTTCATACGGAATGAACCATATTCTTCTGATATGAAAATGACCTATCAGAACCTGTCAGGAGTTGTACAATTTGTTGACTTCACATCTGTTTTTTTTACACAATGATTATTTCCCACAGCTGGGCAGATTATTTGGAAAACCAGAAATCGCTTGTAGTATAAATTGGGTTTAATTATGTTATTAAAAAAACAAAAATGTTTGTAAAGTGGCACATAAAAGAAATGTATGCATATGAAAATAATTTGTAGTTTGAGTATTCAAAAAACCATCGATCTGTTGACCATAGAGTCAACCATCGATGGTCGTACCACCATCCGAAGTGAGGTTCCGACGTTTAATCGATGGTGACCATCGATGTTTTTTTTATTGATGCTCATCCCTACTTCAAGGGTCTTTATCCGTTAAGGCGTTACACGAAATGCGTGATGGATGATAACGATTAAAGTGCAAAAGCGTATAAATTTGTTTAGGAAAGGAAGAGGTGGCTCTTGAAAAATGTCAAAACCTCGGCCTTTAAAATTACGATTCAGCAGAAGAATTGGCGGAAATAAGCTTTTTGAAAAAAATAAAAGTTCATTCCTTAAGAATTTTCGCCTTTAAAACCTCGGCCAGTATTTTCATCGGGTTTTCAAAGTGAGGTCACTACGGTTCCTTACGTAACAATGCAAAATGGGCGCGTGGTTTTACTACCCAGTGATCACTATACTAAACACGATAATAACTGTAAAAAACCCGCAGATCATCATGCACTATAATGCAACCCAAGGGTGCGGTTGACACACTTGACAAATGCAGTGTGAATGCACAATGCCGTATGGTAGTATTTACAAATAATATAGTGCAATGTATGCTTTTGTCATATGGAACAAGGTATATCCTGTCTGGAATGTTTTTCTGTTGGCTTCCTTTCCCTCTGCAACGGTCTATGCTGGCAGAACCTTTCATCAAATGCAGATTATATAGTGGGTCTATTTATGTGATTATAAAATCCAAGACGTGTCTGGAAATGTATGATAACTTGAAAATCCAGCATATTTTTCTACTGGTGTCAGGTTGCATCGTACTGCGTACTTTAATTGGGATGAGCACGCACATGTGACTTTCCTTTTCACGAAGTACCCGGTCCTTGAATGGTTAAATCGAGGTTGATCCGATTTTAAGGTAGAAAAATCGTGTTAATTGTACTTTTTATTCTTATAATTATTTCGGTATAAATGGCGTACCGCCTGGTTTTCTTTCTTAAAAAAAAAAAAGACAACCTATATTGGGCTTATGGAAACAACTAACAAAAATAATTTATTTATTCATTGAACCGCTAAAAGCTGCCCTATAAAGATATTCTCTTTGATAACCTCATTGAAGACGGTGTTTGAGGGCAGTTTAATGGTAAAACGTATTTTTGGATAAGTAACGGTTTTTTTCTTCTTTCTTTTTGGAAGCTCTATAAATATTAAGTTTAGATAAATTTTTTATGCATTTCGGTAAAAAAAGTCCTTTTTAACATACCAACGTTCAAGTTAAAACCAAAGTTCAATAAGAAAATTTTAACAGAGATTCTTTTTTTTTCGAAAGCAAATTTGATTTAAGATGATTGGATATTATTTTACAAAACACTAACACTGTAGATGGTTACAACTCGATGACTGCTCGGATTGGCTGAACAAATTTTTTTTTTTGGCGTTATGAACTATGCATATTAGCCATGTGACAATTCATTATATGTGTGTTCAAATTTGGGGGGGAGGGGGTTATTGTGAAAAAAGGGCCAGAGGCGACGGTGGGAATCGAACCCACGACCGCGGCGTGAGAGTCTCATGCTAACCACTCGGCTACCGCGGTCCCCCCAGGCTGAACAAATTGGTCAGAAACGACAAAATATAGTGTTTAGGTATTTTGTTTTCGCTTAGATAACTACATAACAATATTTACTTAATACATTGTGTTCGGCTATTACTTTACCCGTAGATTCTACGTTCAAATAGAACCAAAAAGGCCTAATTAACTATAGTCCGAATCTCAGCAGTTTCGGAGTTATTTCACTTTTCCTGATTTTTTAAGATTTCACTACCTCGCTTCAAATAAACAATGACAACTCCAAAACTAAAATGTTTTGGACAAATCCGTTGATTCCATTGAAAACTATGTTAAATTTCCAATGAGATGTCATCAATACTAAACATGTAAACGTTTTTGAAATAAGTGTTTTTGTCACGAGAACTTTGACAAATAATTTTTTTTTTAAGTTAAAAAACTTTCAATGGTGATTCTAAACTATAATTTCCAAACCTAGAGACGAGCAGATTTCAAAAGACGTACTGCATTTAATATCCTTTTTGCTGGTGTAATTTCTTTTTAAATTTTTTTTTTCAAAGATGAAAAATTTATGGAGGAAAGGAAAAAACCGTGGCTGTCGGGAAGATTAATAATAATAAAAAATAAAAAACTTAAGGAAATTTTTTTCCTCGATTTTTTCCTTTCCTCCATCAATTTTTCATATTTGAAAAAAGAAATTAAAAAAGCAATTGTACCACTAAGAAGGATATTAAATGGAGTACGTTTTCTGAAATTTGCTCGTCTCTAGGTTTGGAAATAGTAGTTTAGAACAATCAGGACATGTAAATTTAATTGTAAGGTCGTAGTAATACTCTTAACCATGATAAATGACAGAAAACTTACTTTAAGAGAAAATGAGGAGAAGCAAATAATTTTAGCTAAAAAAAGATTCCTTTTTTACTTAATAATACAACCGTATAAAGTATTTTTAAGCTTTTGTAAGAATGGATTTCTTCTCTAATGCAATGTCTTGTTTCGCGACGACTTCTTTAGGACGTTGGCTGGATATTGAAATATTTTTTATTAATCCCGAGAACCATGAATTTTTAATACAATTCAAAGCTTTATTGTTCCAACTAATGAAATAAACATGGAAGGGAAATTAAAAAAAAAAAATGACAGTCAAAAAAAGGAAAAACTGTTATATTAAGCCGTATTTGTATAATATTTTAACACTTGTGTGGACAAATCAATTAATCTTGTTACAATATTTCATTGGATTGAGTTTATCAAGTTCGTATAAATAAGAATTTTTTTAGTTGTAAAACTTAAAAATCAAAGATTGGGTTCTTTTAGCTATCTTTAGTTCTTACCTACTAGTAGTGCGTTGTAGTGATTTTCGTACAATTGTTAGATTAATTTATAACGGGATAACGGTTTTTATGCTTGAAGTACTTTAAAATAAAGTTCCTTTGAAATTTAAAGGAGCTATTCGTCTTTTCGCTCGTTTTCGCACATCTGATGTGGCAGATTCGCTTCGCTTGTCTCAAAAGCTGTTATCTTTTATATAAAGTTATATAGAGTGGGATTACCACCCCGTTGGAAATTTATAAGTCGGGGGTCGATATCGAACGTCAGATGTTACATCAACTCGACTCGAAATACCCAGGGTTGAGAGGTCAATTCGGACATTACGGGCGTTTATGTAAAAGATATCCGTCGATGTTCCTCCGGGGTCATGGACCCTTCGGGAGGTAACCGTCTCTTATAAAATGAAAGAAGTGTGCGTGCCGGCGGACCGGTACGGAATGAGGTTGCACTACAAAATTAAATGAAAGTTTTTTACTTGTAACAGGTTGTAATTTGCCCTGGTCCGAATGGAAAATTAAAGTTAATCTGGCCTATCCTGTAATTTCTGAGAGGGTGCACGTTTGAAAATAGAGGATCGATCTTTTCTACTTGTTTACAGGAATATTTTCTGATCAACCTTGACATTTTCCCTCTAAACAATGATTTGTATACTAGAGCATTCAACCTTCTTTGCCACCATCAAGCAAGAAAATAACGATAGAATGATTCATTGAACTAATGCCGTTGATATTTTCGTTATTTGATTCAATTACTTGCTAAATCAAAGTTAATTAAAAAATAATAGTAACTAGAAAATTACCCTTCAACGGCCAAAATTGGTTATTTTATAAAAACATTGACTTTGCAGTATTTCAGGTTTTTTTTTAAGGCGGTTCCATTAACTTTATAATTTTTAGCTTGCCCAGGAGTAATGGATTTTAATAATTCAGTTAGTTTTCTCGATCAGTTTTAAAATTGTATAAATTACAAAAGCTAGAATTGCCGGTGGACTACGAGAAGTAGGCTCAAATTTGCACAAGCGTGTATTAGTACATCCATCGGATTTCAGCTCGAATAAATTAAAAATTTTAAAATTCAGTGAGGTGGTCAAATTTCTTTTTTTATTTTAACACCAGTTTGCTTACAATACAACTTTTTTTTAGGAAAGTAAACTTTTTTTTCTTGGTTCCAATTTGATAATTAAATTTGATTTTCTCGAGAATTTCATAAGTTTAGCCACAGGCCGAATATCTTTCCTCGTAACATTCCGATTTTAAGTTTGCATTACCCAAGTTGACTTGGGATACTTTGGACTTTTTACTATATTATTCCCAGGCTCAGTCCTTACTTTATTATAATTCATTTCACGATATCCAATTTGATAATGCATTTGTTTTGCCGGTTTTGGGTGGATTTTAATATAATCCATAGGTTGTTTTCATGCCAGGTTTTTCTTTCTATTTGTGAGTCAAGATCAGAAGTCCAAAACTAAAAAAACTCTCTTAATCGGTTAAATCTTTTCCTAAAACGTATCGATTTCCATTGTGAAAGCGATAAGCAGATTGTAAGTTGTTTAGCTTTTTATGTAACGAAATTGACTTTATCTTAATTTTTGGAATCCCAATTATTAAAATTAAATATCTATGGAAATGCTGTAGTACAATTTACCCATTAATTTTTTAAATTAATTTTACTGTAAAAACCTCTGTGCAGTCCGATAGGTTTCGTCAAATTCTTGGCATTTAATCGTTTTCCCAAGCTGAGAGACATTTTTCCTTTTTGGCTATTTATTCTTCAGAGGGCAAGTCCTTTATAAAATCAAAATCCTAAAACAATGAGGCTAAATTATCTGAAATCTTGCCATGCTTCGTTTGTTAAGTTGTAATAAATTCTTGGTCCCGTCTAGAGTATCATTTATACTGCTGGCTTTCCTAAAAATCCCAACATCATCATTAACACCTATGCAGATGACATCGCAGTTTTGTCTTCTAACCCGAATCTTATCGAAGCAATCGAAGAAAACCTTGAGTTTATCAAAAAATGCTGGAAAAAGTGGAGGTTACATTCAACAACAAAGAGCCACTTACTTCCCCTCAAGACATATATATACATACTATACCTTGATAGCAGACTGTCTCTCAACAGAAGACTTACTGGACCCAAAACTTTTTCGTCTTCAAAACACAACTATCCCTAAATCTGGCATTATTGCAACCACTTTGGACATAAAATGTGTGAACCTAAGGGGTTCTACCAAGCTAACCAGTATATCCAGCGCGTCCAACCCTTCCGACCAAAATAGTCAGAAAAATTGTCATAGATTTTTACTACATCACTATCCCTACTATCCACAATGATCTTAACGAACCGATCCGATCGTGCTTTTCCAAAACTCCACTGAAACTTCGATCTATCCTGACTGCCCACACCGTTTCTACACTTTAGCAGTTGAGTGTTAGCGTTTCACACGTACGTACAGACCGGAAGTAAAAACTATATACGCGTATATTTGTAATATGTAATATGCATTTTGATATGTCAGGCTCGAAATATATAATTTAAAAGGTGGTTGTAAAAACATTTGATTTTTTAAGACTACGTTATTGACGTCTATTTTCCCTTTATCCCTTAGGGTAAAATCAATTCTATTATTTATGTGTGGTGTTTAGTGACCGTTAGTCAATGATTATTCGGAGATCGTGAGATGCGGTCTGGTGTGACATAGGTTTTAGAAAAACATTTTCTTTATCGTGCCAACGTTTCGATCTTTATTTAGAACATCTTCAGGGCTCGAAGTGTTTGTTTTCCGTGTAGATGTGTCATTCTTTTCTGTCGTGTTGAGAGTGCCTAAACACTGTCTACACGGAAAACAAACACTTTGAGCCTTGAGGATGATCTCAGTAAAGTTCGAAACGTTGGCACGATAAAGAAAATGTTTTTCTAAAACCTATGTCACACCAGACCGCACCTCACGATCTCCGAATTATCTATTATTTATATCGGTCAGTTTCAAAAACAAAATCTAAATTTTTGGTCATACAATGAGCATTTTTTGCCTCGGCCATTTGGCTTTTGCATTGATTAAGATGGGTTTGTTTATTTTATAATCACGTACATCGGCGAGATTTCTTTGTAAGGTAGATTCTCGTGATCAGAAAAAGCACGAAATATCCATATCTCGAATGTAATATAATCAAAATAATACATAAATAAAATAAATTTTTATTGATAATTAATTACGCATTGCTACGGTAAATTGTGGTTTTTGTTTAAACAGCCAATTTATGATTCACTTCCTACCCATCTGCAAAGGTGAAATATTTATTTCC
Source organism: Cimex lectularius (assembly GCF_000648675.2). Classification (NCBI taxonomy): domain Eukaryota; kingdom Metazoa; phylum Arthropoda; class Insecta; order Hemiptera; family Cimicidae; genus Cimex; species Cimex lectularius. The sequence continues at coordinate 1,190,199 of NW_019392675.1, read as the reverse complement.
TTTGTGTGACCATTCCTTTACAAGTTTACAAACTTCAAAAGACGCCTTAACAAAAGCTTGAGCGCATTAAATGAGAACATGTCTCATTATTAAAAAAGAATTATGCGTAGAATGCGAAATTCCATGATTAAACGTTCCTTTTTGTGTTTGACGTTGTTCTTTTTTTAAATAAGTGAAGTAAATTCTTTCATGCAAAAATGCTTAAAGTTCAACTAGCCTTTTGGTGTCGCGGACGAGGGGTTAGAACCACTTTACAATAATTTTCCTAATTCATTTTAAATAAAATTCCAAGGGGTAGGCGGGGTTCGAACACAAGACCTCTAGCGGGGCAAATACGACTCTGACGCCTCAGCAACTCTTCAGAAAATAATCTACGCTTATTCTTTTTACTGATGAGTTTCATTTACATGAACGAATAGTAAACTTTATCCTAAAGAAACCTCAAGATCATGATTACCAAAAACTTAGCAACCTACAATAACAACCTAAAAGCTGGTTATGTTTAATTTATTTTTATTATCTAAATTTCGCTTGATAATTTCGTCTCGTCAATTGCAATAGTTAATTTTAGATACATGAAATTCACCTCTGATTTGCGTTTTGGCATTGTTTTTTCAAGGTAGACACATTTGAAAAATGTAAATTGACTCGAAACAAATTAAAATTTCCCGTTTATTACAGACGTCGACCGACAGTCTACAAGGGAAGGATCACCCGAAAAATTAATTCAATCGGACCTTTTCGATGTAATGGATACGTTACGGAACGGACCACACCCACGCCATTACCGCCAGTTTAAATATTTACAGATTATGATCTTGGCCTAAAGGTGGAAGAGTTTACATAAGACTTTAACATACTTTACGCCGATCTCGTACGTATTGCTATTTTAAATTTTAAATTCGCCCCGATGCTTTACTTTTCCTATGCGGTCGATCCTATCAAGGTTCTTTTTTGATGCAGCACTATTATTTGATCAAGGTTTTTATCGATTTTTTTCTCTTTTCGATATAGCCCTGAGCTGTTTAAACACGAGCCATAAAACCGAATAGAAATAGCCGTGATGAAATTATCTATAGAAAAATATAATTATTCATATCGTGTAATAAAAAATAATTTCACCCTTGTTATTATTCTCAGCCAATAACGTTTTTTGATCAGCATGAACGTTATTTTTTATAATTATTTATCTTATTCTCGACCTTCTGACATCGCTAATTTAGTCTAATCACACGGGATTTATAAAATTATTCGCTCAGTTTACATAATCGTTTAAATTACAAGGCTATGTTTAATTATTTGATTTATTTAATTTTGAAAGTTATACCCTACAATGCATGAGCAATACATAATTTTACAATATGTAAAACAACTGCAGGAGTTGCATCTGAATTACACTTATTAAATATTTTTATTAAGATATAAAATAAAAATGAATTTTTTAGCCTTTTAAGTTAGTTGTTTGAGTCATTCACCGTGAAATTAGGCTTTTCATGCTTCTTCGATTCTTCTTTGATTCTTCTTTTACGCATTTGTTCGTTTATCCCATAAATTTCATTATCCGGCAGCATACAAAAATACATCGACTCAAATAAAATTTAAATTTAATGATATTTCAGAGGAAAAACGTTTTGGATCGCCTTGTATCGGTTTTTCATTGTTTCATACCAGTTCCATACCGCCAATCGGAAACGTAACGAGGTTGCACCCCTGGGGGGATTGATTAACCAAGTTGTTTGTTTTTGACGTAGGGATGGTAGAAACGAATCCCCGTGGGACTGTTATCAAGGTGAACCCGGGGGTAGGCCACCCTAGACTGTTTTCTTCGTACCCCGGCTAATTGAACTGCCCTTCGTCTTCCAACCCTCCACGCCTTCGTAAATCCTTCTTTCTTCTCGCTTTTTTTCTTATTATTAAAAAAGTTCGGACCGCTTTTTGACCAAGGTTAAGACAGGTGTAGGGAGTCTGCAAGAGTGTTACCATGGCGATGCTGGGATCGATCTCTCAGCGGCGGCCTTTAACCCCCGGCATATTAACCGTCCTGAAAACATGACGACAGTGTCAACATAACTCCGAACGGTTTACGCATACGAAGGATATCCATTGATGCCTCCTTCATCCCATGAATTACTCGATACGATCGGACAAGGGTCGCCAGTGGCTGATTAATAAAAGAAAAACCCTTTTGTTTGCATTTGCAATAGGGTTATGAATTTTTAACCACGGCGATCACCAAATTTTATTTTAAAAATATACAGGATTAATTTGAAGTGTTCAGTTTGATACAAGGAAAGTTAATTTTAATGAAAAAACTAAAGTTTTACGGTTCAAAACGGTTGAAAATGTTAAATCTAAGAAGAAAAATTATGATGTTCTAAATGGCCAATCTGATAATAAAACAATAAATATGGAAGTGCACTGCACAGCCTTTCTCTAAAAGTTCCAAATGCCCTCCTATATGTAAATGTTGCAAAAAAGTTATAGTAGTTCAAAATAGATTATGAGTAAATTTAACAAAAATCATTCTCCCATTTCAAATGTCCCATCTGTAAATGTTACTGGTTGTAGTGTTTCTAATGACTTTTCTGCAATGGATAGAAAAAAGATAATAATATTACTATAACTAAGGTAATGAAATTAATAAAATATAAAAAAAAGTTATCGAATTCCAAATAGATTGCCAATTAATTTAAAAATAAAAAGTGTTTCTGTTTCAAATATCGCATCTGTAAATGCTTATTAAAACATTATAGTGTTCCAACCTTCAATTGAAGAAAAAAGTGTTAGTGTTCCAAACAAATCCTTTGGAAAAATAACAATCTTCTAGTGTTCCAAATAGCCCATCTGTAAATGTAACAAAAATTGTTTTAGTGTTCCAAAAGCACATTTGTAAATGATAAAAGTTCTAGTTCCATACGCAATNTATATATATATATTTAGTGCTATGAATGGTCTAATTATGTTATTTTAAGGTTTTTGAAAAAAAAAGTTTCTCTTGTCTAAATGCCCCATTTCGCCATGCAACCACACGTAGTTGGAAGTTGCTCTTTTTTGGTAGGCCTTCTGGACTATTAATTTCTTAATATAGGTTATTGTAAAATTGTGTCAAATTTATGTCAAGGAACGTCACATAGAAAAAACAAAAACGGAGAGTGTACAGTGTGCTGTTTCCACATAGTATTTAGCATTTGGCCTTTCGTTTCGGAATAAATTGAATTTATTTTTCCAAGTGACTTGAACGGCGTGTAAAAAGTGTTTTATTTTTTAAATCAACATGCCTATTTAAGTGTGAAAAGCATGCAGAAAATGTTTATACGGCCGTGATTGATGGTTAAAAGAATTTTTCTTATTTGTGTTGAGCAATGGAGCAGCAATCTGCGAAAAGCTTGATAGTTGAAAAATTCGAGAGGTTGTAGGTTAAGATGAGGAGTTGGTGTCCGAGCGGATCGAAGTCGCGATAGCTCAAGTGGTAGAGCAGCGTCGTATTTAGCCGAAGGTCGTGGGTTCGAATCCCGCTCGTCACTAACTTTTTCTTTTCAACCAAAACCTTACAAAAAAAAATTAATTAATTACAAGTTACATAGAAAACAAGGTTGTACAAAATAAAAAAAAACGAAAAGACATCGAGTGGACAAGTTATCCAATGATAGAACTCCTAAATCAAAAGTCATCCCTTAACCATTCGCACTCTCTGAGAGCAGGTCCTCGGAGCCATTTTCTTTTCAGACGTCGAGGATGATTTCGGGAGGAATGTTGTACGTGAGGATTAGAGGGGATTGGAGGTTAGTGTGGAATTTTTTTCGTTGGATTTTGCTACTTTAATATTTTGGTCGTTATGGATGGTGAGATTGAAAACAAACTGCTCAAAAATGAATTTGGATATTTATAATTTATTCTTATTTCATTAATTTTATTAACTTAACAGATATTTTGTTAGTTGGATAAAGAAAATAGAAAATACAAACTAAAAACAAAAAAATGTTAATCCTCTATTTTAGTATGGTATGTTGGAAAAGGATACTAGGATGCTGGGTTTGCGCTCCCTAGGCACTGCAGCCTTCTGGCTTATTGTTCTTTCCTACTTCCTTAGTTCAATGCAATAGACTCAATCCTTCTCCGTACAAGTATCAGGTCATTGACTGTTGCTGCTGCAATTTGATTCCCTAAGTTTTCTCCGTACGTTAGGTTAAATCTCCATTGAGCTGTTGATTCCCATTCGAAGATATGAGTGGCTGTTTCCTCCTCCTCATTACATAATCTGCAAATGGGATCATCGCTGTATATACCCATGTTGTGTAGATGTTTTCTCAGATGCCAGTGACCGGTTAGTAGTCCTACAACTCCTCTGAGTTTGGTCCTCTTCAATTGCAGCAGTGTTTTTGCCAGTCTCGGTGAGGGTTGTTTCATTATAAGTTTACTATGTCTAGCACCACTAGAGTTTATCCACTTCTCCTTTTATTTTGCTTGGATCCATTCTCCGACGGAGGATTCTTCAACACAAACGATTTGAATAGTTTGTGCGAAGTTTGCATCACATCGTATACCCCATTGTGGCGACCAGCAGCAACAGCCCTCCATCAGTAACTCATGAGAATATGGTGCAGCGAGCGCCTAGAAGAGAACACCAATTGGAATGCCGTTATGTTTACTCACGAGTCGCATTTCTGTCTGTACAGTGATAGCAGGAGACGAAGAGTCTACCGAGATCAGGGAATGCCTTCATATTCTCTTTAGTGCAGTTTGGAGGAAACGGTCTGTTAGTCTGGGCTGGGATTTACACCGAAGACAAGCTGGACTCCATATTATTGGTGGTAGAGCAGCGGCGTATTTAGCCGAAGGTCGTGGAATCGAATTCCGCTCGTGACACTGACTTCTTTATCTCAACCAATACCTTACATAAAGATTAATTAGTTGAAAAAAGTTAATTGGTCAATCGGACCACGAACTCTAATTTATTTAACTCATTTTTTATGTTAAAAAGTACATCATAAACCATTTAACTTTCACCTTTTATTCTATTGTGATGTATAATGATTGCACAGTATTTCTTATCACAATTGTCCATCTTAGGTCTGCATTTGGATTGACTTCGCCATATTGAAGTTCATCGACTCGACCACCCAGCATAAATTTATACATGTGGGGGCTTAAAGGAAAAGTGCATTAGGAAAGGTAAATGCCAGAAAGAAACATTTGAATTGATTCAGACACTAATCTTAGTCTTGGATTTTGTTCAATTTTTAACATCGATAGCACTTATATGCTGCATAATTTTATTTAGTTTTATTTGCGTAGCTTCATTTTATTATTTTTCCCATATTTTTCGATTTTGGAAATTAGTGATGTCAGGATGCAATATTTGGATTTAAATAGCATTTTTGGAATTGACGGAGGTGACGAGTGACTTTAATTTAATACATTTTTTGGGTCAGAGAGGAAGGGAAATAAAATGTACCTTTCATTAAAGATTACATGAATTATTCAGATTTTTTTCTTTCTTTGTTTTATTCTTCCAGCTCAAAATGTATAAATATGTATGTCTATCTGAATTGTAAATTTGGCCAATAGAACGTCCCTGCCATCCGGAAGGGGTGTAAATAATAGGGCCAAATATTTCAAAGATACTGAGCTATTTGGAAAACCCATTGTTTGAAATTTTCGAAATTTGAATTGCTCATCACTGAGTACATTTTCCCCGGATGTAAACACCCTTGAAAGGGAGTTTTTTCCTGCTTTACTTTTTTTCTACCACCGGTAGCTTGTAAAAACGAAAAGGGAGTTTTGGGAGGAAAGGTCGTGTAAAATCCGAAGGAATTGTCGATCTCCTTTTCCCCCTTGAGATGTATAGTTTGCTAAGGATGGGATGGAAAGGACACCGATTTCACCAAATCCCAACAATGATCGAATATAACGACCATAATTCCGCATCCGCCGTTATAACGGCAATCTGTATTTCGTTGGTATTTTGCGCCATTTTTTTTTATATGTGAGAATGTGTAGACAAATATATAATTTAAAAAATCTGTTTTTCGAGAATAAATGAATTTTAGGTACAATCAAATCGGAAAAAATATCAACAATACGAAAATACCTAAATTTCAAAAATTCTCTTCAATTGTACTCAATCCATTTTGAAATATTTACTAAATCTGTCCTACATGTTTGAAAAAAATAGCCATTTCATTCCTTTATGCATCTAAAATGATAAAATACATGCTTTTAATAGGTATATTTGCAATACATATGGAAGGAACAAACACAAATTTGTTTTATGTGTATTTGTGTGATGAAATTTAATTTCTATTGAACGTCACAGAACGCAAATATGGGTAATATAAAATGCCTAAAATTTACATAACAAAACGAATACTATTACGATTCAGTATTAAACTTTTTGATTATTCAGAAATCGTGAGATGCGGTCTGGTGTGATGTAGGTAGAAAAACATTTTCTTTATCGTGCCACGTTTCGATCTTTATTGAGATCATCTTCAGGGCCTGGGATTTACAAACGTTTAAATTTAACAAAAACATTTAGGATGTGGAAAAAAGTGAATTTATACAGTGCAAATAAATATTTTTTCAATATTCAATCAAAGTATTTCTACTCACTCAAAGTGTTTGTTTTCTGCGTACTAATCACCACAAATTAAACTTTTTTAAATGCTCGTGCTGTACGTACAAGAAGTTACATCACATACCTCCATATAACGAATAGTAAGTCACCACGTAGAGCTAATATTTTGATTAAGAAAATATTCAAATTGAACCTATGTTTATTTTCGCAATTTAGGTATATTTTGATTAATTTTTTTATATTTCGAATTTTCTACAATCATCTACAAACGTAATAGCAATGTTTTTCCGTTCTCTCTCTTACATGAATATGATTAACTAACTCCTTCAGTTTATAATAAACTAACCTATCCTAAATATTCCTTATTTTCTTACTCACTTTCTTTCCTACACCCTCCTTGCGCTCTAGTATCTAACTCTCTCTCTCCCTCCCCCCTCTCGCTCTCACTCACTCACTCATTTACTCATTCACTCACTCATTCCCTAGCTTTTTCTCTATTCTTCTTTCTAAGCCTTTCTTACTTCCATTCTTTTATGCCTTTCTTTCTTTTCATATATTTCTTTCTTTCTGTGTCTGTCTTTTATTCCATGTCATTCATTGTTTCTTCTCTCTCTCTCTCTCTCTCTCTCTCTCTCTCTCTCTCTCTCTCTCTCTCTCTCTCTCTCTCTCTTTCATTTTTTTGTGTATAGTTTGGTCAAAGTTGCCTAAATATCTGCGACTAATAAATAAAACATTATTCAATTAATTAATCGATCCATTTTTTTCGCACACAAAAACCTTTTATTACTGCAACAAGCTAAGTGCTTATAAACGCTTATATACTTGTAAATTGTTCCACTAACGACAATATATACAATGTTAAGATGGTTTAAACATTCATGAGATACTTAAAGTACAAAATAATATTCTGCTTTGATGTGATTATCATAATAGTCCTTTCGCACTGGGAAAACAGCTTCTTGTTATTGCATTAACTAATTCCCACAGGATCGCGTCCAATAATGTTGTAATAGTGAAATATATTGTTTGTCTGAAATAGAGAAAGAATAAGATCATTAAATCAAAGAATGAAATGGCAAAGTTCGTACTGAATATGATAATTGCATCATTCAACCGAAACAGAATTTCAAATATCTCAGACGGTATCGTTGGTCTAAATTTCTCATGTGGTATGAGTTAGAGCTGTTTACTCTCTTACGGTTCCCAGCCTAATTAATCTTTTAAACGACGAACCGTAGAAAGCTATTAATTTGCACGGAATCAACTCCATGGGTTTTGCTTGAAGTTGTACCATTTGGTGGAAGAGAAAGCACGGGAGGCGGATCAAAGGGCGGCCGCAGCTCGGGGCGTTTCGAGTGCCTCACTTTTCGAGTATCGGGGGTGGCATCCTCGGCGAACAGCGGGGAGTTCAAGCCTCGGGGATGGTGTGTTGTTTCCTAGCAACTGTTGGCTCAAGAGTCATTCAGCTCTCGTACATGGCCACTTGGCTCATTTGACGAACAAAGCGATTTCTGGCTTGGGTTTTAAGACAATATACATCTGTGGCGGATAGAGCTTTTTTTCTAACGATGGGATGTTCGGATTAATTCAAGATATTACGTTATAATTACATATTTGGATTTCTAGTATGTTGGTCCAAGCTAAACTGTGTGGACCAAAACGCATTCCGGATCCAGTATTACTTTGATGACAGTAATAATACAAAATAGGTTATGATTAGTGGTATCATATTACTTACACACGTCGTAATTTTTTAATAAGCAGAGTGCCTGTATAAAATATGATGACATTGCATTATACATACGTATTACAAAAAGCAGAGGTAAATCAGAATGTATGAGAGTAAAAATTTAGGCCCTAATACGAAAAAATATAAAAGACCTGTGAGTTTAACGCTTCCAACGGTGTTCTGGGGGAAAAAATTAAAACGAATCGGGGATTTGTATTAGGGGAAAAGCCCGTCCATCATTGTCACGACCAGGCTTGAATATCCTAAAATTGTTATCGTCCGACTTTTACTTGTTTACTTCTGGTCCCGGGCGAAAGGTTTGAAACGGAAAGGAAGCCGTTTTTCAAATGGATTTTTTTGCCCCTTGCTTCAGCGACCGAAAGCGTGTTCTGATAAAATAATCGGCTGAAAAATTTTATGACTTCCGAAGGTGGGAAGCATAGCCAAGGAAAAAGGGCCGAGATTCACATTCGCCTCGTGATTTGTTCTAATGGGGGAACTAAAAAATGACAGAAGGGTTTTCGAATGGTCTTACAGCAGGATAAACGGTTGGCTATATTTATTGTATAGGGCACATGGTCTGACCATCAACGATGTAAATTTGGTTTCATTCAATCTTTCCGTGTCATAAATCTGTGTATATACTGTTTTTAAATTAATTTTCGAGCATAAATTCAATGAACTATGGCATCTTGATAAATAAATAACTTAAAGAATGAACGTAGGTGCTCCTCAAGTGAGATGGATAATCTCTCTTAGGACTAACTATAAGTAGAACATCTGAAGAATTCCTCGGACAGTGGAAAGAAAAATATTGAAAAGAGCTATGTAACTGGAAAATTAAAACAAAAACGACAACGCTGGGCACGAAGGTGGAAAATGCTACGCTAAAGAACTTAAAGAGGACTAACTTTATGCACCACGAGGCCTTCAGCCCCAAAGCTCAACTGCTGGTCATAGAATGATGAGCACTTGAAATGAAAATACTCAAATGATACTTTCATAAACTAGAGGGCTAAACTCAGAGGAGTGATAGGACTACTAACCGGTCACTGGCATCTGAGAAAACATCTACTTAACATGGGCATATACAACGAAGATCCCATCTGCAGATTATGTAATGAGGAGGGGAAACAGCCACCCATATCATCTGCGAATGCGAAGCAACAGCTCAGTGGAGATTCAACCTAACATACGAAAAAAAAAATTGTAGCAGAGACAGTAAATGACCTGATACTTCTATGGAGAAAGATAAAGTCTGTTGCACTGAACTAATGAACTAGGAAGGTAAATTAAGCCAGAAGGCTGCAGTGCCTGGGGAGTACATACCCTGCTTCCTAGTGTCCTTATCACCATACCATGCGATTCATAAACTTTAATTCATTATTAGACAGCTCTAGTCTAAATGCTCTCCTGCAATTGCCTAATTGCCCTTAAAAGACTAGGATCTACAAACAGCCTAATGCTAATACGGTTATCAGGTCATGAGGGAATAACAGCTCAGCTATACTTTCCAAAAAGGGAGCCTCCGAACAGCCTAGATTTATTTTGAGGTATATCTGCAGACACTGGAAGTTTGGGTAACTGAATAACACAACAAATACTGGAAGTAGAAACCAGGCATGAGGCAAGCAAAACGACTACTCCCAAAAACAACCGAATGAGAGAAAGAGGAAATTGTAATGAACAGAAATTAACAACTCCAACTGGGATATTTACAGGACATGCTCCAATATCATCTTAAAAAGTTAGACTATCATCAGATGACGCATGTTAAATATAGAAGAGACAGAGACAATCGAACATATCCGCTAGGAAAAGGCCACGGTACCAGGGAAAACTTATTGAGCATGTTGAACTTTATACCATACCCCTGAGAAGAACTCTCTACTTCATATAAGAAACGAAATATTCCAGCATCCATTAGCAAAGATGAAAGTTTATGTGTGAAGGGAGAAATCCCTACGGCTCCATATGGGACAAAAACGTAATATAATATCTGCTGGAACTCGTCAAGCATCTACCTTTATCCGCTCCTCTTGAAATTTTACTCACCTTAAAATCTAACAACTGCAATAGTACGAGGTACCAATGCAATTTTACGACACTTAAACATAGAAGACTTTAAACTACACCTCAAATCAGCCGCCATTATCTCAGAAAAGGAATACCCTAAATGATGCTGGATAAAGCTAAATATTATCATCCATCATTATGTTGTCAAAGCGAACTGCGAATTTCCAGTTCCTAGGTCGCCTAATCCTGGAACCTTCTAATTGTGAGGTAACCTCGTGGATACTGCGTGTTGATGGTCCTGTTATTTATTAGTTAGAATAATATGGCGCTGTAAGACAAAATGATCAAAAACAACTAAATTTAATGTTTTTCACTCCACAGATCCCAAGAGGAAATGTAAGCCCCCACACTTAGTATTTTTTCTATATCACTTCTCTCCACCCTTTGATTTAGAATAACAATCGCAGGAAAAGGATAATAAAAAGGATCTTGCCTTCATTTATATCTAATCGCTAATAACTAAAAAAGGACATCTTATTTCATTGCCTTTCTCCCTCAGACCAAAATGATAGAAAGGACCAACCCTTTGAAGGTTTGGCAATAGTCAACCACTGCAAGCAACATTCTATTAAAATAATTATTTTCTCATCTATCCATCAATAAGAACCACCCCGATGAATTTGAAGATTGTGAGGTGCATCGAAGGCAGAAATGAATAAAATTCAGGTTCTCGAAGAAAGTATTAGATACGCAGTACAAGGCACCACGGTTCATCGGAATAGTCAGCAGAAGACAAGAATCTGCAAGTGCTAACGGTTAAACAAAATTAATTCAGAAAAGTGAAGGTAGTTACTAAATATGACAGTACTGCTCATCGAGCATCCTGTCTATGGTTGTCGGAAAAATACTGGGGTGCTTTTGACCAAAATTATCTGCGCATACAGTCTATTCAAAGTCAAGGTTTTTTCGACTAGCTCTTGATATAATATTATTTTCGAGATTAGAAATGGAACTCGTGTTCTTGTCGGTCAGAGTTTGTTCCTTTCCTTATAGCACTCTTCACTCGATGTTCTTAAGCTCTCAAAAACCTTTAACATTTTATATAAATGAAAATACATAATTAACACATCTCTTTTGTCAAAATGGTACTGCTTATCAGCACAGGATAGTGTCTGAGAGATAAGTCTTCCCGCGATAAGAATTTTAATGTAACCCTTTGCTAATTCGATTGTTCAAAGGATTTGCCTTAGCAATTCTCCTGTTTGTAATTATGTACGTGTGACTTGAATATAGAAAAATTATTCACCATATCGACAAAACATTGCCCAACTTTAATTTGGGGGCTTAGGGTCGGCCTCGGGCTACAAAAAGTTCCCTTGGGTGCAAATTACGCTTTCCTGCATCTTACTGAGTCTCATTTCAATGATGCATTGCTTTATTGTAAAATAGCATTGACGCGAGCACGGTGATTTTTTTTTTCATTTATCAAAACCTGTTGTTTGTTGTTCATGGTTATATATTGATTTTGTGACTGGCCCTTGGAAATCCAATCAGAACTCGGTCCGTTTTCATTTCCACAGATTTGACGGGCATCTGTAAAACTCGAAACGACTCGCCACATGATCAAACTTCTTATAATTTTTCGAGCCACCGTGAGCTTTTATATAGCTTTTAACCAAATATCGATTCTTTCAAGCTCATGCGTCAAATCCAGAACAAATTCCTTTTTGCTGTTTTTCATAAAATACGTTTCAAACTCTGATATCCCATTCGATGTTATCGAACCTACGTTGTCTATTTTTTTAATTAACCTTCCCACGTTGGTAAAGGGAAACTAACACGTACGGCGTTAATAAGCTTTCGAAAGTTGATCTTTTGATTCCTTTGTCATTAACGATTCAGTGGCATTTATAAAAGATCTGCGCTCTTAAAGCAGATTAATTCGAAAATAGATAGTTACATAACAACTTTAGTCAAAATGCTTCGGATAGTTCATTCTCTCTATTAAATTATTAAGTAAGTCATCTCAAGAAAAGTAATTTTTGACTGGACTTGATATTTCTTGGATTTTTTGTCCATTTATCTAGACCCAAATCTACGTTTTATTAATTAATCTTTATAGAAGGTATTGGTTGAATTGAAAAAGTTAGTGTCACGAGCGGGATTCGAACCCACGACCTTCGGCTTTATACTTTACCATCCAACAACCAAGTAAATATTCCCTTTAAAAAAGTAATTATAACCAATGTTTTAGGAGTCCTACATATATAATTTATTACAAACCTCGGGCAGATTATTGCTTAATAAAATAATAAAAATAAAAATACTAGGGAAAAATTAGTTAAGAATCTTCTATTTGTTATTAAAATTGCACCTTCTTACGATAGGACCATTCCGCAATTATGAATTGACGAGGAGGTTTAATTGCTTTAATAAAATGCGTTTCAACATACATAGGTGTATATTCAACGGGGGGGGGGGTTAGAGCTGAGGCTTCATTTAATTAATGCAAGATTAATAAATGAATTAACGGTTAGGGATGATTAGGGATCTCCGGATGATAGTAAGTTCCTGTTATCAGGTTCCTGTCGCCCAGAAGGTACAATAAGCCAGAAGGCTTCAGTGCCTGGAGAATACAAGCCCCGCTTCCCGGCATCCCTTCCTGTCGCCCAGTAATTTTTAATACTTTGTTAAAGAAATGTTTTTATGGAGATATAGATCTTAGATCCGCCAGTTTTCGCTTTTTGTCGGTGGTCAGATGAGCTTTTGGTTTAACGCTTGAACGGATTGTATTGATTGTCTGCCTGGGCGGCGGGTCATGCATTGGAAACTGAAAATACTTCTTGAAATCTCGGATTCATTTCGTATTCAAAAACATAAAAAGTTTGTCCAATCCTTTGAATTAAAATCGTGATCTACTTCTCTCCTGCTCACGTTATTTGCGTTTTGACTCTACACACGCTAAATTATAGCAACATTGTTGGAACAGGTGGGCCATAAATTTCTGCAGGTCTGCCTAGAGGAGAAATAGTAAAAAATAATCAACAATTTCCGTTTTACGTAGTCAATTCACAACCTTTTGTGTTTAACATATGAAAAGGTGCCGCTTCTCTTCTGGTACGGATTGCGAATTCAATGATTTATGGTTTTCCTAACGATCAGTGGAATCACCACGACTTTAATGGTGGTTTCTGCGTTTGATGGGCTTGTTTTACATTCCAACTGTAACAGGCTGCTTCCCTACCTTCAATTTTGAAATAAAAAATTAAAGTCCTGTTATTCTGGAGAATTAACGTCCAACTGGCACTTGCGTGTCGCGGACGAGGGGTCAAACCACTTTACAATATTTCTTTCATGCTATTCTCAATTAAAAATGCATGGAATGTGTCGGGATTCGAACCTAGGAGAGCTAACGTGGCAACTGCAGGACGGCCTAACCACCGGCCACCACGGTCCCCTTATTTTTTTCAATGATTTAAAATCCTCGCGCCTAATTGGCAGATTACGAATTTGCCTTTTATACCAACAAACCCTTAAGGTAAAATACCTATATCACATCAAGAAGAACAAAGAAAGTACAAAAAAGTTATGGTGTTTTTTCTTCCGAGATACTTCATTTGTTAAAGACACCTAGGGGGCTGTCAAGTTTGTACAAAGTTCGAGAAAGCACTTTATAAAAAAGAAAAAAAGCAGAACGCCACGTTCCTAAAAATAAATAAGTAATTATCTATCTATCGTTTTGAATTTTATTGATAAAAAACTGTAAATAATCGATTATTTCTAATCCTAAGGGATATTTTGTAGAAAGGATTTTCCAGTATCTTTAATGATCAAATAAAGTGATTTTTCTTAACTGAGGAAGTATTACTGTCATACATAGTTTTCGATATTTCCAATGGATTTTTATTGATTATTAAACACTAGATTTCAATTTAACAACAATAACTAAATAATAAATATTTTCTAGTGTTACCTGCAACCTTTAAATAAAAAATAAAACGTCAAATCCCTTTCAGCAGAGATTCTTGATCTATTCCTGATGATTTGAATGTAGCCGAATTCTCTCACGCCTGATAGAACAAAGTCAGCGAGTTCGGGGAAACGTCGCAGTTACGTGTCGATGATGACAGAGATGTTGACTTTGAACTTTGCCCTTTGCAAGTATAAAGGAAGATCCACTGCTTTGATGAATCGTAATAAAGCAGTGCTGTTCCAGACATCTGCCATTTCGTTTGCGTTTGGCTGGCATGAGTATAATTCTCAGAAATGGTCGCTTCTTGCCTCAACCTGCTTATGTCCGTAAAGAATGCCTAAAGACGTTATTTATCATTTAATCAATGAATTATGACTTGATTGTAAAACATATAATATTTACATATAACCATAATAACAGTAGCATGAAAGCTTGAACAGCTACAATCCAGTGATGTTAGCCGTTAGTACATCGATACGATGAGCGAGTTGGACTCCGTCCTAGGAGACCGATGTCAAGTGATAAGGTTGTCGCGGGGCCAACGACGATTTAGTCTTCTGTTGGGATTATTAGGTAGGTGGATGATAGGTTATGACGAAAGGGTTCGGGCGATGGGGCTAGCTCGGTAACGAGAGGGACATTTAGGTCGGTATGGATGGTGTGATTGGATGCTTAATAAGGGGCGTTGACTATTGTTTTGAGGATTTTGGATTGAAGGGATTGGATTCAACATAAGCTGTAACATTTAGCAATCCCGTAAATTTCAAGTCCGTATGTCCAAATGGGGCCAGGAGGGGAATGTAAAGTTTTCGTTTGTTTGTTAGTGAGAGTTTTGATCGTCTGTCGAGCAGTCGTTTAAGCATGAAAAATCGTATGTTACAGTCTTTACGCTTAAGCGTGTGTGGGGGTTCCACATCAGTCGTCGTTCATCCTGGTAGAGTCCGAGGTATCGGACATGGTTCGCAATTAGGATGGGAACGTTGTTGAGGTATACTGCTGGGAGCGTTTTCTTGTTTTGGGTAAATATTATGTTTGTTGATTTGGTTCCGTTGATCTTGATTCTACTCTGACGGAGCCAGCATTCTAGGATGTGACGGTCAGAAAAGGTGGAAAACAAATTTAACCAGCTATCATACAAACATGGCCGGTCATTTGACCACCTTTTTTCCCGAAGGCAATTCATCAATGTCTTGCATAGATCGTAACCGGTGGTTTGGACGTAGAGGAAGAATTCTATTGCCTCCTCAATCGCCAATCGTCAAGGCTCGTTTATTCCCCTGGGAGGTATTGGAGAGAAACACATGAGAGAAATACAAATGTTGAAAGAAATTTCGCAATAGCTAGGATAACCTCAACATCCAAAATACATTTTTATTACAGTTTTATTGATGCTCTTTAGTTTTGGAAAAACGTTTCATATATTTGCTAAAATAAAGATAAGTTTTGACTTATTTTTACGTGATAATGATCGAACAATTTTTGATCGATTTGTCGAGAACGGATTACAATTCGGGTCATTAGGCTTTCTCTCATAGCTACCGTAAGTGTCTGATGATGCCATTATTCGCAGGCATCATCCGCCCCAAGCAAGATTCGCTGATAAATTGCTGGCTTAGGAAATGCATTCCACAACAGGACTTAGCCGAATAAAGCCCTCCCGGCTCGCGGCATCAAGAGCGATTGTAACGGAGCGACATTAAAGAGGGACGGGTGTATTGAGTCATTCCGAAAACGGACCGCAAAACAGCGTGAAATTGCCATTGAGTCATAGTGATCATGATCAGAGAGCGGTTTGAGGGCTTTGCTTAATGGAAAACATCCTGGGACGGATTATAAGTATATTTCATTATTTTTTCTCTCTCTCATCCTTTAGGAACGTTGTTTATTATTATCTGAGATCGTGCCAGCTCCTTGTAGATGTGCATAGAATAAATAGTGGGGTGGAAACTTGACTCCTGTAAAGAATTGAAAGGTGTATTAAAGCAAGAATTGTCCTTCAAACTACATTTGAATCATTGTTCTTAATAAATGTTTGAAAAATATAATTAATAGTCGGAGTGAGTTCAACTGTCGAGACCACACAAGTCAATTATACTTCTAGAATAACATCATATTTATTTTGGTGGTGTGGTCCGCTTGTCCGAATAAATTCTTTTCAATTAAGTAAGGTTTTGGTTGAGATAAAAAAGTCAGTGTCACAGGCGGGATTCGAACCCACGACCTTCGGCTAAATACGCCGCTACTCTCAGCAATTAGCCGAAGGTCATGGGTTCGAATCCGCTTGTGACGCTGATTTTTTTATCTCAACCAAAACCTTAATTAGCTGAAAATTATATTTATTTGCTCGTTTCAAATAAAACAAGAAAAAAGTCAATTCTACATAATAGAATTTTACATAGGAGGCTTATGTTTGTACTTTTAATACAATCATAAATTTGTATTCTGTCTGTCTTTCGTCTTTCTTTCTTCTAAATGAACGAAATTATGCGCTCACGCACATAATCAACACCCATCCATACTTACTCACTTTTAAATAGCTCCTAAAGTCAAATATAGTGATATCCCATAAATACTTAAAGATTTTCACACCTTTTTATATTTTTGAACAATTCAACCTTTATTCTTTGCAAATGTCTACTACGAAGGGAACAGAAGCTTAAAGTCATCGACTTAACTCTTAACTTTTATGGCTTGCTAAAAGACATGACAATTTGAACGGGAATAAACCGCGGCTATAAAAATGTTTTCTCTTGTTAAAAGTTAGACGGACACTTTTCCGTTATTGAATGGGCTGTCTTAAATTCGGATGTAGCTGGCTAATCTCTCTCTCCTCTCTCTCTCTCTCTCTCTCTCTCTCTCTCTCTCTCTCTNGAGAGAGAGAGAGAGAGAGAGAGAGAGAGAGTGAGAGAGAGATAGAGCGGAGAGAGAGAGAAAGAATTGGACATTTTATTAATAAAAACTCGCGAAAATAGGAGAGAGAGAGAGAGAATGGGGTGAGCAAAAGAGAGCGAGAGAGAGTGAGTGAGTGATGAGTGCGGAGGGGCAGAGGCGCGCACAGCAGTATAGGAAAAAGCGAGCCATTTTTTTGAGAGAAATGTTTAATCAGGAAATTACGTAATAATGACCGATTTTGTTTGTTGGTGTTAAATATAAATAATAAATAATATGGAGAGAAACTTTGATTTTACGTCAACTATTGCATAAATTATGTTATGCAAATCAGGAAATTTTGAATTGTCGGCTCGTTTGTACGTATTTACTTCCAGCAGGGTATTCGACTATTTTATTCTAATTGTGAAATCTGTGATGAAATCATGAAATTATGCATATGATCAGATAGTTAATCGATTATGCTCAAAGTTCAAATGATTTTAAGTATTGCATTTTTTCAGTAATGTAATGTGTTTGAGTATCATTAGTAGCAATAAAATGAAAAGGGATGAAATTTAGGCATTGTTTTAAAGCTAAGCACAATCAAGTCTCGGAATGCTGGCATTAATTTTATGCTTCTGGATCAAAGTTCAGTGAATTCAGTTCAAAATGCTCTCGTGAACCGGGCAGTTCATTTCATTCCGTTTAACGTAAATTCCCTACTACGTGTATATGACATTTTTAGTACCTTTAAAAAATAGAAATCGACCTTATTAATTATATGGAATGTTTTGAATTCAACCAAATACTTATGTGTGTTGGCTTATGTGTTGTTTTCTGTTTTTTCAGCTTGTAAATTTGTTTTGTTTTTGTTTACAGTGAGGTATGGAGACTGGCGAGGAGAGCCCGGTCCCGGGCTACCTTCTCCTCAGGGTCCACGTCCCAGAACTGAACGTTCACAAGTGCCTACAATTCCCTTCGCACCAGTTGGTCTGGGAGGTGAAACAGCAGTGCCTCGCCGCTTTGCCCAAGGTAAGGACAAACATGCTAAGTCCGTCCTCACGCCACAATCTAGTAGAACTTTGTACAAAAGCGCACTTAATCATTCTTTCAACAACTTCCTTTATGCGGTAAATGTTAATAATTTAATTATCCAATAAGGACCGCGCCCCGTCCGTCTAAATCCATACCGTTTCCGCGGCATAAATTGCCCTCCTAAATCTTCAAATTGTTCCGCAAAAACCCTGAGCCAACTTTACCCATTTCCTGTTCCCACTAACTTTTCTCGTTAATATATTTTTTTCTGGGTCCAAAATCCCTTATCATCTTTCAGCCTTCCTTTCGACTTGAGCTAACGAACGGCGTCGGTGGTTAAAAGCGGTAATTAATTCGACAGTCAGTAATAACGGAATTTGTATAGAAAATCGCATTATACAAGTCATATGTTTCAAATCAAATTTTGATATATTTTCAATAATTATAAATTCAGTAAGTCCTCAAGTTATCCTTGCCTACTCTCGTTTCGTGGTGATTAGTGACCGTTAGTCTATGATTATTCGGAAATCGTGAGATGCGGGCTGGTGTGACGTAGGTTTTAGAAAAACATTTTCTTTATCGTGCCACGTTTCGATTTTTATTGAGATCATCTTCAGGGCTCAAAGTGTTTGTTTTCTGCGTAATTGTGCCATTCTTGCGTGTCGTGTCGAGAGTGCCAGTGAGATTTTGCTATTTTGTGTTTATAATATTATATATACCGACATCCTTCCCCACCCCTTCAAAATCCCACGTATATAAACACAAATAGCAGCATAAACACTGTCTACATGGAAAAACAAACACTTTGAGCCCTGAAGATGATCTCAATAAAGATCGAAACGTTGGCACGATAAAGAAAATGTTTTTCTGAAACCTACGTCACACCAGACCGCATCTCACGATTTCCGAATAATTATTTTGTGAATCGTGTCCTTTTTTGCCGACCCTTCCCTTCATTTACCACCGACAGATTTTAAAACTTCCTGTATTTTTACACGCTATGTTAAGTGGGATTGGAAATACAGTTTTTTTATTTAGTTTCTTTATAAAGTACAGTTGTAGGTTTGTTGTACTCCTAGACTCTTGAATTAATGTTGGCTAAACTTTAATGATGTTTCTATACTGCATCTCCCGTAACAAAATTTCACAAGCAGTCGTTGTTTTAACAACCCCATTTTCAGTGAGCTTTGCTCTTGTTTCGTCAAACAATAAGTTTATAGTCCGTGAATTTGCAATTTCAAAGCAAATATGCTTGGTTTTGGTTTTATTGATTGTTGTTGTATTCCATCAGACCTAAACAAGAAATCTCACAAATGTTTATAGTTTTTTCTATGAAATTAACCTGTTTTAATTTCAAATTAGCCCTTTTTTATTGGAAATTAATTATCTTTAATTTCAAATTAACCCTATCTTAAAAAAAAATTCTCTAAATAAAAATCAATTTGACTCTTATAAGACCATATAAAAGTTAATTACAATTAAAATTAAAAATTATATATAATTAAATATAAAAATAAAGGATTTTTCTTATGAATTAGAGAATTGTTTAGAATACAAAATAAATTTTAAAGACCACATGAACAATAATTACGATTAAATTTAAAAGTTGTGCGCAGTTTAATATAAAAACAAATAATTCTTCTTCTATATAAGGTTAAACATTTCTTTCCACCGTGAAGTACCATTTTGTTAATTGGAACATTAATTGGAACCATTAATTAGTTCTTATAATAACTAATAATAAATTAGTTCTTGGTTGAAATAGTCGGGAGAAGAGTTCGAGAAAAAAATTCGATAAACAATATTCGCAGATATGTTTTTTGTAATAACTTGTAAACATTTGCTTCAAATTAAGAAACGTTTGCCCAGTTTAAATCAACGCTAAAATAAACGTTTTAAAGAGGAGATAAAATATTAGTATTTTGCCATTTGAAACAGTAAAGCCCCTGCTCGTATCCCACTATCCTGGAGACTTAGACCAGAACTTTTTTGGCTCATGAGAAACTAGAGAAAAAATAAATATTCGTGCCTCGGGGTTTTTCACAAAACAGACCCAATAAAATAATGTAGGGGAGCAGAAGTTAAAATCACCCTATATCCAGCCTTTGTTACGAAGTTTTTGAACCACTGTAGATAAACGGAATCCTTTATTTTTATATTTAATTATATATAATTTTTAGTTTTAATTGTAATTAATTTGTATATGGCCTTATAAAAGCCTAATTGTTTTATATTTAAATTAACTTATATTTCTTTACTTTTTGCTTTCATACCATCTCGTACTCTCTTTATGTTGTTCTTTCAGCAAGGGTTAATTTGATACCAAAAAACGTAAATTTCAAGTTAAAAACGATTAATTTGGAGGTAAAACGATTTATAAAACCCACTATATTTCGTGGTACGATTGACCAAATAACTTCTTTCAATTAATTACTCCTTATATAAGGTATTGGTTGAAATGAAAAAGTTAGTGCCACGAGCGGGATTCGAACCTACGATCTTCGGCTAAATACGCCGCTGTTTTATAAAACACTGTCTTAAGTAGACTTTGAAATTTGGTCTTTCATACAGTGTCCCGAAGAATTAAATTTTAGATTTCACTCGTTCATTCAAGAATTTCAATTAAAATCAAGTTTGTCTGGTTTTAATTGTATTTTTTGTGTGCTTTTTTTCCGTCAGGCGTTAACAAGAACACTCATTTTGTTTTTCTAAACACTACCATATGTGTGATTTGAATTGTGACAGTTTAGATTGTTTCTTTTTAGAAATGAATTTGTAGTTTTATCTCGTAAATTTCTGGCTTTTCAATAAACAAATATATAAATAAAAATAAGTTTTTTAATTGCTAGTATATAGTTTATATGTGTTTGTGTTGGGTCTGTCTTAATTTATTGGAGTTTCTGAATTAATAACAAGGATTTATTCCCCGAGGGATTTAGAGTACTCTGGGTGAATGAATGCGACTAGACTTATAGTATGGGGCATTGGGTTTAAGTTAATTTATTGGTATGAATGTAATTTATTAGCGCGAAAGGAGGCGTTTCTTAACCTGCCCTAGGAATAACGAGTACTCTGTGGTGAGTGTGTGACGTCTGGAGAGTAAAAGTAATTTATTAGCGAGAATGGAGTTGCTTGAACCCCGTCCCGGGGCTATCGACTACTCTGGAGAAGTGAGTGTGACCAGCGCCTATTACCTTTGTCGTGATGTGTATTTAAGTATTCTACGCTCTATAACTATTCTGCAGTTGACTACATGAGGTTCAAATCTATCAGGCTATAATTTTGACTGCTCAAATGACTGCAAAATGAAAAATACGCGTGAACGACCAGAAAGAGAAGTAAAAACTTGCAGGCGATGACCTAGGCAATTTTTTGGCCCAAATTTCCCAAATTATTATTATAAATAATAAATTCTGGTAATAATCGAAATACTATCTTTATGAGTTATATCAATATTTAAGAATATTTAATTACTTTGACAACAATATGGATCAAGGCGTAACATTGATTAACATTAGAATGTTTCCATTATATTTAGTGGTGTGTTGACAAAATTACTTCTTTCAATTAATTAATCTTTTTATGTAAGGTTTTGGTTGAAAGGAAAAAGTCAGTACCACGAGCGGAAATGAAAAATGTATGAAAAATGGCAAAAGGAGGGAAAATTCGAAAGGTTGTAGGTTGAGATGGGGAGTTGGTGTCCGAATGGATCGAAGTCACGATAGCTCAAGTGGTAGAGCAGAGGCGTATTGAGCCAAAGGTCGTGGGTTCGAATCCTGCTCCTGCCATTGACTTTTTCATTTCAACCAAAACCTTACATAAAAAGATTAATTAATGGAATGAAGAAATTTGGTCAATAGACCACCATATTTAATGGATTTAATAAGTAAAACGAATTATAACTTCACTAACAGCTCCCCGTGACACTTCACATGTCGCCGAGAATCGAATCCTGATTACACGGCATTCGAAAAATGGCAAAAATGAGGGAAAATTCGAAAGGTTGTAGGTTGAGATGGGGAATTGGTGTCCAAGAGGATCGAAGAAGTCACGACAGCTCAAGTGGTGGAGCAGCGGCGTATTTAGCCGAAGGTCGTGGGTTCGAATCCCGCTCGTGACACTGACTTTTTTATCTCAAACAAGACCTTACATAAAGTGATTAATTAATCGAAATTAGATTTTTTTAAACTCAGAAATTTAAATCTCGTTCGAAACTAGAAGTTCGATCGCATTTGTTATTTTACCTCCTTTGCTCTAATGGTTCCTTTCTTATTTATAAACGGCAGAATGACGTGAGCTGGTATCATTTCCTTTCTGCAGTTTCACACCCGATAAATAATCATTTGTGTCGATTAATAAATATCTAGTGACCCATTTCTCCTAGTTTTTGCTACCAGTGTAATCAAACAGGTTCAGCAGATAGGTTATTAAAGTTTTTCCTGTTGTTTTCCCAATTCAAAATTTGTGCTTTGATAAAATTTTTAAACGTACTTTTCTCACTCTGTTTTGTACCTCCAGAGCCTTCGTAGGGCAGCGTTGTGATTTTAAATTTACAAGGGCCTGTTGGCCCACGGCTGCAATCTATTTTAGTGATGTTTACCTAGAACATCCTCAACCACTCGATCTCCTCAGAAGTCGGCTTACCAGAGGCCGTTTAACAAACCCCCTCCGGTTCTGTGAGAAATTACCAAGCTGTCGGAGGATGTCTTAATTCTTCTGACGTTAACAAGGCTCCGTAAACACAATTAGAACAAACTGCATGTTTAAATCTCGTGGGGCTCATTTGTCCGACCTTTCCCAAGGGCTAGCTTTACAAGCCTTCGATCTGGAAAAAAAAGTTAAAAATGGAATCGTTGAAATCCCTGTCAAATCTGTACTTTATTTCATTTATTCTTATCTTTTTTCCATTTAGAAAGTTTCTACCCTTTCAAATCACCGGTGGTGGTTCAGGACGAAAGCGGTAGATTGTCAAAAACGGAAATCCGTTCAGCCCGTCTCCACGAATTGTCTTTAAGCCATGTTCTTAATGCTCCCCCAACTGGGGTGGCTAGGGTGTATTAAAAAGAAGGGTAGCACCCCTTGTTTTTCTGCTTTTTTTTTTGTCAGGACGCAGTCTTGCAGTGAGTCTATAGATAACGCCAAAATGACAGCGGGCTGCAATCTTTTCCAGATTCGTTTTCAAACCATCTACCGCGAATATTTTCCCTCCTGGAGAACAATAAAAGAAAAACTTTCCCAGAATTTAAAAAAAATCAATCATGCTTTTAATTATTAAATAATGTTTATTTATGCTAATAGGTCACTTTTAAATAAACATTGGTAGAAAATGTTGTATTGTGCCCAATGTTCTGTTTTTATGTGCAACAGTGATTTTTTTTTAAATTAGGTCGTTGTTCCCATCCAAACTAGAACTAACAGTTTTCGTTTCCGTTGACTTTTCCGGCCTGATATTTAGCTATACACAGGCTATCGATAATCAACGAAATCCAGGGAAAATGTGTATCAGGATATTTGTCAGAGCCCAGGTCGTCAGACAGGACTGGTTTGTCATTTGACCTTATAACTAGTTATAAATAATTTGAATGCCTATTTTTCTTTTTAAACTTGTAAAAATATCTGCCTGTTATAATATGTAGTGTTTCCGTAAATTATTCAGGAAGACCCTCAACCCATCTCTGGATTTCTCTGAATTGTAAACATTAATAATTATTGACTCGAAATGTAAATAATTTTTTAAATTTAATAATTAATTTAATTTAATAAAAGAACCTGATACCTTTGATCCAAAAAAAGAACAGGGTAAAGTGCGGAGATTTTACTAGAAAGGGGTGAAAGAAAGTAGAAAAAATACCTGGGAAAAGTGAGTCTGGAGTTTTAGCCGAGCAGAGTGAGGAATGGAAATAAAAAGAACCCCGAGAGAAGACTGAAAAGTTTTAACTTCTTTTCTCAATTTGGTGAAATCACCCTTTTAGCCTTTTTCTTCCTCCGCCCCACCCTCCTAAGTGGATTTAACACTCATTGTCAGTAGGGTGTTTACTATCTAGGTTTAACACGCCCTCCCTCTTTAATAAAATACTAAACTTGGAAAGTTCAATTTTCAACCGGTTTTCGGATTTATTTTAAACCTGTTGCTTGATAGCTACCTATTTCATCTTGGTGTGCCTATTCTCGCTGATTTTCGTGTTCAGACGTGTTTCGGCATTTCGCCATCTTCAGTGTGATTTTGGGGTAGTGAAGTTTTAGTTGCAAGGCCGTGGATGGTGTGTGTGGATTAAGTCTTTTTCATTATTCTAGTCGGTCTTTTTGAACTTCGGTCATATTCTTTTTAATTTGTGAAATTTTCTAAACAATAAGTGATGTTTGTGAGTTATTCAATAAGTCGTGTTTTTTCTCATTGTTCCAGTCGGCCTTTTTGGTCTTCGGTCATTTTTTTTAATTTGTGAAATTGTCTAAACAATAAGTGATGTTTGTGAGTTATTTGTTAAGTCGTGCTTTTTTTTATTGTTCTAGTTGGTCTTTTTGATCTTCGGTCATTTTTCTTTTTAATTTGTGAAATTTTCTAAACAATAAGTGATGTTTCTGAATTATTGTTATGTCGTGTTTTTTTCTCATTGTTCCAGTCGGTCCTTTTGCACTTCGGTTATTTTTCTTTTTAATTTGTGAAATTTTGTAAACAATAAATGATGTTTGTGAGGTATTGTTAAGTCGTGTTTTTTAATTTTTTTATTGCTCTAGTTGGTCTTTTTGATCTTCGGTCATTTTTCTTTTTAATTTGTGAAATTTTCTAATCAGTCAGTGATGTTTGTGAATTATTGTTATGTCGTGTTTTTTTTCTCAATGTTCCAGTCGGTCTTTTTGATCTTCGGTCATTTTTCTCTTTAATTTGTGAAATTTTCTAAACAATAAGTGATGTTTGTGAGTTATTGTTAAGTCGTGCTTTTTTTTTTATTGTTCTAGTTGGTCTTTTTGCTCTTCGGTCATTTTTCTTTTTAATTTGTATATTGCTTTAAGTGATGTATTGATGCTTGTGAGTTAATTTTAATTTGTGTATTTATGAATTTTTTAGTTTTGAATGGGTTTTGTGTATATAGTCTAAGTTTTCAAATAAGTCTATTTTTTGTCCTTTTTATACGGTGTGTAGTAGTTTCATACTTTTTTGTATTGTCGATGGTTCGTGGTTGTTGTCTGTTATAGGTAAGTCGCGTAATTCGAATTTTCCGTCATGTCCCTAAATGATTTGATATATTCTTTGTCTTTTATTTTTCGTCCTCTCTGTATGTTTGTAGTTGCTAGTTTGCATTTGCATGTTAGTAGTTAGTAGTAATGCATACTCCATTTTTTCCAAGTAGGTCTGTCTTGTCGATGTTTTGCCTTAGTAATTTTTCTATTGTGTTTTTAGTTTTCAGTGCTGTTTTTTTGCCTAATTTGTTGAATAGTTTGTACGTTTCGTTCCCAATGTATGTGACTATGTTCCATTTAATGACTGTTTTTGTAGTGTTTTGTTTTGGGTATTGTTTTATTATATTTGATGATTTTTGTGTACTACTATAGACTTTATTGTGTTCTATGGTTTTTATTCTTTTTAATTCTTTCTGGTACTTGCGTTTGTTTAGTGGGATTGAGTTTAGACTGTCTGTCATGTATTTCAGTGATATTTTGTGTATGTGTGGGTGGTTTGAGTCGACTCATATGATGTCAGTTGCTGTATGTGTCAAATTGTAGTTTGTCTTCTGGTTTTCGTCTGTTACCACCGGCGCCGCTTCGGGATTTTTGCCCCATCGTTGCGATTCTTCCCCGTCCTGCATTTTCCTGCAAATATTTACCCCAACCCTCAGGCGCCAATTACTCACCCCTCCCTGCCGGAACACATGATTAAACCGAAATATATTGGAGAAATTCCATTATTCCCCTTATTGTTACCCCTAAAGGTAACCATAGAAACGCCGTTCTACCGTACGCACATCCGTCATCTGCCCACCCGACATACAAATAAATACATTTCTTTTGTACAAGCTTTTTTCACAGATTTTATTTATTTTTATTTTTCTCGGTCCGTAATGTGGTGTATCGACCCCAGGTGGTCTCTTGGTTTACGGTATGTAGATTACTTGGATTTCACGCAGCACTGCCCGCGCACGAGCACAATTATCACATCTGCTTGCGACTGTTGTCAGTCTCCAACTTTTGCATGTTAAGGATAGATTAATGGGAGAACATCGATTGAAAGTCGTTATGGAAACTTGTCAACAAGCCTAAAACCTGATGGAAATCATCAGGGAGAACATAAGTAAAATATTGATGCTTAACTCCAAAAGAACTTTAGCATGCTTTAAATATCTTTAAGAAAATATAATACATATTCAAGTTTTCGTTAAATGGGTTTGGCAAAATATAATGTGATAGTAACATTGCCTAATTGCCAGAACGACAAAATATAACAAATTGATCCATACCTTAATCGACAGTACCATACAAAATGACCTAGAAAACAAAGAAATAATCAATTGTTCTGCTGCCTTAATACTGAAAAAAGGACGAAACTTTGAAAAAACGCACAATCTAAACTACTGGAGATGTGTGGTGATTAGTGACCGTTAATCGATATTTATTTAGAAATCGTGAGTTGCGGTCTGGTGTGATGTAGGTTTCAGAAAAACATTTTCTTTATCGTGTCAACGTTTCGATCTTTATTGAGATCATCTTCAGGGCCTGGGATTTACAAACATTGTTTACATATAACAATTACATTTTGGATGTGGAAAAGTGAATTTATACAATGCAAAATATATTTTTTTTATATATTCAATCAAAGTATTTCTACTCACTCAAAGTGTTTGTCTTCTGTGTAATTGTGCCATTCTTGCGTGTCGTGTCGAGAGTGCCAGTGAGATTTTGCTATTTTGTGTTTATAATATTATATATACCGACATCCTTCCCCACCCCTTCAAAATCCCACGTATATAAACACAAAATAGCAAAATCTCACTGGCACTCTCGACACGACACGCAAGAATGGCACAATTACACAGAAGACAAACACTTTGAGTGAGTAGAAATACTTTGATTGAATATAAAAAATATATTTTGCATTGTATAAATTCACTTTTTCCACATCCTAAATGTATTTGTTAAATGTAAACAATGCTTGTAAATCCCAGGCCCTGAAGAAGATCTAATAAAGATCGAAACGTTGGCACGATAAAGAAAATGTTTTTCTGAAACCTACATCACACCAGACCGCATCTCACGATTTCTAAATAAAAAACTACTGGAGATGGTTACTATCACACGTTACTTTCAATACTATATATTTTCAACAAGCACTGGTATTCACCAAAGCTTTAAAAAATGACGAATACAGGGCGTGATGCATCTACACACCTTAATTAATACATCATAGAAGAAGAACACCTAGAAAACTGAGAAATAGCATTTTATTATACTGAACTGAATCCTACAAAAGGACAAAACTTTGAAAAAAAACGCACATACAAATTTTCTACTTTGCATAAATCTACTCCTGAATTTATTATTATTACCGAAAAAACAAACCTAATCTCGATTATTCATCAAAAGCTATAAATCTAGGATAGGTGAGGGTAGAAGAGAAACATGCAGACAATCTACGAGGATGGAACAACGCCGCATCACGTCTGGCTGACTCGTGTAGAGAGAAAGCGCGCTCCGACACGTTCAGGCAGTCGTGGACTTTTTAAAAATTTATTTACCCCATTTTTTTTTCTTAAAGAACAATTTTAACAATTATCGTAATCCACAGATTTATGTCTACGAGGCATTAGTCGAAAGTCTGCCTAATGCCGTTCGGTGAATGGTATTTTTCCAAACGTCACGTACCGCGAAATACATTCATTGCTGCCGATCTTCGCCGCGAGATAAACGGCCGTTTACCCCTTTCACATTGCCATTTTCAGGCCAGAACAGATAAATAAAAATCCAGTGTGTTATTTTCCTTGAGACGCGTCAATCTCTCTCTCTCTCTCTCTCTCTCTCTCTCTCTCTCTCTCTCTCTCCCGCGCGGTGTTTTCGACCAACAATGTTATCACGTCGTGAAATCCTTGGCAAATCATCGATCAGGGTCAAACGATTGGCAGGCGAAAAAAACAAAATATACGTGTACAGGCCGAGGATAGTATTTTATTTTCCGTTTCTTTTTAAACAGTGTTTAGGTTTTTTAACGAGGATATTTCAACAATGAGTTTTTTGAAAAAAAAAAAACAGTTGTAAGCATGTCGGGTTCGAACCGGGGACCTTTACCTTACAGCGATGAGCGCCGTGTCAACGCCTAAACCGTTGCGGCCACCGACGCCCCCAAATGCTTATTAATTTTTTAAATTTCCAAATTTACTCTACCTAAATTTAAAATGACCCTTTTTTAAAGCTTTAACAACTGAAAAGAAAGTATGAAATGGTCAATAAAGGTGCTTTTAATTTTTTTTCAAATTAATTTTTCACAACTTCAAAGTCATCCTTTTTACTTCATTAAAAATAAAACCTTAGAAGACGGTATGAAATGTTCATTAGAAGTCAGGCATACCTCAAGACCATTTGAGTACTACATTTTTTCACTTGTATTTATCATTTATTGTAAAATTTATGTTTTTCCATGCAAATAACTTAAATTTAATGTTTTTTAAAATTCAAGTTAACCCTTCCTTTGAAGCATTTAAAAACATAAAGGGTCAGTATGAAATTTAACCATGTAAACTAAAATACCTGTATAGTTTTCTTCCGACAAATTAACCATTTTTTTACCATTTAATTAATTTAACCTTTTTAACTTCAGCAGTAACCAAACTTTAGGAGATTGTATGAACTGTAAGCATGTACAGCTTTTCACCGTATTTAGGTTTGTTTGTTGAAAACAGTTTGGTTTCTCTGATCGAATAAAGATGAAAAGGACCTATAAGTTGGTCTTAGTGTGTTTTGAAAGCTGTTGAATATCTCATTGATCGTAAAATTCCAGGCTTTCGTTTCATTTTGAAAAAAAAAAGAGTATAAGAACCCCTAAAACGACTTCTTAAGAGAAATTGCCAGGTATATAATTTATCAAAAGTTAACGCATACAGTACTTAAGCTATTAAACAAGCACGATAAACTGGTTATGTTAAACCGAAAAGGACCAAATTTAGTTACTTTTTCCTATCTAATTACACGAATATTATGAATATTTGATCAAAAGGAAACATGGAATATATAACGACGTAATGTACTTTTTATTTCTCGATAGTTACACGAATATGTTGTTGATTTGACCAAAAACAAACATTTTCGATAAATACTTTTCATTTTGAAAAAAAACCCACAGATTTTACTTATTTATTCTCACGTAATTATACGAATATCGTAAATAGTTGATCGCAAAAAGAAACATTTTATGGAAATTGTTTACAATGAATGAAGAGCGACGTAATGTTTTCGTGATTTCTCAAAAATGACAAGAATGTGTGATGTTTAGTGACCGTTAGTTAGTGATTATTTAGATATCGTGAGATGTTGTCTGGTGTTACGTAGGTTTTAGAAAAATAATTATCGTGCTACGTTTCGATCTTTATTGAGATCATCTTCTGGGCTCAATAAAGATGGAAACGTTGGCAAGACAAAGAAAATGTTTTTTCTAAAACCTACGTCACACCAGACCGCATCTCACGATCTCCAAATAATCAATTACAAGAATATGCTGTTTTTATGACTGAAAAACAAAACAATTCCGATTTGATAAATAAGAAACTTTCGATGATTGACACTTTGTGGTTGAAAAAGAGACATCTATTTTCTTGGTTGTTTCTTGTTTAGTTCGGCCAAGGGGAAACCTTTCCTTTTTTTGTTACCTTTTTAATTAGCGAGAAATAACTAGGAAAAGGCATCCAACATAAAAAAAAATATTCAACGGAAATGTTTCATCTAATCTAAATCTTATTCGACAACACGCAAGAGAAATTTCAATCCTTAAAAAAAGCAATATATAATAATAATATATCAGTATATGAAAAAGAAATTATGGAAATGCCTACCACCTGTATATAAAATTAAAGATAAAATGTATAATTTTAAAATTGTATATTTGCTCACATGTAACTGTACAAAGATCGGAAAAACAGTTCAATTAAAAAAAAAATCGATTATACCAACATTATAATGGCATAAATAAGAATAAATAGTAATAATTTAATTAACATGATATAAATTTTAAAAATGTGAAATTGTTATAAAAGAAAAAAATGAGATCAAATTAAATTTATTAGAAAACGTGTACATGAATATCTGTAATCAGGGGGCGTCGGTGGCCGCAACGGTTTAGGCGTTGACACGGCGCTCATCGCTGTAAGGTAAAGGTCCCGGGTTCGAATCCAGCGGCCCTGCATTCGAACCCGACATCCTTACAAATGGGCTTTTTTCCAAAACACCGGCACCTCGAGGATTTATATAATCTCTGCTGTTGCGAACCCTCGTTTAAAAAATCTAATAATAATTTAAATTTGCAAAAAGATAAAGACAAAAATGGTGCACAATATAGACAGGTATAAAAAAGAAATATAAAAATATAATCAAGAAGGAAACGTCATAATTAATAAGATAGATACCTTAGAAAGATAAATTAATAAAAGGTTACAGGAAGTCCAAATGGGATGTATAGTTAATTTTACTAATATAATATCTTTTAATACTAAAAAACGAAAAGATTTTTGTAGAGGATGTATAAATGTAATTAATACTGATGATTACGCATGTCATGATGTCAAAAACGTTCTGTTAATAAAGAAAATTCCATGCTGTAAATATTGTTCAACAACCTAATGGACAAGTGATAAATTTGTTTTGATCGTTTTTTAGTTTTTTCGTTATCATTTCTAGACGTGAGTCAGTTAACAAAAATTATTTCAGATCTTAAAAAACCCAATTTCCTTTGTATTTGCATTAAATCCACGGCTAGGACTTGTTTAAACTTGGCTTTGGGTGATGCTCCTTTTAGCCTACTCTCTGGTATAAAACGGCAAAAGTTTAAAGCCAATAAAAGGGGCAGGATCCTAGTATAGGCTAACTCCGGGCTGAAAAACTTTACCCTCTCTCCCCGGGAAACTCGTGAATTTCCCAAAGCTATTTTACGAGGGAAAGGGCCTCGGAGTTTTTGTCCCCGTTTTCATTCTGTATGAAAAACAGGAACCCCCCAGGTCCTCTCTTTCACGAACGTTATGGACCCATAAATTCTACCGATGGGGGCCACCCGGGGTTTTAATTATCTTAGAAACACTTGCTTCCCTGTACTTTCGAAAAGTAGGCGTATTTCATAAAAACTCGGCTGGGAATTCAATTGAAGATGGCCCACATTGGTCGAACGTGGCCGTTGAAAATTCTCTTCCAGCCTCGTTTTTCCCGAATCGCCGAATTAAAACAATAAAGCATAATTGTTAAAAACTTTTATTTCAAGTAAGAAATACGTTTGATAATGATTTCTGAACAATATTCAATATGGTTGGAAAATAGTCTTGGGTAAATCTACATGTGATCTTGTCTGTGAAAAATTAAGCTCGAATCGTCCGATTAAGCCTAGATATTAACTCGTTTCCTCGTTTTGTCCGGTAAGCAGCTGTATATATGTTCAGTTCATCTCGGTGAACTTGTGGCGTCTGCCCCTGTCCCAGTTGGCAAGTTACAAATTATTTCGCTTTAACTCATTATATACTTCAAAACGCCTCAGGAACTTCTTCAGAGCTCAAAATAACACTCATTGGGGAAATCTTTCTGCACTGGTTACAAATCTTTATAAACTATCTCGTATTTTGTTAAAACCAGGCTCCACTAGGAAAACTTTTCAATTAAAGAAGATTTTAATAGTAAGAGTAATAGTAAGAGTTAGTCGTTACTAAAGATTGTATTGTTCATTTAAAGTTAAGACCGTTTATTATTAATTCTATTTACTTTTGGTATTTATAATTAAATTTTTGCTTTTTCTCCAATATTCGCTTTTTCAGCAATCACACAGCTAATAATAAAAATGTTCTTATAATGTAATTATTTCCATATATTCATTGAAAGTCAAAAGTATCCATAAACTGATGATTATTTTTTAATTTAAAAAAACCAACAAAAAACCGCAATTGTACCTATTATTCAGGACTAAATTTGGAATGATGAAGGGGAAAGGAAACCATTTCTAGTCGATAGATAGATAGAAATACTTTATTTTACAATTTTGAGCTCATCATTGAGATATATAATTAAAATGATATACAACATGTAATTAAATCCGTCTGTCGTCGGAGAACGTTTTAAATTGAAAAATTAAACATTAAACTCTGGATATACATGCATTAATTGTAGAACATAAAAAGAAGAGAAATAAATACATTGAAAAGTAATGACTTTTTCGTCCAGATCATTAACTTTTTTAAAATTATGGTATTTAATGAAGGAAAAGGTGTATACGAAATTAAAAATTAAATTCCTGGACTAAATGGTATCTATACTTCCAGGCGGGGCGAGCAAACCTTATGAGAGCCCGGGGAAAAACAAATCATTTCCAGTCGAAAATTTCAATGTTAAAACATTAGTTAACTTCTTGGTTATTTCTCGCTGATTATTCGAATATGACGATGATTAAGCTAAAAAGAAATTTGGTTTGATGGTCTAAAAAAAAGAGTTTTGATAAATATTTTTACATTGACTTAAGAAAAACTTCTTTTCCTCCGCTATATTTTGCTGATTTGTCCAAAAGATTGAGAGATTCGACGAAAATGAAATATTTCCGACATATCATTTATTAAATCTATTATATTTCGTGGTCCAATTGACCAAATAACTTCTTTCAATTAATTAATCTTTATGTAAGGTGTTGGTTGAAATGAAAAAGTTAGTTTCACGAGCGGGATTCGATGGTCGTGGTCACGATAGCTCAAGTGGGAGAGCAGCGGCGTATTTCGCCGAAGGTCTTGGGTTCGAAACCCGCTCGGGACACTATCTTTTTCAGTTCAATCAATACCTTACATCAAGATTAATTAATTGATATAATTTATTGTTTAACAATACGAATATGTTGTAGGTTCGACCAAAGAGTAACATTTCCGATTAAAAATTTTCATGTATAATAAAGAAAGAGGTTTTTCCTTGTTATTTCTCCTTAACAGCTGGATTGTGATGTTGATTCGATAAAACGGAAACATGTTTTGTTATTTGAACAAATTTTTTATCGTTTTAGGCAATCAAATACGATGTAGATTCGACCGAAAAGATACGTTTTTCCGATAAATATTTTCTATATCGAACATTGAATTACGAATTTTCATTGTTATTTCATAAAATTTCCTGATGATGATTTAAGTTCGAGCAAAAAATGAACGTCTCCTTTGGATCTTTATATTGTTTTATATTGAGCTAAGAACGTCGAATTTTCCTTGTTAGTTCTTCGGTACTGCCAAAATAACAAAGCGACCTGATGTATATTTATTACATTTAACAAAGACTGTTGGTTTTTACTACGTTTTTCCTCACCAACTATTATGCTGGAATATGATGAGCCATGGACTGACTTTTCCTTGTTTTCCCCCCAGTAATTATTCGAACATGTTGGAAGAAGATTTACCAAATTGGAAAAAACATGCCTATGAATACGAAACAATATCCTCGTTATCTCTTGAAAGTATCTAGACTATTATCTAGATTTGATCAATAATATGAAAAATCATTTCACGTTAATTTTATTTTTATTTAAATTAATTATATTTTGTATTTAAGGTCTTGGTTGAGGTGAAAAAGCTAATGTCACGAGCGGGATTCGAACCCAGGATCTTCGGCTCAAAAGCGTTGCTCTAACCACTTGATCTATCATGACTTAGATCCACTCGTGGGCTCGATTCCCAAAAAAGCTATGTCTCGAACGGGATTCGAACCCAGGACCTTTGGGTCAATACGCCGTTGCTCTAACCACTTGATCTATCATGACTTAGATCCACTCGTGGGTTCGATTCCCAAAAAAGCTATGTCACGAACGGGATTCGAACCCACGACTGGATCGAAGTCACGGTAGATCAAGTGGTTAGAGCAACGGCGTATTCAGCCGAAGATCCAGGGTTCGAATCCTTCTCGTGACATAGCTTTTTTGGCAATCGAACTTACGAGCGGATCTAAGTCATGATAGATCAAGTGGTTAGAGCAACGGCGTATTGAGCCGAAGATCGTTGGTTCGAATCCCGCTCGTGACACTGGCTTTTTCACCTCAACCAAGACCATAGATAAAAAGTATAATTAACTTAAATAATTAATACAGTCAATTATAACTACTAAATACATATATGGATTTATTATGTCACTTATTCCGTGGTAGATTTCAGCAAACAACCGATTACCATTAAAATGGATCAGAATCGTAAAATATGTACATTATTTACTTCTTTACATTATTACTATTATTTCATTACTTTATTAATAAGTATAAACCGTTCGTGTTTTTAATTAGGAAACCTCAACTGAAATTATATTAAGTTTAAAAATGGGCTTCTCAGAGAATGGTTTGATCATTTGTCTGCTACCAGGTAATCGACATACAAAAATTTTGTTCGGGTATTTTTTTGTAAACCCGTGGTATAATTTGGGGTTTAAGCTAGATTTGTCCTCCTCTCTGGCCGAGCCCTAGGCCCTAATGACGATTTAATGGTCAGATGGATTTCAGCGAGGGTCCGTTTTGTGTTATTATTGTCTGTTGTGGTGAAGTAATTAAGCCTCGTGCCCGGTTCGATTCGGGCGTAAAACATGAAAAAGAAAATTTAAGTTCTTTCATCATTGCTAAAACTACGGGAAACACGAAGTATTTCATTCGGAAGATCGAGTTGAAGAGTTGAATAAAGCCTTTTGATCTGCGGGCAAGAAAGATTTGCTTTTGAGGTGGTAGATATTAAATCTTAGACTTTTTTTATGTTTAGTCACGTTCTATCTTTAAACTCTTTAAACCATCAATTAAACTACTATAAAATAAAAGACAACTATTCAGAAATCGTGAGATGCGGTCTGGTGTGATGTAGTTTTCAGAAAAACATTTTCTTTATCGTGCCAACGTTTCGATCTTTATTGAGATCATCTTCAGATCTCAAAGTTTTTGTTATCCGTGTAGATGTGCCATTCTTGCGTGTTGTGTTAAGAGTGAACGCAAGAATGGCACAATTACACAGAAGACAAACACTTTGAGCCCTGAAGATGATCTCAATAAAGTTTGAAACGTTGGCACGACAAAGAAAATGTTTTTCAGAAACCTACATCACACCATACCGCATCTCACGATTTCTGAGTCATTATCGATTAACGGTCACTAACCACCACACATAAAAGACAACATTTAAATACCCCTGGATACATTTATGTTCCACAGGATTCAAGGACCCAGAACATCTCGGTAACTAAGAGGCATGTATGTATATAATGCGTTAAGGTTTTACAGGGTTGAACTTCACTACTGCCATGGTAGAATCACTAAATAAAACGTAGTGCAGTGCAACCAGAACGAAATTTCTATCTTGAATGTTTCCTTAGATATTAACATTTTGTGATTGTAGTACTAAAAACAGATTTTTTCACATAAAATCGTAATTTCTCAACTCTAGTGCATTAAAATAAAAAAACTGACCTTTATTTCGCAAACTACAATAATTATTCCACAAGATAACAACAATTTTGCGCTTCCGGAAACACACAGAGGCCTCTCAAAGAATATCAAATGGCAAAGACCATTTTGTTTTTTATACTACTCAAATGTGGCGCGTTTTCTATAAAATTTTTCGGGGATTTCACCAGAGTTGCCTTGTTTTATTACTAGGACATACGCACTTTTACATTTTTTAGAACTTTTCTCAGGAAATCTCCTTTTTAAGGATGAAAAACGTGTATCGAACCCAAGGAGAGCTGCAATCCAGCAACATCGTACATTTTCAATGAAAACATTTTTTAGTTAGTAACAAAAATTAGATACATTCTTCTCGTGGCTTGGCCGTGTCTGCAGTCACAACACTCCCATCGAAACGAGGGAACAGCTCATAGAGAAAATTGTCATGAGGGAAAGAAGGAAGGAAAATGAATCTAAGGAATCGTGATTGTATGGTCTGGTCGTTTCAACGTTGAGTAGTATATGAGGATTTTTTTAAATGTATAGTATTTGTTTTTTTAGTACTACTAGTTTTTTAAGTAATTGGTATTATAGGTTCATTAATGTCCTTTTGAGAACGAAATGACCTGCTCTCCAGGTGAATCCATTGTTTAAATACAATCCGAGGTAGGAGATGAGGTTTTCGGTAAGAAGGGGTGGCGTTATAATAATTCCGGTAGAGTGATGCTATATACTGTGTGGGGTATGTTATGGGAATTTTTGGCAGTCAGTTTATTCGCCAGTACCGACAGTTTTTTTAGTACCATGTTACTTTAACTTTCACCCTATCTAACTCTTACCCTAACCTAACTTAACCCTTCCCAATCCCATGCACTCGTAGCACGCGAAATTTATGTAAAAGATAATAACGCATAAAATTCCAATAACACACATAACATAAGAAAAGGTTAATTGATGTTAAAAAGGATTAAAATTAAAAAAGTTAATTTGAAGTTAAAAGGGTTAATTGACGGAAAATAGTATACATCTAAGCATACATAAGAATTTAACCGCTTACAAAATACTCATGAGACCGATTTGAACTTAAAGAGACGAAATGTGGGGCTGCACAAACCATCCAATATCTAAAGATCCAAGATAAATCCAAAATACTTCGTGGTATCCTTAAAGTCTCAACATTGGTCTACGTCACGAACCCAACAATTCACAAATACCTAGATTTACAAAATTACAACGAAATAAAATCTAATCCTTTACGTTTATCCCAAGAGAAA
The DNA here is from genome assembly GCF_000648675.2 of Cimex lectularius. Lineage (NCBI taxonomy): Eukaryota > Metazoa > Arthropoda > Insecta > Hemiptera > Cimicidae > Cimex > Cimex lectularius. The sequence goes on along the minus strand of NW_019392675.1, from coordinate 1,153,116 downwards.
TGTAAATGAAAAGGGAGAAACCTGGGTCTGCAGAACAATATTGGCCGGGGGATGTCCACTTTGCTGTAGGGTGTAATTTGCTCTCGGCCAACTCCTGCTCTTCCTTCTAGTAATTAAAGGCTTTGTGAAAAGCATTCCGTTGAAACGTCGTTACAAATCTTAACATAATTACTGTTTTATTGTCTACGAATTGTTCACCCTTTTTGTCCCTGTTCAATGTCTGTACAAGCCCAAAACATGAGCAATCAAACTCATTAGGGAAGTACACTTTCTTCTTTCAAGCAGCAGTACATGCTTTCAATGCTTGTGCCCTGGAAACTCTTTAAAGAGGCACTGGCAAAAAATCCTCATATGATCTGATGGCCAAGCAGCCATTAAAGCATTAGCATGTAAAAGAACCACATCAAAATTAGTCAGGGAATGCATAAAAAATGTCCAAAGCCTGATGTGATATCTTTGGTGCCAGGGCACAGGGGATTTTTGGGTAATGAGAAAGCAGTTAGTCTGGCCAGAGGAGGATCTGCAAGACCATACATAGACCCCGAACCTATGTCAATGACCTATAACTTGGGATAATAAAAGCAAATATAGAATCCTCCATCGCAGAATGGATCATGAAAGTGGATAAACTCTATCGGCGCTAGACTTAGTAAACTTATGACAAAACAACCCTCACCAAGACTGGCAAAATCATTGCTGCAATTGGAGAGGGCCAAACTCAGAGGAGTGATAGGAGTGACTACTAACCGGTCACTGGCATCTGAGAAAACATCTACACAGCATGGGCATATACAACGAAGATCCCATCTGCAGATTATATAATGAGGAAGAGGAAACAGCCACCCATATCTTCGAATGCGAAGCAAAAGTTCAATGGAGATTTAACCTAATTTATGGAAAAATTGCCGCAGCGAACTAATGCCCTGATAATTCTAAGAAGGATTGAGTATAATGCACTGAATCAAGGAACTAGGAAGGTACAATAAGCCAAAATGCTGCAGTGCCGGGGGAGCACAAACCCCGCTTCCTATTATCCTTTTTTACCAAACCATAATTTGAAGTTAACAGGGTTAATTTTTCACGGAGAAAAGCTATACATGTAAGCATACACAAGAAATTAAACCTGATGAGACTGATTTGATCTTAGGGAGTCTGTAAGGGCTGCACAAACCATCCAATATCTAAAGATGCTAAGACAAATCGAAATACTTCGTGGCATCCTTAAAGTCTCAACACTGTTTTACGTCACCACTTAACAATTCACAAATACCTAGATTTACAAAATTACAACGAAATAACATCTAAATCTTTACATTTATCCAAAGTGAAATGTAAATGAAAAGGGAGAAACCTCGGTCTGCAAGACAATATTGGCCGGGGATGTCCACCTTTGTCTAGGGTGTAATTTGCTCTCGGCCAACTCCTGCTCTTCCTTCTAGTAATTAAAGCCTTTGTGAAAAGCATTCCGTTGAAACCTCGTTACAAATCTTAACATAATTACTGTTTTACTGCCTATGAATTGTTCACCCTTTTTGTCCCTGTTCAATTAACAAACGCCAAATTGGCTCGGCATTAATCTACGTCTTTTAATAGCCGTTCGATCTCTCCGGGCGAAATTCGTAAATCAGAAGGCCGATCACTCCGAGGGTGTTCCTTAACCGTCGAGTCATAGATTTACCGACCCGGCGATTAATTAGCGTTCCGGTGGTACTGAACTTTTTTCTGCCGACGGATGATCCCTAATCTGGCAGATGCACAATGGCCCATTGTGTCCGGTCAGAGGCCTCTTCTAAAAAGAATTTAGATCATTACGGTTTGTGAAGGAGTTTTTGAAGTCGCCGGGAAAATATTAATATGGCATATAGAAAAAAGACAATGTTCAAAATCCACCGTAATTTTTTCATATTCAATGAATAAACGCTAGAGGCTTTAATCTTGGACCCTTTTGTCAACTTTGCTTTATTTCGGTCAAGCCTTCCTCGAATCGCGATCCACCTAGTATGGGTTTGTTTCAAAGGAGGGTGCGAGCTCAGAATTTAATTGCGCGGGTGGATGTTAAGGGTAGTTTATAATTGAGACAGGGGTCACCTCTGGTTATCTAAGATCTGACGGTCGTGCCTTGCATTCGTAATAAATGTTTCCTCCCTTCTGCTCATTTGCCCAAGTCGAGGGTGGAAATCGTATTAAAAGCCTAGTAGTCGGAAGGAATATTTAGTGAATTAATTCCCCTTCAATTAGCGACTGGGATGTTCGTCCTTCCGTGTCAATAGGAACTGCTTGGAAATTATAATATTAAAAAAATGCAATATGTTTTTAATACTTTCTCCTTAATTTAATTAAATCGTAGTAACAATATTAGCTTTTGTTCAATGTACCTTGATACGAAGGAATGTTGACTTAGTCTGTTTTTTCCGGTTTTTTTTTCTCAATCAAAAATTCCTTGCTGAAAGGTGAAATTTCAGCTTGGCAATCTAGAAATACCTTCTGAATTTATACCGTTTCGTGACACGGCCCGGATGTTCGATTATTATCGATGTTGCGATTGATGTGTGTGTCCGCTTGTCATCGCTTTTTAAACTGCGCTGAAATGTTCCAGATTACAGATATAACTCCAATTGGGTATGACAATTATTTGATCGATAGAAATACTTCATTGATAAACATGGAATGGACATGGTACGAATACCTTCCAATTAAATAATTAAATTCCTCTGTACATACTTACACAATTTATATCCTCATCCAAATAATATGTAGATTTACATGTAGGTGTTTAAATAATTTTTCCGTTTGGGTGAACCGGAACAAAACAACGCTACAAGTTAATTGGTGGTCAAGTAGAGAAGAGTTGCAGTGGAAGAATTAAGCGTGTTGCTTCTCCCTGTTTATACCCCTGACGTCGCTCTATCTAACTTTACTCGTTTTCAGTCAATGGTACATATTTTTTAGAAAAATACAATAGGACATTACAATACGAAATTTTTTTCCCGAATAAATTCTGCTAGCATATTTTATTAAATACATCTGTTATAACCAGGTACAAGTATGTCAAATAGCCAAGGCATTTATTATTAAAATACTTAATACGACCGATTATATTGAAGGAATATTACTACTAATGGAAAACGAACGTTTTTGAACAAAAAAAAGTATCTATCGTAAAGCTGTGGGTAGCCCGAAAATAAAGAGTTTTGACCATAAGTTTGCATAGATTTGGGGTTAGAGGAAGTATTAGTATTTCACATTTTTCAATAAGTTATAGTCCATTCACTACAAATGCTGTTTTAAAATCAAAATAAAGCAAATGTGCAAAAATATTATAGGCGTTATAGACAAGGATTGTAGTGGGAGGAATAAACCTGTTGCCTCTCCCTATTTATAACCCTGTCTTCGCCTATCCGTACTCGTTTTCAATCAGGGATACAATTTTTATCTTAGAAAAATATGGGCGAATATCCCATGTCAAATATAGACTCTTGTCATGCCTGCCTAATCAGTTTCAAAACCAAAAACACAACCGAACGAATATAATAATTAGTACAACAGATGAAAAATGACTTTTAATAAAGAAAAAATTGATTATTGTTCGATGCTGTTCTACAAGCAAAATATCTTGTTTTGATCAACTTGAAAATACAACTTGACACGCAGTACAAACACGAGTTTCAGCGGAAAGAGTCAAAGAGCAATCTCGCCCTGTTTATATCCCAGACGTCGTTCTATCTGATTGTTTTCTGATTAAATTACAACAGTTCAGTAGCTAAGCATGAGGTTTTGTATTTTGAGGTTTTTTCAGATTGCAAGGCCATTGTGCTGAATAGTTTCAATTGACACCACGCTGTATTAAAAGGAAAACACCACGATTTGATCTGAAAATCATCGTTTAACGCACAATAAAATTGCAGAAAGCCATGACAAGGGAACTGGAAACGTATTTTTCATGAAAACCGGCATTAAAAAGGGAAATCGAAGAAAATGTAGACCACCGAGTCCATTGCGAACCGGTCGACCGCATAAAGCATAAATGTAACGCAACTGAAACCATCGAAACATTCATTTACGCCCGAACTACTGCGCCTGTGTACTTAGAGACAAAATTAAAGTCCTCTATCACTAAACGTTTCTTGCCTGTACTTACACAAGGGTTTGCATATTGTAAAGTATCGTCTCATAAAGTTTTCTCATCGATAAGTGTACAAGGGTTGGCGTAGGAGGGCACCTGTGGCTTCCATAAATCAAACCGGGCTAATTTTATTTTTGCTGATTCCACCTTAGGGACCTATCAGTCGTGACCGGTGCTTCTATTTAATTATCAAGAGGGCTTGACGAAGTTGACCTTCCGCTTTTTTATTGTCTGCTGTGTCAGCATAAATTGAATATAGGACGTATCGTAACAATCGATAAAAAGGCTTGGGAAGGACGTTGTTACGATTCTAACACAAAAATTGATATTGTATCTTTGAACCATTGAATCTCATCCATGACTGATTAAAATGCCAATGGACGGGAGTAATTTCATGTTGAGAAACTTATCCTAAACGGATATTCTAAAGTTAACCATGAAAATCCTTCCTTAATTGTTAACTTCGTTAAATTAACTGCCATCGCTTTGGCCAATCACAGCACAAATTGGCCTTCTAAAATGATTCACAACGATTAAAACTTTATAAAACGACATTAAACGCCTGATTAATTAAATCCGAATTAAATTAAAGGTGAACTGGACCGTTTTGGTATAAATGATCAATTTAACATTATTTCCAGGTAGTTGAAATGTCCGTATTCATTGAAATTAAGTATCAAGGCTGCGAAGTAAATTAATTTTTATTATTTTATATTTATCTCATTATTAAAAATCACTGGTTGTAAGTAAAGGTTTAGTAAAATAATATAATTCCTCTAATGTAGGAGCTAAACGTCCAACTATCTGTTGTTTGTCGCTGATTTGTACGATAATCTTTTTAAATTGTCCTCAAATAAAAGTCAGTGGGCTATTCCGGGAGTCGAACCCAGAACCGCTACTATGGCAAATAGGAGCAGGACTCCATGATCAGTCAGATACCTCTGTTTATAAAGTATAGGCATTATTTTTTAATTATATTTAATGTTATTTGTCATACAAATCGAATAAGTGGATACTCGAAATAATTATTTACACATTGTACATTTTTCCATGTAACAATTCCTTTGTTTCAAAAAAATGGTCGTTTTTTGGATTTATATGAAAAGTCGTTACTAAATTTCGTTAGATTCTGTCAATATTTAATTCTTTAAGCTAGATGTGGTAGAATGGCGGGGGCAGTTACACCCAATGTGGTTTTTCTATCCCTTTTAAGAGAGCACCGGGTATAATGTTGATTTTTCTTTTGAGAAAATTAATTTTCTGTTGGGAAGGAGACCACTAATGACACTGTTCACCATTTGCCTTTGTCTAATCAATTGCCGACTTGAAAAAAAGAAAAGAAAAAAAGATTATTGTTCATAAAGCGTCGTATTTATTGCCCACTTCACCCCGATAGTAAACAACTACACGAAAACCCACAGCATTTAGGCCTAGGGGAACTGAGAGACACAGACAGCGTAAAACTGTGGGCATGTTGCCACTTTCTGATGCCGATGGGCCAAGAGAGGTCTCTAGGGTTTGGCATAGGTCCAGTTACCTAAGCTGTATAATTCCACTGGTTTTTCGACACCAGCCACCATTTATTCTAAACGCTCGGCATCTGTCATATCGTGGAGACAATTTTTTGGCGACTCTTATCCGTTTGTACCGCAACTAATATTAAAAAAAAGCTCGATTTAATAGCTTTACTTTATTAAAAAGTCGATAATGAAGTTTATCTTACTTTTATTTTTAATAAACTAGAATATTATTTAAATTTGGATTTTTGGATTTGCATCTATATAGGCTCTAATCCAAATGTACGTCCACACTTACAAACTTCTGTCAAGTTGAGCCTATTCGCTTCTCGTAGTCCCCCAGCAATTCCAGCTTTTGCTAATTACACTAAGTATCCCGCAGGCTCGACAATCACACATCCCTGGTGTTGGCAGTCCTCAGACTTATACGTCCAGCCACCGATCTTGTGATCCGGGGTGAGGTGCTGTATCTAGGTCAGTTCAGCACCCAATGCATTTCCAAACGCATTCGTACTTACGTTCATTATTAAATATATTCAATCCCATTCACCATTCATTCAATTTGGATGATACAGTACTCCATTCTTCCATCATCCTTTAAACATATTATACAACTAGCCTGATCGAGGGTGTGATGTCAGGCATGGTAAATCTCTTTTGCCTGGAGGTAAACGCCATGACATGTGAGTCATTTCTTTAAAAATGTGCCCGAGGGCTAATTCAATGAGGGCATTTTCTAATCCAAAAACAAGATGAAACNATCATGACCATCCTGTGAGCTATTTCTTTAAAAATCGTGGGCTGATACAATTAGGGCATTTTTTAATCCAAAACCAAGATGAAACTCTTCTTTACTGCCCTCGTCCCAGAGGGTGCTTGATATTCTGCCATAGACCCTCTCACATCACACATTCACGTTGATAAATACATTCACTCTCAACGCAAGTACACACCTTTTACTACTATATACAATAGAACAACCCCGTATTCTCCAAGAATCGGAATAGTGGACTCCAATACATGGGGGGGGGGGTTATGGCTAGACCTGCATAATCTTTCCATAAGAATTAATTTGATTTTTCCTTTACCCCTTCTAATTGATAAGAACAATTTTTTTTAAATTTAGGCACTGTAAAAAGATGTTTGTGCAACACAAAATGTATTGCTTTTTGAAAAAAGATAACATTGGTTTAATCTGTAGTTGAAAGGTTGAATAACCTGATAAGTTAGAAAATGCAACTCTTAAATAATTTAACTTTGGCTGTGGTTTTGAAGTCAGTTTTTTGCACTGTGTTCTGTGCCCCTGCTGCGTTGTTATTTCGGGTGAAATTGCTGGAATAGAAGATATTGCTGGGACGGTCCTTGTTGTTCTTGAAGATAGGTGCTATCGTATTTCGTACGGTGCTATGCTATTTCCTTCCTGGGTTGATGATCCTTGTGTTATTCTTCTTCGTCTTTCTTTCTTCTCTTCTTCCGGTTCTCACCCATTAGTTCATAATATTGCCCATTCGATTCCATAGACGCTCGACGTTTCTTTTGAGATTAAACTTGTCATACTTAATGTAAGCTAATATCTGTTACTAGAACGATTGATGAACAAGTAGGTGTAGTTGAACTTAACCCCTAAGTAAAAATAGAGAAAGGCTTTATGGCCAAAAACTGCAAATTTTTTCTAATCTTCAATTTTATTTCTTACAATCGCGTGTACATCGACTTATTTACAATCTGGATTGATTGGAGTGGAACTGAGCTGATTGACCAAGGGTATTGCTGGAGTGTGAAACGGATTGATGGAATCTTTTGTAATCGGCTTTCACTAAATATGAAACAAAGAAAATATTTATGGTGGAAGTTTTATACATAGAAAGAAAGGGAAAACAATTTTTTGGGGGGTTTAGGTTGAACCGGAAAGCTCGATACGGTGAAGTCTATAGATTTTAGAATGACATATATATCATCAACTCCTTGGTAATGTAGTTTAGTTTGGTTCCAGTGATGATTTATGAAGTCTGTTTAGTTCGTTCCGTTTTAGTCTTGTGTGCGGATTCCAAGTAAGTCGTTTGTCAGCTTTTCCGTTCAAGTAAATTAATGATTGTCTAAACAGTTTAACGTTAATTTTTTGTTTGGGCTCTTCGTTGCAATTATTTTAATCTTCCGCTTTTTGAACTACATTCTTAGGCGCTGGTTGGGTTGAAAGGTTTCTGAAAGGTGATAAATATTTCCTCCTTGTTGAATTTTAACGGCCGTCTACGCTCTTTCTTATTCCACGAGGAATGGTATCAGACTGATTTCAATCTGAGTCAAGAGGCGGTTGTACAATGCCCCGTTTGACTTAGAAACGCCGAGGCAATGCCATTGTTCTTCCAATTCTAAGTCGTACGAGCTTGAATGTCAAATAAGGCCTGGGAGATAAGGCTATTCGTTCGATCCATCAGGATAAGCCATTTAATTCTGGAAAACAAAGGGAAAAACCAATTACATCCTGGCGAAAATTTGAAAAACCAATTCGGGCAGAATGGGGATTTTACCATAGATTATTAACCGGATTTATTTCCCGTTTATTTTAAATCGTCGGTTTATTTGACGATAAAATCCACTTTCGTACATCATTGTTTTGGTCTCTACATGCTGATGTTTTTTAGGGAATTTAAGTACTTGAACAAGAAGAAACTCCAAAACCCACTAACTGGATGGAAATCATCTTCCTGCCTCGTTTCCTGGATTTTTTTATTTGCATTAAGCATTCCATAAACGGAAAATCCTTACAGTTCTCAAATAATAAATCCCTTGGACAAATTTGCTATTTCTGTTAAATCAAGTAAAAAATTAAAGTGTTAAATCGATAATGTTTAATGTTGGATCAATCAAAATACATAAATTGGTATTTTGGCTCATATGAATGTCAAATGACACCGTTGATCTCAGTTTTGCAGAGTTTTGACTAATAGGTTCGTCTATACAAAATTATGATAATCCAAACCATTCCACAAGCATAAAGAACTTAAGCGGGGAACACACTTACCCGGTGCTACGCTACGCAACTCAACCCGATGCTACGCGACGCAAATCCAAAGTCCAATTTTCCATAAGATTGTATACCCCCGTGCACATTTGCCCGATGCTGCGAGAGTTCTTGTTTCGGACCTGAAATCATTCTTCCTTTTTCAAACTCAGACTGAATTAATTACACAGGAACAAGATTCTTTGATAGTGACCCAGTCGACCACCAGAGATATTTGTGATTTTTTTTACTAATGTCTGCATGCTTATGGACATGGACGGCATCTTTGGCTTAAGATCATTTTGGTCTGCCTACAACCTTGTGTAGGTTAACACCGTGTGTTCATTACATACATGTACACAGGGTTTAAACGGGGAACACACTTACCCGATGCAACGCTATGCGACGCTACCCGATGCTATTGGACGCAAATCCAAAGTCCAATTTTCCATAAGATTGTATTACCCCCGTGCACATCTTCCCGATGCTATGCAACGCTACCCTATTCTACGCTCTGCGATCCCCACTGTCCAGATTTTGGTCGGGTAGCATCGAGTACAGTCAAAGACAAAAGAACAGAAACTCATATTTTTATTTCGAACTATACTTATTGTCGTTAAATCAAATACAACATACTTATTTTAATAAACACCAAATTAAGCGAGACCAAAAATTCATTAGTTTTTATTTAACTAAAAAATTAATTTTAACGGTTTGGCAGAACATTTATCAAAACACTGGAATAACTTTATTTAAAACAATTAAATGTACGTAATAATTTATTACACGGTTTGCTCATAAAATTTAACTAACAATTTCTTTCATGGTTTTGCTCATAAAATTACACCATTTTCGTCGAGTGGCGTCAGAACGGGACACTCATATTTTTTGTAGTTTATTTCAAACTAAGTGTATGCAATTTTGTCGTTATATTAATTACAACTTTCTTATTTTAATATAAACCAAATTAAAAGAGATAAAAAATTCATGAGTTTTTATAAAAATTATTTTATTATGATGGTTTGGCAGAAAATTTATCAAAAAACCTGAATAACTTTATTAAAAACAATTAAATTTAACTAACAATTTCTTTCATGGTTTTGCTCATAAAATTACACCATTTTCGTCGAGTGGCGTCAGAACGGGACACTCATATTTTTTGTAGTTTATTTCAAACTAAGTGTATGCAATTTTGTCGTCATATTAATTACAACTTTCTTATTTTAATATAAACCAAATTAAAAGAGATAAAAAATTCATGAGTTTTTATAAAAATTATTTTATTGTGATGGTTTGGCAGAAAATTTATCAAAACACCTGAATAACTTTATTAAAAACAATTAAATTTAACTAACAATTTATTACATAGTTGGGTTCATAAAATTTAATTAACAATTTATTACATGGTTTGGTCTTAAATAATGCTTTAAGAACAAAAGAGGCGTTGCGCTTGTGATACTGTGTGACTGTACGTGGCGTGCGCTTGACGTCGCATAGATGTGCACACCCTACCAAAACGTGACAAGGCGTCGGGTAGCGTCGTAAAGCGATGCATCGCGTAACTGTGTTCCCCGCTTAAGACAGGTCAAGTTGATTTTTTTCTCATGTTTTAACATTGCAAATAATTCTTCATATTTTAAAATTTTACCATAATTGGTGTTTTGTATATTTCATTCCAAATGATGGTGACAGACTCTTGTTTTTTAACCATAGGATTGATGTCACTTTGATTTTAGGCTGAACATTACGTGAAACTATTAGATAAGGTTTGGTTGATATCAATTATTTTGGTCTCTTTAACTTAGGTGGGTCATCGCTCATCATTCATCATCAAAATATAAAAAAGTTCTGTCTAAAGACTTCTTCAAGACTTAGACACTAAGTCCCTACGCTTACATTTAAAAACAGAAACTAGTATGTCTTGCAGACGCTGCAAATGGCGAAAGGCCGAAACATCTCTTAAAATAACCTATCAAGGATAGGCATACCAAAAATGAAATGAAATTATTGGGCAAACCTAAGACTGCAGGGAAATGAGGTTTATATTGTAATAGAAATAACAGCAGAAAAATTTATTACATGGTTTTGCTCAAAATAATGCATTAAGAACAACAGAGGCGTTGCGATTGCGATACTGATTTGTGATATGTGCTGTGTGACTGTACGTAGCATAGATGTGCACACCTACCAAAACGAGACAAGGCGTTGGGTAGCGTCGCATAGCGTTGCATCGGATAAGTGTGTTCCCCGCTTTAGAGTTTATACGTGGGCTTCATAGCCCATAGCCATGTTTATGTGTTCCTGTGACGACATAAACTCTAGATAATCTGACAGGAATGCTCTATAGTCTAAATGATCATCCCCTACTGGAGAATGTGCATTTTTTTTACAAATACAATTGATTTGAATAAAGTGACGAGACTAACGGTTTGTTCGCGTAAGAGGCGCGGATATGTCGAGAATGAAATTGGAGTCGTAAAAAATAATGGTCCGCTGGGAGAAAAAACCGTCCAATAAAAATCGAACAGGCTGTCAAACGGTTTGATAACTGTTTCACAGGACCAAGTATCACAGGGGAGAAGTTGACATTCCGCAATTCTGGATTCCACCGGTCCTCTTCAGTAGAAAATCGATCGTCTTACTATATCGTTCGTCAACCTCGCACCCGCCCGACGCCCTTTACAAAATGGGCTAATTGTCCGCACCTTTATAAATGTCAGGACGAATTGAAAAAGCCCGATGAAGGCTCATAGCCAGTAATGCGTGGGTTTAAATGCTCTACTTTTTAAGATTGCTTGAATTGAGACACAACAACTTTTAAAAAAGCTGGTTCGGGGTCTTATTAAAAGCTCAAGTTCATCCATGGTTGCGTAGCAAAACGTTTAATTATAGAAGAATGTCATTTACGAAACATCGGATCTCCTCGGTTTTTAATTGGCTTGCAGTGATGGCTAATTTAATTTGACTAATTATTATAATTTCACCGTAAAGCTTAAAATAACGTAGAGCAACAAACCTTAGCCAGGCTGCTAATATCTCTCCACAAACCATTGCGACACGGTGCTCCAAGATGTGACTTGTCAGATTTTTACCTGTTGAGAAAAACCTTTTATTATATTTCCGGGGAGCGAAGCTAAGTAAACAGGTTTTTCTTTTATCCAGTGTTTGTTGAAAAGGGCTCTTTTTCTTATATCTGACAAGCGCTTGCCCAACCCTTGTTGTTTACGACTACTCTTTTTTTCCCCTTTCAGCTAATGCCTAGGATCTCGGTTTAATAATATTAGAACTCTTGTGACCTTTTCAACAATTCGGTTTATTGGTTACTCGATTTTATTAAATATTCATTTCATAATTCCTTTGTTACTTTCAAAATAGCCTTAACCCAATGAGGGTGTGTGAAAACATAAGCGCATCAATACAGACATCATCTATATATCTGTGTACACCTTTCCTCATGACTTGTTAGAGAATGATTATAAAAAATATCGACTTAATATTCTCACAATTTTTGTCACGTTAGATAAATCCAAGTCAGATGGACGTTTCGACCTAGCAGACCTTCCGTCAGGTACTACGGTAGGGAAATAACAGATTTACAAGAAAAATTAAAAAAGATCTAGCAGATACAGGCCTTCATTAAAAGATTACATATTTACATAATTACCAGTGGTCCTAGATTTTCGGAGTGTGTTAGACCACATGCTAAAAAGATTTTATAACCTCTATTTAGAACACTCAAACACACACAATATTTCTCCTCCTCCTCTCTCTCATTCACACTCTCTTCGTTCATTCTCTCTCTGTCTGTCTGTCTGTCTGTCTCTCCCTCTCTCTCTCTCTCTCTCTCTCTCTCTGTCTCATCCTCACTCCTTCCTCCCTCTCTCCCCCACACACTCTCTCTCTCACACTCTCTCTCTCCCACTCTCTCTCTCTTTCTCTCTCTTTCTCTCTCTCTCTCTTTTCCTCTCTCCCTTTTTATCATTTTTCTTTTCTGTATAAATTTTTACATGTACTGGTTGATAGGAAATCCTCTTATGTATAAGTTTTGGTTTAATACCCATGATAATTCCTTATGCAATAGTTGGTAACTGTAACTACATACAATTCCTTTTATTTACTGTGTTCGATTAAATTTAGATGTGTTTACAATTTTATTGCAGTTTGTAATAACATTGGACAAGCATACACGTCTGAATTATCTTGGTCCGCTTTTCTTTCTCGTTGTTTGTGGCCAGTCCCGTTTCGTCTTTTCTTCCATAAACAGTAGGATGTTATTTCTTGTGTGACGTTTTGTATGCAATTCGATGTATGTAATCTGCGGCCAGGGAGACGGATAATGCGTTAATAGTAGTTTTATTGTAGTCTTGTTTTGTTCGTACTGTACGCTTTCACCTGGTGTTTTATGGCTTCGCGCTGTTTTGTATTGAGCTTCAACAGTGTAAAATCGAGGTTTTGTATTGCAGGTGCTGTTGTCGCTCGCTCAATTTTAGCCAAAGCTGAAGTTTACGAGTAAAATTCCCTGGGAAAATTTAATATAAGCCCTTAGATCAGATGATCGGACCCCAAAGATAATTATTTAAACTCTCTCAGAGATGGCATACCATACCACATTCCAAACTTTATAAAAATTGTTTGTTTTTATAACTGCAAGAGATATCTTCTCCATGGCCATTCCAGGTCTCAACGATACAGTAACCCTTGCCGCCAAACAGATTTTTTTTAACCCAGGACAAGTTTTGAACACCATTAATCCTTTGCCATCAAAAACAGCAACTGGATACGACAAGATTGTACAGCCTGAAGGTACATCCCACCACTCATTTTTTTAATAAATATAAGCACGCTTACGTTGTTTCTTTCTGGGCTTCTTTTCCTGAAACATTTGGACTTCGTGTCGTACACACCCCTTTTCAGTAATTAATGACAATGATAATTATGATCATTTCATGGTTTTGTAATTTTTTTTGTATTTTAAGTTAGTTTCGCGGAAGTGCATTTTTTATTACTCATTACAACCATTTGATGGATAATTCCTACAAGAGATAAGAACAAGCAGAAAGAAAATCTTATTTAAGCGAAACCTAAGGAAATAGTTGCGCGAGAGTAAAGCGGCCCAGACGGTCAATATTATTGTACAATATAGATTGCACAATAATTTGAAGGTTGCCCCTTAACGTTCAATAATATTGTACAAAATTTTGTTTGAAGGCGATATTGAAATTTGTGCAATATTTTGTGCGACCACGAGCATGCGAACTGTACCGCTTGTTGATACTTCACAAACTGACTGATACTGCGCAATAATGCCAACAGACGGTGCAATATTTTCCAGGTTGTACAATATGTGTGGAGATTAGTGACCGTTAATCGATAATTATACAGATATCGTGAGATGCGGTCTGGTGTGATGTAGGTTTCAGAAAAAAATTTTCTTTATCGTGCCAACGTTTCGATCTTTTATTGAGATCATCTTCAGGGCCTGGGATTTACAAACAATGTTTACATTTAACAAATACATTTAGGATGTGGAAAAGAGAATTTATACAATGTAAAATATATTTTATATTCAAACAAAGTATTTCTACTCACTCAAAGTGTCCTTCCCCACCCCTTTAAAACCAAACATATATAAACATAAAACAGTAAAATCTCACTGGCACTCTAAACACGACACGCAAGGATGGCACAATTACACAGAAGACAAACACTTTGAGTGAGTAGAAATACTTTGTTTGAATATAAAATATATTTTACATTGTATAAATTCACTTTTCCACATCCTAAATGTATTTGTTAAATGTAAACATTGTTTGTAAATCCCAGGCCCTGAAGATGATCTCAATAAAAGTTCGAAACGTTGGCACGATAAAGAAAATTTTTTCTGAAACCTACATCACACCAGACCGCATCTCACGATATCTGAATAATTAGTTGTACAATATTGTTTCAACTTTTCGTCAATCATGCAATGTATTGCACAAACTTTCAATATCGTCTACACATGATCAATTAAATTGCACAACCCAAAATATTGTGCAATAATATTGATCGTCTATGGGCCGCTTAACGTGTGGACATTTAGTGAAAATTTCAAAATGCCATGTGCCTAGTTGGTTCATACCGACTGGTTAATTATTTTTGACGATACAGATTAGTACATATTGCCGGCTTTTTTGTCCGTTTAGCTTGATGCTCCACCGAGTGTATTAGTCGGTAACGAGGTCTAGGTGGTTGTAGGGCGAGCGAAACATGCGGACATTCAGCGAATATTTCGAAATGCAAAGGATATTCCAAATAATATTATAGAAATTGGTCGCTTGACACTACGACAGGCCCAGTTAATTTCTTCGGATGGGTGCTACGGATGGTTCAGGAAAATGTCTTGCGCGAACTTGAACCTGAACCACAACTTGTAAAGAGTTGTTCGTTTTGCGGTAAATTTCTGCCGAGCGAAAACTGATTTTATACAGACTTAGTAAGTGGTTCATGCTGGGAATACTCATAAATCAACCCTTATGACGTTCCCCTGGCAGGATAGAGCGACAAGTTCGTGGGACGTAATGGACAGGCTACTTAGCAAAGATGTTACATGGACTAGGCCTGCTTAAATAGAACATTTAATCCATCAATGTACTTCATGATCGCTTCATCTTTTTCTCTGGCAATAGAGCAGGTTAATAAAATGCAATCCTAAATAAAAGCTAGCCGATTAAACAAATAGAACGCCCTTTCCTGCTCAACTCAGATCCAGACATCCTCATGCGGAAACATTTAAAAATTAGATGTGAAACTGGTTGTTACTTATTAACTAGTATGTAATAATGATTATTATGATTATCAGTTAATAATTTACAGACTTTTTGTCAAGTTGGTTACCTAGTATTCTTATATCATTCTTAGTAATTTATCTGAACCGATGTGAGACTAGCCAATTTAGAAGGCAGTAAATTATAAATTTAAATACATTGGAAAAATATCTGTTTGCTATCTGGACTCGTTATAAGTGTAAAATCTTATGTCTTATCTTTAAGGTCTTATGAAAAATTAAAATTTGGCCTTTATGGTACCAAAATTCTTTCATTATTCAAATCACAAACAATTCTCTAATACTCCTCGCCAGCAAACTTATAGTTTACACATTTTATGGGGGAAAACAAACTGAATTTCGTACATACCGATTATAAGAAGAAATAAATTACGGGGTTACAATAAAAGGGTTACATTTCTCTACCCCCATTTACCATAAAAGTCTTAAGCAACAAAGGCTGCAAAGCAGTTAACTTCATTAACGCTTTATCGCGCCTAAAAATTACCACTGAATATGTTTATCGTTGGTATTGTTCGAAATACATAGAACGAAAATGTATGACATTACACCACTTTTTTACACCATAATAAAAATTGTGGAACCGTTTAAACGGCGACAGATAGTGCAGTCAACGTTGCTAAGGTTTTGGGCACACTCAGACATGTCAATATTAACATGAATTAGATGTGGCGATCAACACAAATCCGTAGCCTGCCGAAAAAGTAGAAAAACTAAAGCGACATGAGCGAACTGCGGAAGTGATCATCATTGCGTATTATACAGGGTGCAATGCCTTTAAAGACCTACGAAGAAAGCACACAATAAGGAACACTGAACTAGGACAACAAGAAAGAAAGAATCCGAGTACAACATTGAAACCACCCTTTCAGGACGACGCCAATTTTACGTCGCCCTCTTGGGGCCATTCACGATCGCTCCAAATGGAATAGCGCCGAGTCTTATAACCATTTGGAGTGCCTGAAATTTGAGGAGGCATTCACGACCGCTCCACCCAGTCGCTCCGATCGTCATCGAGTGAATTACTTCCTCAAAATGGATGACGATCTCTTGTGCTACGCTATTGTTTGTTTATACGTAAAAGAAAAAAAAAACCGAAATGCGTAAGAAATGGCTCCTGAACAGAAGCCGTAATACCCGCATCCATTTGATGAAAGATCTTTCCCTTGAACCCGCTGATTGGAGGAACTATTTAAGGATGGATGAAACGTCTTATTTAGTGTTTTATTGACCAAATTATTTCTTTCACTTATTTAATATTTTTTGTAAGGTTTTGGTCGAAATGAAAAAGCTAGTGCCACGAGCGGGATTCGAACCTACGACCTTCGGCTAAATACGCCGCTCCTCTACCACTTGGGCTATAATTTCTTCGATCCTCTCGGACTCCAAAAAATGGAAAAAGAGGGAAAATTCGAAAGGTCGTAGGTTGAGATGGGAAGTTCGTGTTTGAGTGGTCCACGAGCCGAAGGTCGTGGGTTCGAATCCCCCTCGTGACACTAATTTTTTCATTTCAACCAAAACCTTCCAAAAAAAACTTATCTATATTTACTCCAGCTTGTTACCCCCTTGATTAGAAAACAAAAGACAGCCATGAAGCTGCGCCGTAGATGTTTGGAGTGGCGCGATGGGGTTTGGACCGGTCGCATATTCGCGATCGCTGGCCACCTTCATAAGAAGAACGAAACCATACCGCCTCCAACATCTAAAAATCTAATCTGCTGGTTTCATATAATACATACAGTGACTCACATATTTGTTCACATCAGTAAACAATTTTCTATTACCTCTAGTTTGCAAATTTCGTATTTTTTAATCCAGACAACAGCAATATGATTGAGTTCGTTGAACTGTTGGTAAACAAACGTTCACCCTAATAATTTTTATTTATGTTTATTCGTATGAATTGAGCCAGTTTATTACGAGTCTTCAAGTGAACAGTTTTGTGACTCGGGTTACTTCATTGCGAATTTCGCAAAAACCATTCAATAATTCGTCTCAAATTTGTTATCAGGTATCATCAATTTAGTTATTTTTCTTACATATTGAAAATATATTATTTAATTACAGTATGAAGCCATTTTCAACATTTTTGAAAGATCCAATAATAAAATCTCTACAAGAAGAACTTTCTTATCGTGAAATTTCAAAAAAATATAAATTGTTATTATTGGGGTAATAACAAAACCTGGAAGATCTAACGGAATTTACGACAGTTGTTTTAAAAAAAGAGGAGTGGTCGTCAAAATTTTCCGAGGCCAAAAGGCTATGTATCTACCCGCTCCGTTCGATCAGGACAGGTTGACAATGCTGTCCAAATTCAGCGTAGGCCGCGTGATAATGATAATATGGATGTCAGTGCTGAAACAAACGGAGATGTTTGCTGAGGCCGGATTAAGAGCGACGGGAAGTGAAGAAACCATTGCTGACCAAAGAGTGGCTTGCTGATCGTGGTTTTTATGTCATGGAATGGCCCCCACAGTCACCTAACCTTAATCCAATTGAGCACTTGCGGGGAAAACTAAAAAATCTTTAGCCGATGCTGCAAGAGACGCTTCAAACTTCGATCAACTTTGGGAAAAAACACAAGTTGAATGGGACCTAATTGATCCAGAACAGTACAGAAATCTCGTGAGAGGTATGCCCAGGAGGACTGATGCAGTTTTGAAAGCCAAAGGAGGACATACAAAATATTAAAGGACTTTCTATGAAACAATCATATTATCGTTCGCACACGGTAATTTCTTTTCTATGATTTCAATAATCATGATAAAGGAATTTAATTTTTTGGGTGTTGTTTGTGTTAAGATAAATAAAATTATTAAAAAAACTACGTTTATTTGATGTCCTACAATTGTTTTGTAAAGTAAATTTTCATTCAGCTGTGAGGGAATCTGTGAGTCACTGTATATAGTTGTAGATAAAAGATATATATATGATTGTAAATTGTTCATTGACAGCTGTTTTCATTACGCAGCTTTTTTTGTCAAAACAATCGATAATATGTTAATTTGTCAAGGATGCCCGTGCGCAAAAGGACCTTCTTGAGATGCTTATGGTTCTGTCCTGGATTTAAATTATAGACGAACCTTTAAAGGATAAAAGGGCCGATATAACATAGCCGCATTGGAAAAGAAAAGTAAAATAAAAAAGCTCCGATGTTGTATCATGGCCGGTCCAGAAGAAAGATAGGAACTGGATTTACGTTTCCTGTCTGATGCTCCTTCTTCGGGCAATGAACTTGATCTAATACGGAAGACGAATTTTCGTTTTTAGCAATACAACACTTTGAAGTGTTAACAGGACTTGTTACGAAAATTATGCGAGGTAAACACCTTATTGGTATAAAATATTGCTTTATGCGCCAATTAAAAGACGACAAAAAGCTCCTTTGACACACAATATATCGTTCCTAATCAATACGAGTAAGTGATTAATTTAACTCGGAGTTGGCGTTTATTGCCGATAACGTTCGACTTTTTTCCTTCGTAAACGTTAGATAAAAGCGAGGGCTTTTCACAGAATGGAGGTGAAGAAAAACTTCATCACCTGAAGTTCCTTCTCTACTGTAAGCGAGTCGGAGCGTCGGAAAGGTTTTTCCTTTTTGTTACAAGATCAATTAACTTCAAATGAGTTATTCCCCTACTTGGCACCGAATTAATCTCTTCGAAAAAGAATCGGTGTTCTTTTGTATTTTCTCTCACAAAACGGTCAGCACTTGAAAGAAAATCAGTTCTTTTTCATTATCTGATCAAGAAAGTTCATCAGCTGGAATATTCATCTGCTTGTAATATAAATAGGTGTTCAGTAATAGTCCGCGTAAACCAAATGCAAAGTCGTTAACATAATTAAATAAGTAATTAATCATCAATTTATCATTGAGACTGCGAGGAGCTAATTTAATTTCTTTTGATGGGTGCTATGGATACACTAGGAAAACATCTACCGCGAGAGAAACATGTGGACATTCAGTGAAGTTTTTTTTTTTTTTTTTTAAATAATTTAAAGGCTGAAACCTTATTGGTCATTAAGCCTTGAGTCTGTGCAAGTTAACGGCGAAGCCCGGCCCCCTCAGAGCGAGGCCCCCGCAGACGCCGGCGCAGTGGCAGCCGCAGGCCTAGAAAGAACGGAACCCCACGGATCTCTCGCAACTGATGCTTTTAGTCTTAATATTGCGCGCAGGACTTTATCGAGGAGGGGTCGGTGTCTAGTCACCATCGACACCTCCTCTAAGCTCGCTGGAGATTCCTTGACCTCAGAGTNACTTAAGAGCAACAATTGACGCAGATGTAAATAAATGAAGTAGAGAAAGAGAGAGAGGGTGAGAGGGAGAGCTGGTGATAGAGACGGAGAGAGCGCTGGAGAGAGAGGAGGGAGAGGGAAGGAGAGAGAGCTGGAGAGAGAGGGAGGGAGAGAACTGGCGAGAGAGAGAGGGAAGGAGAGAGGGAGGGAGAGAGAGAGCTGGAGAGAGGGAAAGAGAGAGAGAGAGAGAGGGAGCGAAAGAGAGAGTGAGTGGGGGAGGAGAGAGAGAGAGAGAGAGAGAGTGAGCTGGTTAGAGAGGAAGAGGAGAACTTTTCTGTGCTTTATCATACATTGCCTTGAAAATATAAATTGTCTAGATTATTTTATTTATTTTTGTCCACATTTCTGTATTGTTGTTGTAAAGAATAATGTATGTACGTACAAGAGAGTAGAGGACACCATATTTCTACCAACGCATTAATTATAAAATGTTTCCTGCATTATTCATAGAAAGTTCGTCAATTTATATTTGTATAGTATATTCAACAGGTTTAAATTACTATTTATAATCTTTAAATAAAATGAATTCTTCTCTTTAAAATTGGAAATTTTCAATGAGAGCTGGAGCGTGTTTAAGTTAAAAATTAAGTTAATTAAAGCACAATTAAAATGGGATCCTTCCGACCTGAAATGTTCAGGTGTGATTTTAGCTTTACTAAGGCAATAATTGAAGATGTGGATAAAAAATTAATTGCTCGGAAAAAGGTACAGTGGAATTTATTACCGTACAAAGAAGGAGAGGATTATTAAAGCTTCAACGCACACATAAGCTCGTCGGATTGTTCATTTTTTCTATTTATTTACCAGTTACGGTATGTATAGCAACACCGTCCGTTCTTAAATTAAAGATTGGTAACATAAAAAAATAGTCTCAAATAAGGAAACGGTCATCATGGCAGGGGAAAGAAGTGGAAAAAAGGCCGAAAACTGGAGCGAGACCAAGATGATTTACCGGCCTGGTTAAAAAGTCCGGACTTTCCCTCGTATTGACACTGACCTTTAGTCCCTCGGCCTTTAGACCCCTGCGGCCTTTGGTCGGCTGGAACGATACCAACTTCTATTCTCGTCCATGTTCTGGAGACTCGGCCCGATTTGGTTTTTTTTCACGCTCTAATTTGGTGTTCCTTCTTCGCTCTCACCTCTGGGGAGACGTACGAGTTTATAAAAGAAATCGTCTTTTATCGTTTATCCACGGCTTTCGTTATCTAACAATAAAAGTATTTTAGACCTCCGAACAGTATTTTGTCCTCCAAGAATGTTTAATTTTCTACAACAGGGCAAACTAGGTTGCTTGTTTTTTCCATACATTTGCAAAAGGGGACAATGCATGATATCGAGTTGTTTATTTGTTTATATCGTTTACATTTAAAAATTTATATATATCCAAAAAGGTGGCTATACCGCTGGAAGCTAATTGAATAGAGAACTTTTGAGTAAATTTGTAAAGCTCCAGGAATTTGTAGTTATTAAAGTTGCCAATCCAGCATTTTAAAAGAATTCCAAATTTCAAAATTATTGTTTTTTCTGAGATTTTCGTGCAGAATTTTTTCATCAATTGTGCAATGTTAGGTTTCTTTACTGCAAATTTAACGTTCTTTCATGTGGCTCCAACCAGATTTTTCTACAGTCAGTAATTCTTAAGTTTATAAACTATTTAGTGGATCTTACTCGAAAAATTAATTAATAAAAACCTAAACCTGAAATTACTTCTTTACCGTTGAGATTTGGACAGCGGTCGAGATTTTCGACTCTTATCGCCAGTTACCCTGTATATACTATATATATAATTTTCTTTCCCTTAGATAAATAAAAAAATAGCAAGAATGACATAAAAACCCTTCCTTCGTTTTTAAATTTTATTGAATATTTTTCGATTATACTATGTACATTTAATAAAACTAATGATAAAAAACCGCTAGAGAGAGTGAGAGTGACAAAGAGAGAGTGTGTGAGAGAGAGACAGGCAGACAGAGAACGAACAAACGAACGAAGAGAGATAATGAGCGAAGGAGAAAGAGGAAAGACAGACAAGAACGAACGTACGAACGAAGAGAGTGAGAATGAGAGAGGGAGGGAGGGAGGGATAGATAGATAGATAGATAGATAGATAGATAGATAGAGAGAGAGAGAGTGAGAGAGAGAGAGAGAGANGTGAGGGAGTGAGAGGGAGAAAGATTGTGTGTGATTTAAATAGAAAAAGACAGACAGACAGGGAGAGCGAGAGAAAAACAGATTTACAGAAAGAGCGAAAGAGAGAGGGGAGAGAAAACGAACGAACGAACGATGAGAGTGAGAATGAGAAAAAGAGTGAATGGGAGAGTGGAGTGGGAGTGGTAGAGGGTGAGAGAGGGATATACAGAGAAAAAACATATACAGAGAGAGAGAGAGAGAGAGTGAGAGAGAGAGTGAGAGCGAGAGAGAGGGTGTGTGTGTATGTTTGTATGTGATTCATCACTACTTCATTAGCATTGATTTAAAATCTGAAATTTTTCTATTGTTTATGTTATCACGGAACGCTCGCGCGCCAGAGATAGCCTCGTGTCAGAACACGGTTTTGTAAATAATGGCTCGTTCCTTCTGCGTGAATGAAAAGTGTTTCGGTGGTTTCGGTTTCGTTCCATTTATGCTTTATGCGGCCGGCCGGTCAGCGATGGACTCGGTGATCTGGATTATTGTTGTTTTCCCCTTTTTAATGCCGGTTTTCGTGAAAAGGTTATTTCGTCTTCGTCATGTTTGGTTAGATTCAAAAACAATTTTTTATGTGGAAGATGCCTAAACCTGGAAAACAGAATCACCTTCTTAGCTCCTACCGAACCATAAGCGTCCACGCTCCACTGCTTTACTCACTTCGAGCCCTTTGATCTCATCATGCTGATCTACTAACGACAACCATGATAGGATGATTTTTATTCCTGTTTATTGCATCGAATGAATGAATGCACTTAAAAAAATAAGTCCCCATAAAAAATGAATTACACACTTTCCATTCATTATTAGAAAATGATCTGGGAATTGAAACATTTAAAAGGAAACAGCCCATATAAATTTTCACAATTATTGCAAACGCTGGACGAGACGGAATATACAATTAATTGTTTTCATAAATTCTCATACGATGTCCTATTTTCCCATATCGGACCGGTTTCGAAACGTGAAGAGAACATGTTTTTCATTTATATAATCTCCTCTACGACATCCATGAATAATTGACATGAACTGAATTAGAAATGTATAACAGAATTAATAATAATAAACAAGGAATATCTCATTAATAATCAGATATATTTAATATTTACAAAGGGAACCAAAACTTAATTTTTCTCTAATTTAAATATTGTAAAATTAATCCAAGTAGACGAAAAAATAAAATCAAAATCTAAATTTTGTATAAAAAATACAGAAATAGGAGCGTAAAATATCATGGGATTTTTAACCTCATATTTTCAATGTTTTCGCAATTTGCGGCGTTGTTTAACATGTATTTCTGTATTCGCGAGACGCATTTTATATGTAATTAGGGAAAAACGACATGTTCGTTTAAATTAGACAAAACATCGTTATAAAAATATTAAACTTTCTTCGAAACAAAATAAACAATAAAGACGAAGGATAGAGATGTAATTTTATGCCCCAAAAAATCATAAGGTTATTACACTTAAAAAAATTTATGTTATTAGATATATCATTTATAAGGGCTATTTATTTTTTAAATCTTTATGACTATGACACAAATGATAACGAAACGTCTCATTTTAACTTTGTATTGTTACCCCAATTTAACAACGCACGCGTTTATAAATGCTAAAAAACTACAATGTCCATAATGGAAAAAAAAACGAAGTAAAATAAAATAATTGTTAATGTATTGGTGCTGGTGGTGTGATTTCAACTACTTTTTGGCTTTCACTATTTAGCTGGAAAACCATCTTAAAGCAGCGAAACATCAGGTAAAAAGAAGTCGGAATCTGTTTTGTAAAAAAAGTACTGCCTATACTTGAGCGTATAGGCAAACCCGCCTGACCGTCTAGTTCTGCGTTTGTAACGTAACCTCTGCGCCCTGAACTATTTCTTTTTACATTAATGGCAATAATTAATTAAATAATTTCGTTTATTTTTGGTTAAATTTCTCTATGTGAATATTACCTTCTAGTGTTTACAGATTGAAATAACTAGTTTGGTGGTTAAAGAAGAAAATACACGACGTCTTATGAAGGGAAATGATCGCTCTCGCTCTCATTCGTCCCCTCTCTCTTTCTTTCTTTCTCTATTCTCCCTCTTTTTCTTTCTCTCTTTTTTTTTCTCTCTCTCTCTCTCTTCTATCTGTACTCCCTCCTTTCTCTTTCTTTCTTTCACTTTTCGCGCTCTCTCTCTTTTCTCTTTCTTTCTTTCACTTTTCTCTCTCTCGCTCTCTTTCGCTCTCTCTCTTTCTTTCTTTATTTCTCTCTCTCCTCTTTCTTCCTTTCTCTTTTTTCTCTTTCTCTCTCTTTTTTCTCTTTCTCTCTCTTTTTCTCTTTCTCTCTCTTTTTACTCTTTCACTCTCTCGCTCTCTCTCCTCTCTCTTTCTTTCTTTCTCTCTTTTTCTCTTTCATTATTTCTCTCTCTTTCTCACTTTTTCTTTCTTTCCCTCTCTTTTTTCTCTTTCTCTCTCTTCTCTCTCTCGCTCTCTCTTTCTTTCTTTCTCTTTTTTCTCTCTCCTTTTTCTTTCCCTCTCTTTTTTCTCTTTCTCTCTCTTCTCTCGCTCGCTCTCTCCTCTCTCTTTATTTCTCTTTTATCTCTCTTTTTTTCTCTATCGCTCGCTCTCTCTCTCTCTCTCCTGTCTCTCTTTCTTTCTCTTTGCTCTTTCTCTCTCTCTCTCTTTCTCTCTCTCTTTTTCCTCTTCTCCCTCTCTCTTTCTTTTTATAAATATGCGATAATTTATGTATGCTTCTGTATTGTATGTATTTATGTATATGTCTGCTGGTATTATTGATATTTATTATGTGATTTTTTGTACATAAAAATGTGCGTTGTGATTACATGCTTTTTCATTTTCGCTATAGCTGTTACGTCGTCAGTTGGGTTTCCTCCTAAAAACATTTATGTTACAAAGTTTCTGGCTAGGTTTTTTTTTACGAGCGGCACTACAAATGTCCCAGGGGGTCAGGAGGCGTAGCAGTAAACACCGTCGAAGATGTACACCCTACAAAACATGAGATACGTCTTCAACTTTTCCTCTCCCTTTGACGTGCACTTATTGTGAATTGCTGAGGGCTTTTATGTCTAATGGAAACGTCTATTGTGATTCACCGTTCCAAAGTGACCGGGAGATTGATAGATATTTGTGGCCAACAAGTGGGTCTCGTAGTGGGTGCGGTGCTTTTCTTTTTCCAACCTACGCCGTCTTATCGTTAAAAGATAATAATAGATCATTTCCGGTTTTTGAATTTATAATTAAAATGATCGATTGTGCTAACGAAATGGAAATAGTCGTTATTGACTCTTTCGAGTAGAGCGGGGAAGATTGACTCTGTCAAGTTTGTGGGTCTGTACAGTAGAATTGTGAGCTTTCATGGTCTTCCAATAATCTCCCTACGTCAAAAGCCGTTTGGGAAAAATCCGAGAGGAAACGGAGAGAAATAATCGCCGAAGTTGGAAGATTGAAAAGAAAATGGTTTTAACGGTGAACCAATAAGTATTTTTCTTTCCTTTCCAAGTGGAATTTTCGGTCCAAAGTGGATGTCATCAAATTTAACTTTCGACATTTCAGGGATTTAAGGTTTCAATAATATTCTTACATTTACAATTTTTACTTAAGCTTGTGCGATGATCATTCCTTTTTGGTCATTGTTGATTTATTATTCTTATTATCATCATTTCACTGGCTGTTTCTAGCTCTTGAAATAAATAGTGTAATTTTAGGCCTTTTAGACCTTTTTGCTAATTTTTGACTCGAAATGAATCAGGCTTTTTGTTATTTTTATCTTACAGTGTGTCTTAGAGAAAATCAATTTTTGAAAATTCACCGTCTCTCCCTCCCTCGGCCTTCCCTTTTCTGTCCGCTCCCATTCTATGCAGCATACAAAAGAAACCGCCCCCAAGAGAGGCGACATATAAATCTCCGAACGGACCCCTGTTTCCACCCCTTGGCGCCACCCTTGTTTATTGTCCTCCCTCGGATGAAAGGCCGTGCGGTCACGTCGATCCAAACAACCCTCTCATCCCATCCTTTGACCCGGGGAAAAGGATTAGGACACTTTCTACATAGATTTTCAAAATGTTGTAAGTAAAACATAATCAATCAAAACCGACGAAAAACGTATAGTTCTTAACTGCGTTACGTTAGTGCCCTAGCAATAATTTCTGTTTTATTTCATTTGATTGCACTTAAATTAGAATACATTTTGCATTGAAGGGTATATATTATTTTTTTTGATAATGAAGGTCAGTTATATCAAAGAAAGTGTTTTATGCTTAACGTACAACTCAGGTTTTTTTTAAAAATGAAGATGGAGGTCAATTACGTCAATTTTGGCGTTGGCTGCTGCAGTTATGTATTATACACCATCTTGATATTTGGGGTTTTATATTGTTCAGTTGATCAAAATGATAAGTAAACTCCAAATTAATTAAGGTTTTAAGGTGAGATAAAAAAAAGTCAGTGTCACGAGCGGGATTCGAACCCACGAGCTTCGGCTTGATACGCCGCTACTCTACCACTTGAGCTATCGTGACTTCGATCCCCTCGGGCACTAACTTCCCATCTCAACCACACCTTTTGAATTTTCCCTCCTTTAATAAGTAAACTTTTGTTTTTTAGTTTTAATCAATTTTTTCCGGCTTGAAAATTGTCAATTAAAGTAAAATAAGTCTGGTTAAATACAGGAGGGCTTAACTGTATAATGCCAGAGCAACATTAACGGCTCTCTTGATGATTGGTTGAGGCGTCGAACACGTCGAGGATTGATGGAACCACACAACGCTTAGACTTAGGGCAAAAAGTAAAAACTAAAATGGATTGAATATCTTTCAATTAATAATTCTTTTTATGTAAGGTTTTGGTTGAAAAGAAAAAGTTAGTTGAGCGGGATTCGAGCCCACGACCTTCGGCTAAATACGCCGCTGCTCTACCACTTGAGCTATCGTGAGGATAGCTATTCACGGTGTTCGAATCCCGCTTGTGGCACTAACTTTTTTCATTTCCACCAAAACCTTATATAAAAAGAATTATTAACAGATATCTTCAATTTAAAAAAAAAATTGAAAATTGAAATTGTACTGAAATCTGTATTGAAATTCGAGAACAACATGTAAATTGATATCTATTGACATATTGATCCATATAACAGAACAATACTAAAAAACAAAATTGAAAATAAAGAACATAGAACATAAAAGTAATTTCAAAAATGAAATACAACCTGTTTAAGATTTAAGTTGTATTTCCATGCATGTCTACAATATTTTATTAGTGGAATCAAAATTTGTTAGGAAATGATGCCATGCTTAAATTTTTAAACAGTGAAACGTTAATTTTTACATGGAGGATAACTGACCATTGAAAAATTAGTAAAATGTGCTTACAGCTCCTTAGTAGGGGCATTTTTCTGTAACGCCAAACCTGTCAATATTTACAGAACCAGGAAAATCTCACTTAAAATTTACATAAGAACTTAGGAAAATCGAACAGAAAAAATTTGTTTTCTTTGTATCTAATTTGTCGATTTGGTATTTTGTCGTAGTATTAGGTTAAAAAAAGCACAAATGAGTCTCATGGTGTTTTTAATGTCTTTCCATTGGTGAAATAAAATTTACAGTAGGATTAACATTTTATGATACGATGGCTTTATGGAATAAAGTTGTAAAAGGTTGAAGTAACCTGAAACGAAGGATATCTTGTATTCACTGAGTTCAGACGATGTACAACATTTAGCCCAATATGGCATATATGATTGATTACCCAATTAAAATAATTGACGTCTGCGTAAGGGACACCCTGTATACAAAAACAGAAAAATATTTCGCCTATTTTTCACAGGTTAATTATATCTATTATAGTTTTCCCTGTTTTATTTCAACCTAGGTTGTTCTCTTCTGACATATTCTCTTCTGTTGTACTTTTCTTAATAAAATATAGGTCAATTCAGATCTTTTGTGTCTTAATTTGAAATGGACAATTAAGCCAATTAAGATTAGTTTCCATTCATTTTTTTAGTTTTATTATTTGCCATAAAATAGCAATATATGCCCGTTATTAAATTTGATTTTCATTCCTTTTAGCTTGCAATTTAGTGGTGTTTTATTTTTCAAAATACAGTCAGTTATACCAATTAAGGCTTCATTTCACTGCGGATTTTTAGAATATGAAAGGCAATAATGTCGTACGATACGCCTTTAGAAAATATTTTATAAAAAGCTTAGTTGTAATATTCATAAAGGACAATTAATTTAATATTGATCTTTTATGATAGATACGTTTGGACTAGTATAGTAGGAGAGGGCGTCCAGATTTTTATAGTGATTTTCGTTTTTTTTAGTAGGAATGGAGTTTATTTACGATCGTGTACGTTCCATGTGATATTTTTCCACGCGGAAATGTTCATAGACGGTCGGAAATATTTATCGCCTCATCAGAGATGACACTGGAGGAGAAAGTGGTTTGTCAAGTCCACAAAGGGCATCGTTCATCAATTCTTCACCAAATCCCATGAATTTTCATGCATTGTAGGGATGCTGAAATAACTTCCTGTGAGTATTTTATTACATTTGAATCTTGCGTAAAAGAATATATAAATGTTGGTAGATTTTCTATCGATTTTTTCTTAAAACAACATATTAAACCTTTCAATTCTTTCTCTTGTCGTTTTTGGTTGTTTTCTATTGTATGTTTTTGTTTGTTTAAATGAACTTTCAACCAGTTTATTTTTATATTTTTATTCGATATATTTTCGGGTCTTAAGTTTCTTCAGGTGCCATCGTCTGGCTTTTATTGTAGATATTACAACATTTACTCACGAAGTTATAGACATTCTACGTTCTTCAGCCTGTTTATTTCACTGAAGGCTATCGTGACTATTCATAATTCATAAAAGAATAATTGCAATAAAATTAATTATTTATTTTGCGCGCGCGCTCACACGCACGGAGAGAGAGGGAGAGGGTAAGGCGAGTGTGTTACTCTTTCTTCTTGTTTTAGCTGGCTTACCTGATCGTCAAAATTTTAAGAACTTGTTGTCAACCTATGAGATACAATCGACCTAAATTTTAAACCTTATTAGGTACTTCCCCGTATGTTAGGTTAGTGATGGTCTAGCGTAGTATTCCCTATTAATGTTAAAACAATTTCAATTAATTAATCTTTTAATGTAAGGTTTTGGTTGAAATGAAAAAGTGAGTGCCACGAGCGGGATTCGAACCTACGTCCTTCGGCTAAATACGCCGCTACTCTGCCACTTGAGCTATCGTGACTTCGATCCACTCGGACATCAACTCACCATCTCAACCTACAACCTTTAGAATTTTCCCTCCTTTTTGCCATTTTTCAAATGTCGTGTAATCAGGATTCGATTCCCGGCGACAAATGAAATGGCCACGGAGAGCTGTTAGTGAAGTTATATTTTGTGTCTATTGACCAAATTACTTCTTTCTTGAGTGGTAGAGCAGCGGCGTATATAGCCGAAGTTAGTAGTAGTATTCGTGGGTTCGAATCCCGCTCGTGGCACTAATTTTTTCATATCAACCAAAACCATACTCTAAAAGATTAATTAATTGAAAGAAGTTATTTGGTCTTCTTCTAAAAATTCTTCCTCGATTTTTTCTCACTTTCAAACCTAAGTTTTTAAATTTTGGATGTGCTCTAAGAATCAAATATTGTCTTATTAGTAATGTACGGAAAATTTGTATTTATCGTCGTATAAGACACACATTTTTTAAAACCATACTTTGCTTGATATTGCATAAGGTTATCAATAAAACCAAAAATTATTTAGAAATCGTGAGATGCGGTCTGACAATTCTGAATCTGGACAATTTGATGATTTCTGAATAATTATCGATTAACGGTCACTAATCACCACACAAATAAAACCAATATTAAATTCATTAATTTCGCGGTCCGCTTGGCCAATTAATATATTACAATTAATTAAGGTTTTTAGTTGAGATAAAAAAGTCAATGGCACGAGCGGGATTCGAACCCACGACCTTCGGCTTGATACGTCGCTGCTGTACTACTTGAGCTAGGTAGTAGGTATCAAGCCGAAGGTCGTGGGTTCGAATCCCGTTCGGGCTATTGACTTTTTTATCTCAACTAAAAACCTTAATTAATTGTAAAATCAATATTTATTGTTAATGGGAAAGGTTTCGAAAACCTTGTGTAGTATAAATTTATCTTTTTTATAATGGCCTTTTATATCCAATGCTTTTACTTCGAACTGTTAAAAACGAATGTTCTTCATTTTATTTTTGAGATTTCTTCTTGTGGTCAGCAGGTGGATAATTTATTTCCGATCATTTTGGTCCGTCTAACCTCGCCATTTTGGACAATCTCGGCTTGTCGCTGTGTTCTGTGGTGTTAGTAAATAAATACAGTCCTTTTCAATAGGCTTTTTTTTGTAAACCAAAAAACTTAGAGCTTTAACATAGAAGTCGACAAAGTCTCACAAGTCACAAAATGATCGGAAACTTCTCAACTAAAAAACCAAAAAAACAGTCATTGTCCCTAATCATTGGACAATGTCCGTAGACGGTTTATCACCGGGATGGAGGCGTAAAGAAAAAAAATCGCGAATCGATTGACAGATGGTCGGAAACGTTTGAAACGTGCTGGGGTCGTTTTTCCAAAAATAGACGAGCCGTCTGTAAAAGCGATGTTCCATTAGTGAAAGAGACGTGAGAGCATCTGCTAAGTGGCTGGCTGCATAATTACAAGTGTTTTCGAAAACGAAAATTTCCGTACTCATTATCTCGTCTACCAGATCGAAATTTTTACACTTCACGGGCGAGGCGTTGTGAGAATGTGAGAATAAAGCATCTGGACGGAACGCTTTGGTGTTCCTGGTGTCCCAGGGCTCAAATGTGAAACGAGATAATGAGATTGTCTTGTTAGCAAGAGGTGATATAATTTCACATGTATAAACCTCACCTTGTTCCATTGTATCTCAATACATAGAAATATAATTTTTTTAAGCTAAATTATCTGTTATAAATTATGGTTAAAATGTGCAAATATTCTACTGTATGAATATAGGACCAAAACATTTGAATAAGTTAACAATTTTTTTCCTTTTTAGAAATTTGTGTATCCAATCGAGCTAAGGGGTTGAGGCATAAGTAGATCGGAAATATTTCAAGAAATTCGAACTCGTCGCATTCCTTCCGATCGAAAACCCGTCTGCTCGGCAAAACGAGCCATCCGCAGAGCCCCATTCATCAATATGATATAAACTATGCATCGGACAGAAATTACATTACCAACCCCGCCTCCGGCCCGTTGTAATAGCTGGACTATCAGCCTGCAGATTTTCTCAGAGGGGCGAACCGGAAAGGGTGAAATAGGGGGTTGGCCAGTTGCTATCCGGGTGACACGTGCCTGCAACAAGAACGATAAACGCAGATTGATAGCCGGCGATAATCACCCTTGGTTTTTTATGAAGGCCAATTTGATAAGGGAGATTTTTTTCCTAAATTATTCTATGCTTCCGTTCTAACCCGTGTACATGTGATGTTTTCTGGTGGGCCTACGAGTAATTGATATTTGCTGTTACTGGAGTTTCTAGTTAAAGTATACTTACAGCAAATTGATAATTAACAAAAGAGCACATCAAAAGAAAAGCCACTGTTATGTAATTTTCATCATGAGAGAAACATGCTGACATTTCGATGAAGATGTACTATACATCATTCTATAAAAATAAAATTTTATGTTCTCGCATATTACTATCTCATATAGATTCAACAGCATAATTACAATAAAATTGATTTATTATTAAAATAGCATCAACCACCTATAAAGTACTTGTACCTTCCACTTACCATGCACGCGAGAGAAAAAATGTGGACATGCGACAAGTTGAACTACACATCATTCAATTCCATGATAGCTTTCTTAATCAAGTAAATACACAAATTCGAGAGCATAAATAAACTTAAATTAATTATTACTTGTATAGGGCACCAAAAAGGGACGTGCTGAACTTTCAACATAAGCTAGAAAATGAAATAGTACGAGAAAAACATACGACATTGGGGAAGGTTTTCNGGGAGAGAATCAGAGAGAAAATAATAAAATAGAAGGATGACAAAGAAGATTGAGTAGATGACAGAAAAAAAGAAGAGTAGGAGAAATAGAGAAGAAACGTATGCACATTAGATGCGGAGAGAGTAGATAAATAGATAGTTAGAGATAGAAAGAGAGAGAGAGAGTGAGAGAATCAGAGAGAAAAGAATAAAATAGAAGGATGACAAAGAAGATTGAGTAGATGACAGAAAAAAAGGAGAGTAGGAGAAATAGAGAAGAAACGTATGCACATTAGATGCGGAGAGAGTAGATAAATAGATAGAGATAGAAAGAGGGAGAGAAAGTGAGAGAATCAGAGAGAAAAGAATAAAGTAGAAGGATGACAAAGAAGATTGAGTAGATGACCGAAAAAAAGAAGAGTAGGAGAAATAGAGAAGAAACATATGCACATTAGATGCGGAGAGAGTAGATAAATAGATAGTTAGAGATAGAAAGAGAGTGAGAGAGAGAGTGTGTGTGTAAGAGATTGAAAAAACATACGCAGAGAGAGAGAGAGAGAGAAAGAGAGGGAGAGAAACAAACAGATATGTATTTAGATGGACCCACCATGCCATAATTTTACTTTAAATTATATACTATGTAATGTTTATTGCAAAAAAGAAAAGTTATAAACATTACATAGTATATAATTTAAAGTAAAATTAAAATTAGTAGCGAAAAATGAAAAGAATAAACGGAGGAGAGCGAGGGAAAATGAACGAAAGAGAGTGATAGTGAAAGTTAGATAATAGAAAGAAAGATAGGCAGTGGCTAAAATAGAGATAGATAGATGGAATGTATGTACAAGAAAAAGAGAGAAGGAGGAAGAGATGTATGTATTAATTGTTAGAGTAAAACCCTAGCTGTAAATAAATAAAAATGAATATCAATTTCTATTACAAGATAAAAATTTCATTTCGAAGTCAACTAGAAATTTTTGGAGGTTAATTATTCGTATGTACTATGTATAAGTTTATGGATTTATTTAGCATATAATCGTACACTGTACATAATTTGAATTATTTTTGTTTGAAGCATAGCCAGGTCTATTATACGTGTGCAATATGCTGAAGTACAGTTAGGTAACAATAATAGTCAATTATTCAATAATTAATTCACAAAAGAATGAAAGACGTCATTCTACGGGAATCATTCATATTTTTACATGAACTGCAGTAAAATAATGATTAATATTATAATATTTATACTGTGTAGGGGGCGATGTGACATTTTTATTATTTACATTCTACGTACAGTGCAGTCATATTATTTTTTATCTATCTTGCCCAGTGCCCAAGAGGACTACGGTAATATTGTAATGTATGCGTACAAGTACCACAGGGAACGTCGTGGCGGCAACAGGAATTACTCGGTGTCCCACACACTTTGGGATTAGTTTTCCACCTAGGGGGTTTTGTTTAAAGAATCGTATGGAAAGCTTCATTCCTCCTTGGTGAGATATGCGTCCTCGAGCTCTCAAGCTGATAACTGTAAGTTTTAGCGGATAAACTTATAGTGATACTGCTGACAAAACAAAACTTGCACTCGCGTCGTTGGGGCATGGGTGATACATAATCGTAAACAAAACAAAAATTAAATTTATTTTAACTTACTACTTTATTGAAATGTTGTATTATAAATTGTCTTGATGTTAAGTAAGATTTGTTTGAAAAGGAATGAGGGACTTTGGAATTATAAATTGCTCTGTGCCGTCCTTGGAGTTCGTAGGCTATGAGATCAGAACCGGCCCCACGACCAATTGGATATTCCGCGTGGGATGGGCCTCCAGAGGTCTCTTATCTGCAAACTGTACAGAAAAGCACAAGGAAAAAGTTCACAACGTTTCTCTAATATTGTGCGAATTTCGAGAAATTATAAAACAATGCATTTCCAGGGGGTTATGATTGTTTTATTCTAGGGAAAACTTTTCATTCTGTGTAAATCTAAGAAAAAACAAACATCAGATTTGTACCTTTTATCTTTTTGTTATATTTTATGGCAGTGTGTGCCCTGGAGGATTTTCCTCGCGGAATTTTTCCTCCTAACTTTTTAAATTGGGTGACGCCGAGGGCCGACATGATTTATGATCGCCTTGGAAATAACTCGACGTACACGTTTTGCCTCAGAATAATCGGCGGCTCTTTCTTTCACCTGGAAAGCTTAGTTTTTGTTTCGATCGAGCACAGTAAGCGGAATTCATGTTTTTCGAATATAGGGTACAAAGGTATCAGTATGATCAGTTGTGAGATTTGATCAAATTATAAATAATGGTGAAATTGGTAATACAAATATACCTAACATCACAATGTAAAAAAAAAAGGATTTTTTGTTGAGATAAAAAAGTCACTGGCACGAGCGGGATTCGAACCCACGATCTTCGGCTAGAAACGCCGCTGCTCTACCACTTGAGCTATCGTGACCTCGATCCACTCGGTTTTATCAACAAAAACCTTAATTAATTGTAATATATTAATTGGTCAAGCGGACCACGAAATTAGAGAATTTGGGGACCGCGGTAGCCGAGTGGTTAGCATGAGAGACTCTCACGCCGCGGTCGTGGGTTCGATTCCCACCGTCGCCTCTGGCCCTTTTTTACGATAACCCCCCCAATTTTGAACACACATATAAGAATTGCCACCATGGCTAATATGCATAGTTCATAACGCAAAAAAAAAAAAAAAAATTAGTGAATTTAACAACAAAAAGTTTGTAAGCAAGCATTAGAGTGTGATTACTGAGTGTAACACATTGATAATTATGTCAAAATAGCCTTCAAATTTAATTATTTTAAAAATTATAGTTTAACAATTTAAGTTGTTTACTGATAAAGGTTAAACTGTGTTGCCCAGAGAGATTTAAGCTTATTTGACCGAAAGAAATTTAAACCAAGTCAATTGATGGGCTAAAAAAACGATAATAAAATTATGAGCCAATACATGTCAGACGGTTCAAATGTGAAGGTTCTAACGGTAACTGATTTAAAAAAAGGTTACAGGTTTTTTAAGGCTTTTCTCACTTAACAAGTTGTAAAACTTTCCTTATTGTTTGAGTTGATGTTGAGACTATAAAAATTAAGAATATCCTAGATTTATTTATTTTTTTAATCGAACCTGGGCATTAATACACTTAACCGTCAAATTGACTCTTTTTAACTTGAGATTAACCTGTTTTATTAATTTCAAATTAACAAGTCAGAGCTTTATAGCACTCAGAAGGGATATAGCTAACCTAAGATAGAAGGTTTGGATGTTAGGGTATGAAATGACCTTAGCCGTTAAAACGCCCATAAAAATTAATAATAATAATAATAGTACTTACTTTCAATCATTAAAAAACTTAAGAGAAAAGAAAAATTAAATATAAAAAATATAAGAATCTTCTTTTAATTTGAGAATTTAAAAAAAATAAATAGGTTCCTTATCTAATATATTAAAATTAATTTTTCATAATTCGCTAATATGAAACACATAAGGCCATAAATTAGCGTTCCTTAAAGGAAAGTTAAATTTTTAAAAAAGAAAAAATATAAAAAAATTAATTTTTGTGAGATGGTTTAGATAAGAGCCCATTTGATTTTTTTTTTAAATACTCAAATTAAAAGAACGCTTTTATTTTTTTAAATTCTATTTGTTAATTTTACATTAAAAAAATTAATTTCAAATTAAACAGATTAATTTGAAGTTAAAAAGACTTAATTTGACGGAAA
Organism: Cimex lectularius; assembly: GCF_000648675.2. Taxonomy (NCBI): domain Eukaryota; kingdom Metazoa; phylum Arthropoda; class Insecta; order Hemiptera; family Cimicidae; genus Cimex; species Cimex lectularius. The sequence continues at coordinate 1,117,391 of NW_019392675.1, read as the reverse complement.
AACCTATAAAGTATAGCTAATATCAATTGCTTGCATATTAAAAATATATATATTTTTTTTATCTTTGCATTTTAATTGGAATTAATTTCCGTATAGTGTTTATAAGAACCCACTTGATATTTTTTAAACATACTTAAATTAAAAGAAGTATCTCTTATTTTTTAATTTTATTTAAGTTAATTTGAAATTAAAAAAAGATTATTTGAAGTTAAAAAGTTAATTCGACCGAAAAAGCTATAAAATACTATAATAATTATTATGATAGAATCATTATTACTATTGCTATTATAACTCTTATAGTAGAATAATTATTTTATATTTCTAAAAATCTCGAATTAATTTTAAATAACCTAATTTTAATTGGAATTAATTTCCATGTGGCATTTTATATAAGAACTCATTCTATGCTTTAATAAAATTTTTAATGAGGGGGCGTCGGTGGCTGCAACGGTTTAGGAGTTGACACGGCGCTCATCACTGTAAGGTAAAGGTCCCGGGTTCGAATCCAGCGGCCCTGCATTCGAACCCGACATACCTACAAATGGCCTTTTTTTTTTTCAAAAACACCGACATCCCAAGGGTAGATATGATCTGTACTGTTGCGAACCCTGGTAAAAAATAAAATAAATAAATAAATAAAAATAAAATTCTTAAATTAAAAGGAGAATAATTTTTTAAATTTTATCTTCTTTTAATTTTTTTTAATGTCTTAAAGAAAGAGTTCATTTGAAATAAAAATGGTTAATTTCAAATTAGAATGGATTAGTTTGAGATGAAGAAAGGTTAATTCGAAATTAGAAAAGGTTAATTTGAAGTCAAAAAGCTAAATTAAAATTTAAAAAAGTTAACGTGGATTTAAAATTGTTAAATTGAAATTTAAAAAGTTATTTCAAAGTTTAAAAGAGTTCAGTTGATATTAAAAAAAAAGGTTAATTTGAAGTTCAATACGGCCATCTGAAAGAAAAAGGTCAATTTGAAGTCAAAAATTTAAATAAAAATTTAAAAAAGTTAAGTCGGATTTAACATTGTTAATTTGAAATTTAAAAGCCATTTCAAAGTTTAAAAGATTCAGTTGATATTAATAAAAGTTTAATTTGAAGTTCAATATGGTAATCTGAAAGAAAAAAAAGTTAATTTGAAGTTGAAAAGTATTGTTGTTAAAAAAAACGTTAATTTTTAAATTCACTAATTTCGTGGTCCGCTTGACCAATTAATATATTACAATTGATTAGGTTTTTAGTTGAGAAAAAACGTCAATGGCACGAGCGGGATTCGAACCCACGATCTTCTACTTGATACGCCGCTGCTCTGCCACTTGACCTATCGTGACCTCGATCCGCTCGGACACCAACTTCTCATCTCAACCGCAGGTCTTCCCGAGCAGCGGCGTATCAAGCCGAAGATCGTGGGTTCGAATCCCGCTCGTTCCATTGACTTTTTTTATCCCAACTAAAAACCTTAATTAATTGTTAATTTTTAAGTTAAAAACGGTAATTTGAAATTAAAAATGGCTAATTTGATTTTAAACACGGTGAATTTGACGGAAATAAATGTAAAATATGATATTTTCTAAAGCGACCAGTTTGAATTGCGTTTCTTTTGCTATCTTGTCGGTGGGAAAGAGAAAGAAGGAAGAAACCCTCATCCCGTCGGGGACGCCCACGCTCGGATTTACAATCTGGAATGGTAACGTTCGATTAGCTCGTTCACCTCGTCAAACGTTTAGACATCGACGGACGTATCTCCCGATTAATCGACACGAGGCCGGTTGTCGAATTTCGTTGAAAAGCCTCTATTTGCCCATCGCTAATAACCGGGTCGTGACAGCCCGACATAACTCGGTAGAGCCACCTACATTCATGACCATTTTCCCACCCGCCGTACCTTCCCGACACTTAAGCCTAATGAAGTGAATTCTTTCCTAATTTTGAGCCTCACTTTGGCCTTAACGTTTTACAAATTATATCTAATATTACAAAATTTTGTGTTGTTGCGACTATGCCAAGAGAGTGAGATATTGTTGAGTTATGAAACCTTAATTTCTACTTGCATAAATATTATTTTATTGGTCTTTAAAAAATATAAGGCGGTTTAATAAGGCGAGCAGTACGTTAAACTTTGCGCTTTTCACATTGCCCCTCTTGGTTTTATTTCTTTTATATTTTAAGTCCACAATTACAGGATGCGACCGCTTCCAACTCCAGGAAAAGTCGAGAGCAGCACCGCCTTTACGTCCGGATTTTCCAACCCTAATTGGATTTATGCAAATGCGAAGAGAGGGGGGAGAAAAAAAGGACGGCTTTTCCGAAAGAAAAGGCTGGATAAATGTTTGTATATAGATAATCTCATTACGATACACAAACGAGACCGTTATCGGGATTGGGGTTGGGCGAGAGGGGAAAAAAATGAAGATATCGCTTTTATATCTGAAGAGGGCGACGGAAAAGCAGCCAAGTTGGCAAACGGCTTGATCGGCGAGACTTTGTATAATTTCAAAGGGGGTGTATTGGTTTTTTTCACCCCGATATTCAAAGAAGAATTCATAAAACTTTAGAATTAGAAATAGAGATAATACGCAATAAAATTAAACATTTTGATTAATAGTTTTTCTCTTAGTTCTTAATCACTGCACTAAATAAGTCATATTTGTCGTCACGTGTTCGACGTCTAACGGGTGAACTGCTTCTTCGTTGACGTGGCCTTTAAGCCGTTGACATTTTGGGGTGATGATTGAAGTGTTCATTTATTAACAGCTCGCTATTCTGAAACAGTTTTATGATTTGAAAGCTGGTCTTACTGGCACAGCCACGCTGATGGGGTACCATAAGACCAAATAAGCATGTGGCTTGACTCGTCTGGTTACGTGTAACAGGTGGACTGCTTCTACATTTACGTGGCATTCAAGCCTTTGGTGGTAGGCTAATGAGGCTTTATAAGACAGCTTGGGTATTCACGATGTTTGTAAGATGTTAACTCCTGCTAACTCGAATAGATAAATTACCAGTAAGATCGTGAACTTCTTTTCTTAGCATGTTAAACGTTAATTTTTCCGCAATGCTGCACGTGGCGATTGGTAGAACCAAAAATAAAGTTGTAACAGTCTTTGAAGGCTTGTTTTGGTTTTCTTTTGTGTTAAATTGTAAGATGCCAGAAATTACTAAAAAAGGAAAATTAATCAACTCTTTCATTCAAAATGCTATATATGCATTCGAAAATTAGTAAAAAATGACCGCTACAATTCGTGCCGACATACCTAACCTGTATCCAAACGTCTAACAGCTTGTAACTTTATAGGATAGGGGAGAGTATATGAATGAGAGTATAAGAAAGGTCAGAAATTAACAAAATAAATCTATTGGACTGATTTAATTAATGCGTATTTAAGAATAAAAATAAAGAAAAAAACAGCTGTTAACGTCATGGCTGCCATGTTGGTTACCTACGCCCTAACGGATATCACTGTGACTACATTTTCGACCTAACACCTAACATTGGCTCTGCCCTGTTAGCAGTGTTAACTGGCCGATTCTTACAAGTCTACATGTTCATCTTTCTCGATCTACAGGGCCTAACAGGGTTAACACAAAGATCGTGAATACCCCTGCTATATATGCACTCGAAAAGTACTTACAAATGACACGCTACAATTCGTGCCGACATACCTAACCTGTATCTTAACGTCTAACAGCCTACAACTTTATAGGATAGGGGATGCTCTATTATGAATGAGAGTATAAGGACAGGTCAGAAATTGACAAAAGAAATATATTGGCCTGATTTAATTAACGCGTATTTAAGAATGAAAATACGTGTAAAGAAAACACAGCTGTTAAATGGATGGCTGCCATGTTGGTTACCTACGCCCTAACGGATATCACTGTGACTACATTTTCGACCTAACACCTAACATTGGCTCTGCCCTGTTAGTTAGCAGTGTTAACTGGCCGATTCTTACAAGTCTACGTGTTCATCTTTCTCGATCTATAGGACCTAACAGGGTTAACGCAAAGATTGTGAATACCCCTGCTATATATGCACTCGAAAAGTACTAACAAATGACACGCTTCAATTCGTGCCGACATACCTAACCTGTATCCTAACGTCTAACAGCCTACAACTTTATAGGATAGGGGATGCTCTATTATGAATGAGAGTATAAGGACAGGTCAGAAATTACGTCACGTTTTTACAAAAGAAATGTATTGGCCTGATTTAATTAACGCGTATTTAAGAATGAAAATACGTGTAAAGAAAAAAACACTGTTAAATGGATGGCTGCCATGTTGGTTACCTACGCCCTAACGGATATCACTGTGACTACATTTTCGACCTAACACCTAACATTGGCTCTGCCCTGTTAGCAGTGTTAACTGGCCGATTCTTACAAGTCTACATGTTCATCTTTCTCGATCTACAGGGCCTAACAGGGTTAACACAAAGATCGTGAATACCCCTAGCTTCTTCTACAGTTTCCATTTTGAATTTACTGTAGAAGTTTTCATTGTTGAAGGCTGACATTCTGAAATAATTGTATGATTTGGTCTTGCTCTGGCACAGCGCCGGAGTGGATGCCGCCCAAATTGGCAATTGGCTTGAGGTTGGTAAAGTAAGAGATTTACCATGGGCAATGGGGAATGACTGTCATTTTTTTTCGATGCGATACGGAGGCATTTTGGCGTACGGGATTTTAAAACCGTTGTGGTGGTATGTAATTTTCCAGTTGCCGAAGTCCACACGTATCGATTTGTCTTCATTTAGTTTAATTCGCCACTTTGCCGTCAATGGACCGTAAATGTATAGATTCGGTAAATTGATTATATCAGTATAAACATTTAAATATTAATCACTTGGTGGAAATGAAAGTCTTCAGTAAATCGTTGAAAAAAGGTAAACTTTTCCTGAAAAAGAGGTTAATTGTAGAGGACTGCAATTGAATGCAATGAAAAGGAATTCGTTATTAATGTTCGACCAGCCCAATTATCAAACAATGAACATATTACAAAATTCATGGTTTCGTACAGAAAGAAAAACTGCCAGTTCCCCTTCACCCAATGCCCGGCTCTTTCGTTTGAAAAGCTTGGCCCATTTCTTTGTACATTGGCAGGACTACGACAACGTTCGCAATACAGGTGAAGGGAGTGCGATTGTCCCGGTGATTGATGGTCCCGAACACGGGGCAGTACAGGAAAAATAGAAAGTTTCTTTTTTCCCGGCCTGATCATGATTAAAGGTCACCGGGTTATGCCCACATCAAAGAGATACTATGTAATTGCAACACACCCAGGGCAAGAACTTCATTCACTTGTAAATGAGTCGAAATGAGACGTAATGATCACGATATTGCTATAAGGGAAGGAGAAAACTTTTGATCTTATTTCGTAGGGAAATTTTTCCTGGAAAACCCCCGATAAAGGCCGTTCTGAAAAGGAAATGGGCTACCCCTTTTATGACGCCGCGCTGTTTTAACGAGCTGTAAATTGGAGTGCGATCGCTTCGTGAACAACGATCCCACGTTTTTTAAACCCTCGGGATATTTTTCTCTGCGATTTTTTCCACCGGTCGGAAGCGTAGACAAGACACTGAATATTGAAGGAAAAAGGTATTAAAATTAATACGTCTTGAGATCCGGGATTTAATCTTAATCGGACCCTATTAAGCTGACTGGCATGACCTTTAAGGATTTAATGAAGACCGTTATCCTTTATCTCCACTATGCAATTAATCTGTAAATGTTTATATTTACAAAAATAAACAGTTTTTCAACTACTTTGTGAATTAAGTAACACTTGCGTTGGTAGTCTTGGTTCGCGTCGGATCGTTAAAACATTGCATCACCTCTGTTTATGAACTATTGCGAATTTCAATATCTCGAATGATCATGGTTGATCTGATGTAATCCTTATGCGCTTTGTAAAAGAAAAAAAAATCTACATCTTTCTGCTGTATATTTCAATTGCAATATAAACCTCTTTTCCCTGCAATCTTAGGTTTGCCCAATAATTTCATTTCATTTTGTTCTGCCTATCCTTGATGGGTCATTTTAACAGACGTTTCGGCCTTTCGACATTTTCAGCTTCTGCAAGACCTACTAGTTTCTGTTTTTAAATGTAGGCGTAGGGACTTAGTGCCTAAGTCTTGAAGAAATCTTTAGACAGAAATTTTTTATGTTTTAATGATGAATGATGAGCGATGACCCACCTAGGTTAAGGAGAGCAAAATAATTGATATCAACCAAATCTGATCTAATAGTTTCAGGTAATGTCCCTCGTAAAATCAAAGTGACAAAATCCTTTGGTTAAAAAACAGTCTACCATTATTTGGAATGAAATACACAAAAAATCATTAATGATTCTGAGTAAAATTTGAAAATTTGAAGAATTATTTGTAATTTATGTAAGGTATTGGTTGAAACGAAAAAATTAGCGTCACGAGCGGGATTCGAACCCACGACCTTCGGCACACTACGCCACTGATCCTACCCACTTGAGCTATCGTGACTTCCATCCAGTCAGACACTAACTTCCCACCTTAACCTACCTTTCGAATTCCCTCATTTTTGCCATTTTTCACATGTGTAATCAGGATTCGATTCTCGGCGACAAATGAAATGGCCACGGAGAGCTTTATTGAAGATCTACTTCGTTTTACTTATTAAATCCATTATATTTCGTGGTCCGATTGACCAAATAACTTCTTTCAATTAATTATTCATTCTCGTGACACTAACTTTTTCATTTCAAGCAATACTTTACATAAAGATTAATTAATTGAAAGAAGTTATTTGGTCAATCGGTCCACCAAATATAATGGATCATTTGCAATGTAAAAAATAAGAAAAAAAATCAACTTGAACTGCCTTAAAGTCTATAATGTCTTCCTGCTGACGAAGAGTCCAACGATTTTACAATAGTAAACTTTTCTGACTTTTATACGTAGCTTTTTCCCTCTAATCAACGCTTATTACCTTCAAATTTACCCTTTTTAATATCAAATTAACCCTTTCTTTAAATAATTAATAAAACTTAGGAGATGTTATAAAATGTAAGGAAAGAAATTGTTGTTTTTTTTCTTCGGAAGAATTATGCTTTTGATTTGAGAACTTTAAAAAAATAAAAAATGGGTTATAATTTGGTTATAATTTTTTATAATGGGTTATGATTATCAACCGCAAGAAAATTATTCGGAAATAAAATTTAAAGTTACAAAAATAATATAATTTACGGAATTAACCCAATTTACAAAAATGTTGAAATACACAAATGTTCTATATATGAAAAATAACTATATACAAACAAAGGAAAATTTACTTCATTATTAAACACTACGTAAAGGAAGAAAATAGCTTAAAAGAATTTTTCATATAAATATACATAGAGATGATCAATTGATCAAAGTTAAATCGTTTATATGTAGATGTAGAACGTAAAACTTAAAATATACTTAACTTAAAATATACATAAATAATTCAAGAATTAACATGTCTGCACACTTGACTGTGTGAATTCTTGAATGTGAAGAAATAATAATTAAAAATAGGAAGATGTGGAAAGTTATGGGCTGAGCGCATCATTCTGTCAATAGGAGTATTTTTACTTTAGTTATATATAATTAAAGATAAAAACAAATCATTTTTCAATTAATCCGAGTTTTTTAAATATAAAATAATGGGTCTTTACAATATTTAATCTATATTTTAAAAAATTCTGGAATTAAAACAAGATTCATTCATTTTTATATTTAATTTTGTATAACTTTTAACTTTAATTATAATGAATTTTCATGTGGTATTTTACCAACTTTTTTTAAATTCTCAAATTAAAAGAAGAATCCTTATTTTTATATAATTTTTAATTTTAATTGTAATTAACTTTAATACGGTTTTCTAAGAACCCAGTTTAATAAAAATTCTAAATATATAGAAAATTTATTTTAAATGCTTATATTTTTATACCATCTCCTAACTTTTTAATGCTTTATAGAAAGGATTAATTTGAAATTAAAAATAGTTAATTTGCAATTTAAAAATATGTACATTTGTAATTAAAAAAGAGTAAATTAATTTTAAAAAGTAATTATTTGAAAATTAAAAAAAAGGTTAATTTGAAATAAAAAATGGTTAATTTCAAGTTAAAAAGGGTTAATTTGAAATGAATAAAGATTAATTTGAGATTTAAAAAATTGCTTAATTTGAAGTTAAAAAGGGTTAATTTGAAATTAAAAAAGGTTAATTTGAAATTGAAAAAAGTTTAATTTGTATCCAAACTATAAAAAAAGGTTAATTTCGTTTTAAAAAGGGTTAATTTGAAATAAAAAAAATAATCATTTCCAGTTATAAATGGTGGTTCATTTAACGGAAAAAAGCTATCGTTGGAAGAATGTCTGTAATGTGATTTTCCCCAAATTACACATGAGAAACAACAGATATTCCCATCAATCCCTTAAAATTTATCCATGTGCCATTGATACTATCAAAAAACCACATTGCCATTATAAATCAGATTGATAAAGCCATAAAAGTACCTTGAATCCCCATAAACCACAATAAATTACGTTAGGCAGACTTCAAATTAACTTTGTACCGGATAATGTGATTACATTTTAAACCTGTTATTAGGTAACAACCGTATAAATCAATTCCAGTGACCTTTTCCAAATTATTAAAATATTTCAGGTAAAGCTTGGCCTGAAATTCAATTTATTCTGCAATGCAAACTTCTTGATTTATATTGATATTACTCTTGGCCAACCAAGCCGACGATTTTGCCGATACCCAATAAATATTGATAAGTAGAAATAATCAAGCGAGGAAAAAGTCAACTTGCTGTAATTAAAAACTGAAACTTAATCTATTTGACAACTACATGCAAACTTTAAAGATTTCTTTAATCTTCAACAATTCTATTTTTTGGTTGTTCCCCCTCCAATAAAATCCATAATCTTCAATAACAACGACAAATAAAACTAAATTAATTAATTTTGTGTATTGTATTGATAATAAAACAGTCTCAACAATAGTAAGAGTTCAATTTATGAGATTGCTCCATGTTGTCTGCAGTGTGATGATCTTAAATTCAACTCAGCAAGAATAATATATCAATAAACCGAAATATTTTTATTAAGTAAGAAAACCTGAAGGGAAAAGTAGGCTTAGAAATTATTCAAATAACGAACATATTTTTTGAGGTCGTTAACAGTTTATTTTGGCCAATTAAGCCAATTAATTACCTCTGTCGGGTTCGAATGCGGGGACGCTGGATTCGAACCCGGGACCTTTACCTCCAGTGATGAGCGCCGTGTCGACGCCTAAAGCCTGGACCTCACATGACCTCACCGGGCCCGCAACCCGTGATGGCCAACAGTCGGCCGACTTGCGGTGACGGAGACAGATGACCCCACTTGTCCGTACAACACTGAGTCAACACTCAGTAGTTTAGTAGCTTCAAAGCTATGTCGTTCGAAGCTTACATCGTTTCGTTGAGAAAAAATGTTGACTTTTTAAAAATAGTGAATTAGGGATGATAGCACGTGCTTTACAGGAAGAAGATGTTAATTGGCGAAGAAATCATCGCAGGAGAAGATGATCTTCATCTTCACATAGAAGAATATGGGTTCACAACGTAAGGAAAAAATGTGTTGAAAGGGAATTAATTTATTTGATTATTATTTAATTAAATTATTCTGTCTATATTCCGTAGTTCTGGGTTTTTCGTCATACAACACAGGAAAATTTCTTTGCTGACCTCAATTAGTTTCTTTGCGTCCATTTTACGAAATAAAATTGTACTAAGATTATAAAAAGACAATCGAGAATAAATAGATAAACGAAATATTAAAAAAAATATATTTTTTTTTCAAAAATAAACTACACTGCACCTCACACGATTCGTGTCCGTCAAAACTAAACCAAACTAGTCGGGCACGGTGCGGAGTCGGTGCGGGCACGGTGCGGGCTCGGTGCGGAGATGTGGAGACTAGCCGGCGCACTTTAATTCCCAATCGCTCTCCATGTGACCGCAGTCAGACGGCCGTCACTCGGTGCGGTCATGTGGGGGTCCGGCCTTAAACCGTTGCGGCCACCGACGCCTCGGATGATTATTGAAGTTTCATGTTATTTAAACTGGCAGAACAACATGATATAGAACATTTTTTATTTTGGGTAAAAGACAAGAAATGTCGTTTGCAGGATGATAAACCTGAAATTTACAGGGTATTTACATTTTTCATGCCCGTTTCTAGCCAGTAGTTTTCATCCAACGACAAACCTACTTACAAACTTATTAGAAAAAGACAAGCGACTCATCACTGAAAAGAGACTTCAGTTCGAATCTCAGCGGCCCGGAATTGAACCCATGTACTTACAAATATATTACTTATATTTACAATTGTTTTTTTACACCAGAGCCCCAGAGGGTTGATATGACCGGCTGTTGCGAACTTCTGTTAGCATGCAACACAAGCATTTGTTATCTGTACTATTCTAAAAGTTTTAAAAATAATATAAAAATAACCCTCTGACGACTTTACACTTGATAAAAACCGTTTATTCTCACTTCTTTAATTAATTCCAGGTCGTTTCGTTCTTCATTTATCCCTTCATATTAGCTTAACTCGCTGAGGAACAATCGGAAGCTAATTTCCCTCAGCCGGCTTCATCAAATTACCGTGATCGATCATTCTCATTGTTTCGCCGTGGGAAATCGTCCTCCGGGGACAATCCGTCTTCATCGGGCGCGCTGCTCCTAACGACCCGGATTTTCTGCACTATACGTTTCATTCGTTTTATTAAAAAATAATAAAAATTGAGATAAAGCGTTCTATATTTTAATAAACAGAGCACACGGCCCTACATGGCTCAATTTTCAACATGGGAAGGCAAGAGTTTACAAGTGGTTAATCTAAAGACTTAGTATGGAAACTTAAAAGGGCCAGGAGAAAGCAATTCATGCGGCAAATTGCTCCATATAAAAATTAAGGATTCATTGCCCAATATCAAAATAATAAACGTCACTAAAAAACATGGAAAATTTGAATTATATCTTATACACACACGTCTGTGGTGCATATTGCATTTTATTGCACGCATTTTCAAACAGCATTGAAATTATTGTGGAAATGTTTATAATTAAACAAGTCGTACATGTTACTTCTGGTACAATTAAAAATATTGTCTTATAAAAAAATACACAATAATAAAAAAGTTATTTTTAAGACAGGATTTTGAGATTTGATATTGTTAAAAAAATTATTTCGGATTTGGATGTCCGCTTCGTCCGGTAGATAAGTCGGCTGTCGACACGTTTCGCTTTCACGCTTTATAACAACAGTCGTTATTTGTTTAACCAGAACGTAACGTTCGACAATAAAAATTGGATCAAAAGTCCAAAACAAGTTTAGAAAAACACTGTCCAGTTCAAGTAAACAAGAATGCTAACTGAGAAGAAAAGAAATATAATTTCATTCGAGAAATCATTGGTTCTGCACATAAGGTTGTGCACATGTAAGCATAATATACAGTGCAAAATTAAACCTCCATAAATGAGACAATCTTTGATATGTTTAGCATTAATTACATACATAAAGCATTCCCTCTTTCTCACTCTCTCTCTCTCTCTCTCTCTCTCTCTCTCTCTCTCTCTCTCTTTATTTATCAAACTATCTATTTCGATATAATTATTGATCTCTTTCTTTCACTATCTGCTTATGTGTTTCTTTTAAATGTTTATTTCGTCTCTCTCTCTCTCTCTCTCTCTCTCTCTTTCTGTCACTCACTCTCTCTCAGTTATTATGTTTTATATTATGGGTTTTTGCATTCTCTAAACAAAAGAACGTATGTATAAAACTGTAATTTGTTGCTATTCACGTTAAGTGGAAAAAAGGTCCACGGGATTTAACTTTGCGTGATGAACTAAAACGTCAATCACTCTCTCGACATATCTGTCAAAGTATCTATCTTCATGTATATATTTCTTGTTCTCTCGCCCTCTCTTTCTCTTTTTTTTCTTCTATTCTCTTTATATTGCTTCCACTTACTTTCTCTTTCTCGAATATATATCTGTCTTTTTTTCTACACTTTTTTCTCCTCTTGCATCTTCTAGTCGACGTATTTATTTTATTTATTTTCGTATATTTATTTTGTTCTATATCTTTCTCTCTTCTCTTCTCCTCTCTCTCTCTCTCTCTCTCTCTCTCTCTCNACTGTGAATTGTTGCTATTCACGTTAAGTGGAAAAAAGGTCCACGGGACTTAACTTTGCGTGATGAAATAAAACGTCAATCACTCTCTCGACATATCTGTCAAAGTATCTATCTCCATATATATATTTCTTGTTCTCTGGCCCTCTCTTTCTCTTTCTTTTTTCTCTTTTTTTCTTTCTTTTTCTTCTATTCTGTTTATATTGCTTTCACTTACTTTCTCTCTTTCTCGAATATATATTTGTCTTATCTCTTTTTTCCTACACTTTTTTTTCCTCTTGCATCTACTAGTCGACATATTTATTTTATTTATTTTCGTACAGTTATTTTGTTCTATATCTTTCTGTTTCTCTCTTCTCTCTCTCTCTCTCTCTCTCTCTCTCGCTCTCTCGCTCTCTCGCTTTCTCTTTCTCTCCCCTCTCCCCTCCATCTTTCTCAAAATGTAGTTTACCCTAACTCACTCGTATACTCAACTTAAATCAGCTTAAATTTGATGATTCTCTTAATGTTTATTGAAGATTCGATGTGTAGTCTCTACAGTATCGAAATTTTGTCATCTATCGATGATACTCCGTTTGGTTACATCGGAATTTGATATTTACAATTAATACAAATATTTTGATATACAATATAAAAAGATACTTCGCTGTTGTCAGTATCTTTAGAAGAGGCAGCAGTGGTGAAGAAGGGAAAGAATGACCTGTCTGTGTCCTGAATGTCCCACGAGTTTTCCTTAAGATCAGATTGGAGAAGATTGCTCCGATTATTTAGGAACTAGGTTATTTAGTATTTATTCCGAGTATTGAATCAAAGATTATAAAAACCAATTTTGTTTTACAGGAATATATCAACAATTATAAATGATGTAATATGTAATGTATTAATAATTCTTTTTATAAAGAACTAAATCAAGATATGTTTGTTGATCGACCTGCAGGTAATCTATGTAGGTTCCAATCTTCGTAGAGGTCATTAGACAGGTAAATGCTGGGTTCACCAAACTTTCGGTACCTTATAGTGCCATCATCAGGGCCTATTTTATTACAAATGCCAATAAATACCCAGTAACATACAATTAACAATTAATGTAATAAAACGATATACATACTTTCCCAAGGATGAAGAAAACATTAACATAGAAAACTATTGTACAAGCGTATATTCTATGTGATCACAAATGTACCTGTAAGAAATTGCCAGTCAGAACAAAAAAATAGTTGAACCTTTAGTCATATGGATTTTTAGCGAGGTTTTACTTTATTATGAATTATTGTTTTCATTGTCAAATATAAATATGGTATTTTAATAATTACTTATAATTTTAAAAATGTATTATGCTGGCCATGTGCTCCATAACCTTAAACTCAAAACGCTTCTACAATAGTTTTCCATGTTAATCGTTTTCTTCATCCTTGGGAAAGTATGTATATCATTTTATTACATTAATTGTTAATTTATGTTACTGTGTATTTATTTGAATTTGTAATAAAATAACCCCTGGCACTATAAGGTACCGAAATTTTGGTGAACCCAGCATTTAGTTCTTCTTTTTTCACCTGTCTAATGACCTCTACGAAGATTGGAACCCTATATGAACTAAATCAGTCTAACTTTTTTTTTAAATTTTTATTATTATTATTTGAATACCAGGAACTGGAGGAGTTCCCTCCTGAGCACTGCAGCTGAGCTGTACAGCTTATTGTACTTTATCCCTGGCTCCATATTTTGGGGGAGGGCTCGCAACACAAATGTGAACTTGAGCCCCCGTTGTACCGGTGTTCTCCCATCGAAGAAACTCATTTTTGAAGGGAGTTTGGCACAAATTCAGGGTCACTGAGATCCGATCCCGCCCCTTCCATTGATGTGTGCCGTGTCAATTTCTTTCAATTGCGGCCACCGGTCCCCTTAGGCGTCAGAAAAAAGACCAGAGGCGACGGTGGGGATCGAACCCACGACCGCAGGACCAACTAGCCGAGAGTCTGACGTCTTAACCAATCGGCTACCGCGGCCCCCTTCCAGTCTAACCTTACTCAGAAGATGATTATATATATTTTATATTTCAGCTATTTATTCAATATCAATTTTCTAATCGATATTCTTGCTCTATCGATAATGGTTGTGATACTACTTGATTTTTAATAGTCCCTTCGAAGGATTAGGTGTCAACTAATTTTAATCGCGGAAACTTAAGAAAGACATTTCTTGTAAAGGTTTTTTTAATAAATTAACAATATAATTAATTTGGGAATGAATTTCCTTTAATAAATAATTATTGGTTTCTAAATTAAAATAATAAAAAACTATAAATATATTTTCTTATGCTTAAAAAAAAATTGTTTATTAAATCTGTTATTTAAATATTTTTTATCTTAAAAATGCATGTATACTCGGGATGTTTGACGAGTTTTATTAGTTTTATTTTTCTGTTTGGTAAATTTTATTATTTGCATAAAATAATGCCTACTTGTCTGACCAAAGAAAAATGAGAATCAGTGGACCCTAATTATGAGAGGTTACACGCAAGAAATTTAACTACGCTTTATTGTGTTGGGGTGCCTAAATGATATAAAACGTACACGTGGGTTGTTATTTCTTGAATAAATTGAAGTTAGAATTGAAAAAGGTCAGGTCTCGAAGAAAACTTATTGGAGTGAAAAGAAAACCGATTTTATAATTGACACATATTGACAAACGCCGGTCCAACTTCTCGTACTTAGTTAAACTTCCAAGGGCCCAAAGGTCGTAAATGAAGTTAGTTCCCTAAGAATAATTTATTCCCAACTTTCCCAATTTTATTTCCTTGACGGGCAGTAAAATGTCGATGCCCTCAATTTTAATTACCTATTAATTATAGTTGGGTATTTAAAATTGCTTTTATTCCAAGGGAAAAGTACATTGTCTCTAGGGCCCGGGTATCGTTGAAGCAACTGCTTTAACAGGCTTGAAAACAAATGGAAAGTTTTAATACGTACTGCGATCCCGAACCGGGCTTACCATGCCCTGCCCTCCCTGAGTAAGTAATTAGTTAGCAACTTGTTATTAGATTCATTTGACCCTTCTTTGAACAAAGTTGAGTCAAAGAGTTTCACCTATATATACATTCTATGAGGTCACTGCATTACATTAAAAAAATAAAAAATACGTTTTCTGACTAGCATGTTTTACTAAAAATGTGCATTGTTTCTTGTCACGTGTTACATTTTTTGGGCAATGTCGACCGTCTAAATATTAATAATTTTTTCTTTTTTTCTTTCAGGAATTAAAAGAGAGCTTCAACTATGGTTTGTTTTCACCGCCTGTCAATGGAAAAGCCGGCAAGTTCTTGGATGAGGAAAGAAGATTGGGAGATTATCCCTTCAACGGGCCTGTCGGCTATTTGGAGGTAAATATTCTAAATATTGTTTAATTCTGTTATTTTTATATAAAATTCTCAAATAGTTGATGAAAGGCTTAAACTAATATTTTGGGAGCACGTATAACCTGCTCATCTCTGTAAAGGTCGATTCACCCACATCAGTGACGTGACAGTGCCGTGACCGGCATTTTGTTCACACTTGTCCGGCGCGCGACCGTCGCCGTGCCGTCAGTGCTGCCGTTGTCACCGGGCCGTGATCGACGTATTTCTTGTTGACGATATTTCACAATTTTCACGGACGTACAACTTGAATGATGAAATTCATGAGTCTGGTCATTGAGTTGGTGAGAAATGATCCTGTGCTGTTTGATCAGGCAAATTGAAAATATGTACATGGATTCAGATTTTATGAATACTCTCTGGAGGAAAATAGGAAAAATGAGTATTTGATAACCACGGGAGAGATCCAGCATTAGAATTGTAGTAATAATTAATTCACTAATTTCGTGGTCCGCTTGACCAATTAATACATGAAATTAATTAAGGTTTTTAGTTGAGATGAAAAAAAGTTAATGGCACGAGAGGGATTCGAGCGGCGTATCTAGCTGAAGGTCGTGGGTTCGAATCCCTCTCGTGCCATTAACTTTTTTCATCTCAACTAAAAACCTTAATTAATTTCATTGTAGTAATCAGTGAATATTTCTCGGAAATGCATCTGTTATTCCGTTCCCTCCTGTAAAAGTACATTTTGTAGTGTTCGACATTCACTCTTTGAAACCAATATGGAAGTAACGTAATTATACATCCGCATAGTCGTATTTCTTAATGTATTAAGAAGTTAAAGTCTTAAGTTATTCACAAGCAAAATTTTCCTCCATCTTTGTAAAGCGTAGCGAATTCTTCTGTCCCTCTCTTGTTCTGTATGATGGACCCACTTCTGTTTTCCCGCTTGCGGTTCCTCTTCTTTATCAAAATCAGTGCGTTAATCAAAAAGTCATCACCTAAAAACAACCATTTTGTCCTCTCAAATTCACTGCAAGCGCAATTAAATACTGTCCAATTTGCATAGAGAGTGGGATCACGTGGCCGAGAATAAGAGCCGCACGTCACGACACTGTGATGTCACTGCACGTCACTGTCAGACCTTAAGTGTCATAGGTTCGAATCTCATCTGCCCAGAATTTGAACCCAAATCATTTTTTTTTTTTTTTTCAAAAACACCTGCTCCCTTCGTAGTTCGTACGACACTACTGTTGCGAACCCCCTTAAAAAATAATAATAGTAATAATCTGGTAGATACTCGGAGCAACATGAAAATTCAAAAGGACGTTCGGATAATATTTAAATAAAAAGTTAAATATTTTGGATATTTCAGAAATAAGGCTGTTTACTAAGTATTTCTCTTTGTTTAATAATAATATTAATGCTAAGAAATAAGTAAGAAACAGCCATTCAAGCATCACAAACTTCCACTTAAAACCAAAATATACCCCATAAACGAAACTTATTGCATGACTTTTCTGATTATTATAACTTAATTGTTTTTTTAAATATATATTACTTATTTTATCACCCTAGATAATTCTGAGACGACATTGTAAATTTTTTTTATTTTGTAGATTTTTTTGAAAAGTTTATTTATCCGCTACCCCCGTAGCGACTGTTTTCAAACCAAAAAGTGCTTTTTGTATTTTTTTGTTTTAAACCAAACCGTTTTGCATAGAATAAAATTGGTCATGAGATTACGAACAGTGAATGTGCTTCAAATAATTTTGTGCAAGTTGCGAATCAACTTTTTTGAGTCCATTTTGCCTTGATGAACTTGCAACTCGCCATCCACTGTTTGAAGTCTCTCGTCTTTTTAAGTATATTTTGTTTCAAGAAACTACCTAACCAACTAAAACATCGTCTATCGGTGTGTAATGTTTTTGTGGCATAAATTGGTCGGCAACTGGAAAAATTCTATCTCTAAAATGGCGTATCCTAGAAAATTATGTTTGTTCGCCTTTTGGCGTACTTTTCTCGAGAGCTTTTCGACAAATTGAAACCACTAGTGTTTTCATTTTGTAGGGCGATGATGGGCAAACAATTTCAATTAGCAATTATTTTAAAAATTTAAAAGGAAAAATATATTTTTTATACAAAAAAGCTGCCCTAAGCTCAACTTAGGTCCTTGACAAAAATTAACAATACCCTATTTTAAAGAAACCGTATCTACGGATTTTTAGTATACAAAGAAAAACAAAAGGAAAAATATGGGTGACTAGAATAGACTAAATAGAGTTTGAGGAAATAATAACGAAAAATGGCAACATTTTGGTGTCCCTTTGAACAACAAAATGACCATAAAAATTGGTAGCAGTACAGTTTTAAAATGTAGTGCTCGTACGGAGAGGAGAGTACTCCTCCTGAAAAAGAAAACCATATATAAATTTAAGTCCATAAAAGAAAATATACGAAAACACTGTCCGAAAAACAGTTGCCACCCCCTAGGCAATTTATGCGCTCCTAGGCTAGTTTGGGGTTAAAAGCATACTTCTATAGTACTTGTATGACAGACTGCGTAAAAGTATGTAGATCCACGCACCCTTCATTTTTTTTTTTCAACTCCTGGGAGGAAAGTTGGGTTGCATGGAGTTCAGTTTGGAATTTAGTCGGAACTGGTACAAACCCCTTGTAGGGTTTAGGGTGAAATTCGGCCGCTGTTCTTTGATCCATCAGTTTTTCTTAGAATTACCCCTTTAGAAACTTGTGGCTGCCTTTATTCTAAAGGCTATTCTGCTTTCTATAGACACTTAGTTGAGTCTCCTCTCATTTTGTTCTCACATTTATAGCCATATCATTTATTTTTACTATCTTCAAAATTTGACGGCCTCTTCTTTATTTTTTAGGTTTTATTTCTTTTTTCTCAGGATTTTGTTGGCACTATCGAACGCCTCCCTTTGTCCATGAATGTGTAAAGATGTGCGAGTTGTTTTTACGAATGTATTCACTCAAAAAAATTAATAAAAGAAGAAACAAGATAGGTATGGAAATGAAAGAACAAAAATGTGGTCAAAGCAGGACCAAATTTAACAATTTTCTAACAAGGAACTTTTAACCTTTCTGACCTTTAGCATATTTAGCAGATGGGAAACCCTAAATGTCTTTCACGTATAAACACAACTATAAATAAAATACCTGAAAAATTAATTTTTTCAGGTCATACTTGACAAATTTGATACAATTGTGAATATTTAAACTATATTTTTCTCTAATTTTCTTAAAAATCATTGGTGTGACCGTATCTGGCAATTGAAAAGGTACAGCGAGCATGCCGAGTTTATTAACATCTCATTGTTATTTCGGTATAATTATCCTTCGTTTATTCGTTCATGATAGGCAGTCTGAACCAAAAACCATAACCATTTCTCCGTGGTCAACGACGATGAATTTTAACGCTTTTACTTCCAGGCCGTCGAATTTCCTTAACAAGGATCCTTGACTTTGTAACTGGGATTAGTAGAGTTCATCGTTTTATAATGAACGATTGATATGGTAGTGCGATTATTAACCTTATGTGAAAGATGCGTGATGATTCGTTATACTGCCGGCGATGATGGAGATGTTTGCGGCAAATTGAACAATATAAATTGTCCGCCCCGGTGCCTGGAGTCTAAACTTTAGTGAAGTTTAACAACGACAATAAGCGGATCCAACTGTCTAGGAACGTGATAATGTTATCTTGAATTGGCGGATTCCTATTGAGCTGGTTTTCTCTATCGTGGTACTCCGCAATAAATCGCCATCGATCCGGAATCGGGACGGATGTCGAATCTACAATCTATCCGTCTACCGCCTTGCTTTGTTTTAATTTAGACAC